>NC_139350.1:90193239-90530739 GCF_055883805.1 Amblyomma maculatum
GCTCTTCCTGGTCGTTGTGTGTTGTGGTCAGGGCTGGGGACGGGGCTGGGGAGAGCGGCTGGTCGGGTCTGTCACAAAGGGCTGGGGTAAAGCTGGGCGGCAATCTCCACGGGCTCTCGGCCGATGGACCCGGCGTACGGTTGGCTTCGACGGGGTACAGCGAGGATGGGGATGAACCGCACCTCCAACCAAATGTTACGTGGTGGCATGACAAGCGATGGAACACGGCGACACAACAGAAACAGAACGACGTGATGACATGACATGATGAAATATGCTTTAATGGCCAGCGGGCCTGCGCGAGTACTCCGTCCCGCGCCATTGCCCGCTTCGTCATCTTCGTAGCAATATATATATATATATATATATATATATATATATATATATATATATATATATATATATATATATATATATATATATATATATATATATATATATATATATATATATATATATTGTTACGGATCGCAGTATCGAGACGACGACGACGTGCTGGTGTGGTGTACTCAAGAAGACAATGCTCAGACTTAGCTGGGTTCGTTTTTTGCTGTGTGGTGTGCATCTAACAGTGAACTAGCGTTTACCGCTGTGTAATTTTTCTTAACATTTGATGGAGGTTTGCTGGAAGTACGTAAGTCACCAAACCTGGATCTCTGTAGTGACAACCAGATTGGTACTATCACTATGGAATCCGACGCGACACCTTCTTCAGCGTCACCATTAGCTCCCACCATTGTCATGACGCAGACTCGTGATCCAGGCACCTTTTGCGGCACCAACCACGTCGGCGTCGAAGTCTGGCTCGCTATGTACGAGCGGGTCAGCAAGCACAACCGTTGGGACGCGACCCTCATGCCCGCCTACGTAATCCTCTATCTGGCAGGTACGGTGCGCGTCTGGTTTGAGACGCAGGAAGACGACATCACATCGTGGGATATGTGCAAGGAGAAGCTTCGACACCTATTTGGTAAACCGATCGGACGCAAGCTCGGCGCACAAAAAGACTGCATCCCATGCCAAGTCTTCAACGGAATCATACTTGTCTTATATTCAAGACATTCTAGCCCTATGTCAAAACGTGGACTGCGCCATGTCCGAACTAGACAAGGTGAGTCACATATTAAAGGGATTTGCAGACGATGTTTACAATCTGAAGCAAAGACTGTCCGACGGTCTACACAGTCATCCAAGCTTGCCGGCAGTTTGACTAAGTAAAACACCGCCGTATTACTAACCGCTTCGACCGCTTGCCAAAAACAGCTGCTACGTCCTCGTGCGAAGATAGTCCATGATTGCAGAAGCCATCTCCTCCCTTCAACTTGACCAAATTTTTTCGCCGAGGTATAGAAGCAATGAAACCCGTTGCGTTCGCTCCTCAGCCAGCAGATCCTACTATAGCCTTAATCCAATCTGTCATTCGCCAGGAGTTCGCAAATGTGGGCCTCAACACGAACGTGGGCTTCAACTCTGGCCAGCCTTCACCACAGCCCTCGCTCCAACCTAAAGTTCCAGTCGTAGCTGCTGCGGCTCCTACCACGTCCTTTGCGTCGTTACCGCAACCCGGACGAATGGCGAACCTCGGATGACCGACCCATATGCTTCAACTGCTCACGTGTCGGCCAAATTTCTCGCCATTGCCGCAGCCGTTGGGTTCCACCACCTCGACCTCGCTACTATTCTGATCGCAGCGCCGACTATGTTCCACATCCAACCTATGTCTGTGATACGCACTCTCGTGAATTTGACTCGCCAGCTCCGTGCATGTCCAGCCGCTCACCGTCTCCTCAGACCCGGTGGTCTCGCTCTCCCAAATCTCTCCATGCCTCATCTCCCCACTTCTCTGGCTCTCATCCGGAAAAGTAACCAATGCAGCTCCCGGAGGTGACACTGCATTGACGACCCGGCCCGAAACTCTTCTGCTGACCCTCGTTCATCGACGCAACCTTCTAGATATCTATGTGGATGGTGGCCCAGTTATTGCCCTCATTGACACTGGTGCCCACATTTCAGTCTTCAGCTCATCCTTTCGCCGCCGTCTCAGAAAGGTTGTCACACCCGCGGCTTCATCCGCCTTGCCTGTCGGCGATGGAAGCGCGTCGCTGTCGTCGTGGGACTGGCACTGCAGGCGTGAGCATTTCCGCTCGCACTACTCCTGCTCTCTTCACTGTAATCGATCGCTGCCCTCACGACGTGATCCTCGGCATCGACGTTTTAACGGCCCATTCTGCCATATTGATTGCTCAACTGGGCTTCTTCGCTTAGACCTGCCCTTCTGCTTCGAAAACACCGATGTCAAGCCCCTACTCCGATCCGCCGAATTTGCTCGTCTACCCCCTGAAGCTGCTATTTATGTTCCGCTGGCCCCATTTCCCACAGTTCCCGACGGCGCATACGTCACCTGCCCAATTACCGCTGTTGTTCTCCGCGCAACGTCATACTCCCTGATACCGTCGTGACTGTCACTGCTAACCGCACCTATCTTCCCGTCTTTAACTTCAGCCGCTCGACCCAAGTTTTACCCCATGGCATCGCACTCGCTGATCTGTTTCCTTTGGCAGACTGCGAAGTTGCTGCCCTAACGACTCAGCTACTATCGGAACAGCATATACCGGCTTCAATCCATTCGAACCTCTTTTCAGGCATGATAGCCGAGGATCTGCCAGATGACCAAGCTAGCGCTCTCTCCGATCTTTTGCGGTCGTACACTGATATATTTGATATCGGGGACCGGCCATTGGGCCAAACATCCGTTGTGACCTATCGCATCAATGCGGGTGATGTCAGCCCCATTCACAAAAGGCCTTATCGTGTCTCCCTTACTGAGTGGCATGTTATACAGAAAGAAGTTGACAAGATGCTGGCGTAAAACAGCATTGAGCCTTCCTGCAGTCCCTGGGCGTCCTCTGCCGTATTAGTCAAAAAGAAAGACCAAAGTTGGAGTTTTTGTGTCGGCTATCGCCGGCTTAATCAAATAACAAAGAAAGATGTTTATTATCTCCCGCGAATTGACGACGCGCTTGACTGCTTGCATGGTGCCAGCTATATTTCTTCAATTCACATGCGTTCAGGCTACTGGCCAATTGCTGTCGACGAACGGGATCGCGAGAAAACCGCATATGTCACCCCCGACGGACTCTATCAATTCAAGGTGATGCCATTGGTCTCTGTAACGCTCCTGCGACATTTGACATTCGAGCGCATGATGGACTCGCTCTTCCGTGGCTTCAAATGGACAACATGTTTGTGTTTCTTAGATGATGTCGTTGGTTTCTCCCCCACGTTCGAAACCCACCTTGATCGACTTTCTACTATCCTGGCTGTTTTTCGCCGTGCCGATCTTCAACTGAACGCCAATAAATGCAGCTTCGGCCGGCGCCAAATCAAAGTCCTGGGTCATTTGGTTAATGCGAATAGTGTCCATCCCGACATTGACAAAGTTCGAGCCGTGCGCGAGTTCCCTACCCCACGTAGCTCAAGTGATGTTCGAAGCTTCCTTGGCTTTTGCTTCTACTTCCACCGCTTCATTCGGAACCTCGCAAACATCGCTTGTCCGCTTAACTCTCTTCTCCAGAAAAGCGTACTTTACACATAGGGTTGTGACCAAGCCTATGCCTTCACAACGTTTATTTCCTCCCTCACCCCTCCACATGTTCAGGCGCACTTCGATCCTTTTACACCTACCGAACTGCGCACCGGCGCTAGTGGCCAAGGTATTGGTGCCATCCTTGCCCAGTACTAGCATGGTTCCTCCCGCGCCATTGCTTATGCCAACCGCCTGCTTTCGTCCTCTGATCGTAATTATTCAATTACAGTGCAGGAATGCCTTGCACTTGTTTGGGCGCCGAAAAAAGTCCGTCCTCATTGTTTGGGCGGTCCTTCTGTGTAGTGACAGACCATCATGCTTTGTGCTGACTGTCCTCACTTAAGGACCCCTCTGGCCGCTTAGGTCGCTGGGCCTTGCGAATACAAGAGTGCGCATTTACTGTGGTATACAAGTCCGGCCACTTATACCAAGACGCTGACTGCTTGTCCCGCCATCCCGTAGATCCAACCGATTTGTCCGACCATACTGGTGACGAATCCGTTTTGTCCATCTCGGACTTTAATATCGGTTCCAAACAGCGTCCTGATCCTGGCCTGGAACCAATTATTGACCAGCTGTGCAACAACCCCGATCCTTCCGCCAGCACGTTTGTGCTCCATAACGATACATTACACAGACGCAATATGCGTCCAGGTGGCTTGGACCTTTTACTGGTCATTCCGGCTCATCTGCGCTCTAGTGTACTCGCCCAACTTCACGACGTCCCTAAAGCAGGACACTTGGGGGTATCACGAACGTATGACAGTGTGCGACTCAAATTTTTTTGGCATGATCTCTACCGCTCTGTCCGTCACTACGTCGCCGCTTGTGAGCTCTGTCAGCGCTGTAAGACACCCTTGCTCCAACCTAGTGGGGCCCTGCAACCAATTCCAATGCCGACTGAGCTGTTTTCTCGTGTGGGCCTCGATCGTCTTGGGCCTTTTCCGACGTCGACTTCTGGAAACAGATTGCGGTGGCGTCTGATTATATTACTCGATATGCTGTAATCGGGGCTATCCCTACCAGTTGCGCCTCCGACGTTGTCGACTTTCTTCTGCATGACGTCATCCTGATTCATGGCGCTCCATGTCAACTGTTCACAGATCGTGGCCGCTGTTTCCTTTCTCAAGTGGTTCATGACCTCCGCTTATGCGCTACTCATCCCCAATTCACCACAGCCTACCATCCGCAAACGAACGGTCTTACTGAGCCCCTTGATCGCATACTGACCAACATGCTGTCTATGTATGTGCCCGATCACCATCGGGACTGGGACGTCTCCTTACCTATCGTCACGTTTGCCTATAACTCCTCACGCCATAAAATTGCCGGATACTCTGCCTTTTATCTACTCTACGGCCGTGACCCTTTACTCCCCTTCGACACCTTGCTGCCTCTTGACGACTCTTCCTGTAGCTACGCTTCGAATGCCATCGCCCGCGCTGATGTCGCCCACCACATATCTCGAGAGCGGCTTGGAGCGTCTCAGCGCTCTCAAAAGCGTCGTTATGACCATCACTGTTACGTCAACTACCCTCCTGCTTCCCTCGTACTTCTTTGGCTCCCGGCCCGCCATGTAGGGATGTGCGAGAAACTTCAGCATCGTTAAGCGGTATTCACACGGGGGAGCTTTTCGGGGAGGGGGTGCAGGGGCACCGCCAGCCGGTGGAGCCCCCTCCCTTGCTCCCGCATTCACACGGGCGGCGGAGTACG
This sequence comes from Amblyomma maculatum, assembly GCF_055883805.1. Taxonomy (NCBI): domain Eukaryota; kingdom Metazoa; phylum Arthropoda; class Arachnida; order Ixodida; family Ixodidae; genus Amblyomma; species Amblyomma maculatum. The sequence continues at coordinate 90,198,539 of NC_139350.1, forward strand.
AGAGGGGTGTCACTGTTGCCAGACGACAGAGGCTCGGCGCTCGCCGAGGAGAGCGCGTCTGCGCTGCCTGCCTAGCCGCTTCATCACAGCCGGGTTCAATCAGTCGGCCTTGCGATAGCGTAGTCGCGCTGGATAATGAATGAGCAAGGGGAAGACTGGAATACAATGAAGTCTTGGAACTTAGCACCCAATTTTGCATGATTGTCATGTTCAACAGAAAAATAAGGGCGTAAAAACATGGTAAGCACCTGAGCCACAACGTAAACCGAGTGCTACACACATCCACACTTTCATAGAATACGACGCCCTGTTAGATATATGCCTATCCAGTTGTTTCCCAGGATCAATCTGGTGTTATGTTATTACAAATAGCTATATATTTTGAGTTAAGGGTAGTACAGCTCGTGTTTTCTTTGTAATAACTTTTGTAAATTTATTTTCCGGCCCCTGACTCAAGCATTCCAAAAGCTGATCCTGATGTAACATTTCTTTTTTTACTGCGTCACTTGCTATGAGCGCAGTCAGATTGTCAGCAAGCGCTACGAAACGCACTAAAAAGAGTTCGAAGTATAAATGATCAATATACAAAAGAAACGGGAGGGCATAAAATGCATCCATACGGCATGTCAGACATGTCAGTGGGTCTTCACCGGACAGGCGCTACAGTCCTGGTCCGCGCTTCGATGTCGTAGCGATGCATCACTACGAACGTAATGATAGCCTAACGCCTGTGACGGCAAAGCAGCCAAGTTTCTGCATTAAAAAGATTATGGTTGAGCAGTTGAAGCACTTTCGAAACATCGGTACATTGCAAGGGACATCAGTTTGACACAATGCATTTTTTAAAACTATTTTGTCGGAGTAATACTGTTTCATCAAGCCAAAATGACATTCGAAGAGGACCGAATACTTTGACAAAAGACGATTAATTCTTGGGCAGGTAATTCTTTCAGCGTCTTCTCGGCCTACCCAAGCATCTCTCGATCCTCTGCCCCACCGTCGGGTTTCCTGTCATCCTGGCCATCTCAGGCCCTCTCTATATCCCTGTGCAGCCTTCGTCATAATGTCGCTCTCACATTCCAGCGCGTCGTCGTTCGTCGACCTTTCTTCGCCGCTGGTTTTCGAACAAAAAGGGAATTAATTTGCAACACTGCTTAGAAGTCGCTGGCTCCTTGCGTATCGCGCAAGCAAGAGAGCTACAGGCAGCTAGCCACTAGAGTGTCACCTGCAGCATTTAATATTTGGCTGTTTTTCTTGTTTCACCGCGAGCGAATAAAAATAGTAGTCAAAGTTGACGAAGGCGCTGGTCGCGCCTTCGACCCGGTCAGGCAACTCTCCTGCCACCAGCAACCACCGAATCCCAACTACAGTCACGCGCTTCCCGTAGCGCGCGACCCGCGAAGTTCCCAGCCAAGTACAAAAGCTGGCACAAAAGCCCCCCCTCCTTTTTAGGGAAGCTTTTGTGCCAGCGGATAAAAAGCCCCACATCACCGAGGGGCTCCCGGGAAACCAGTTCCGGCGGTTGAAGGCGGCTCGTTTTCACAACATCCCGGTCGAGAGGGGTGGGATTCTCCCCCTTGTGAATACCCCTTTACCTGGGCTCTTACTGCGTCTTGCGGGAAGTCACCGATGTGACCTATGAGATTGCCCCTCTACAGGCCAAGTATCCTTCCACAACCCCTCATCCACAACTCTTACATGTCGCCCGTCTGAAACCATATCATTCAAGTTCTCCTGTGTAAGACTCACCGGGACGGTGCGTTTCCGGCGCGGGGAATACTGTTACGGAGCGCAGTATCGAGACGACGACGATGTGCTGGCGTGGTGTAGTGAAGAAGACGACGCTCAGGCTGAGCTGCGTTCGTTCTTTGTTGTGTGGTGTGCGTCTAACAGTGAACTAACGTTTACAGCTGTGTACTTTTCCTTAGCAATATATATATATATATATATATATATATATATATATATATATATATATATATATATATATATTGTCAGCGGGCGCTTGGAATGACAACGACGTTGAAGTGAATCGGCCCCGGACTTGTAGGACGTACCTAAACCTTGGACCATGTAATTCCACCTATACCGGCTCTGTTAACCTAGCCCCAGTCGCCAACACCGTGACAAATCTGGTGGAGGGGAGGTCTGATGTCCCGTATCCCTACGCTAAGCAGGAGTGCTGGTCATATATTCGAGGCCTGTTCACCGCACTAGCCGCAGGCAACGAGGCCTATCGCATGAGTTTTCTCCCTCGGGCATGACTACCGGCAGCCACGACATCGTCGCAATGCCTGGCGCGACCCCCACCTACATGACGTTTCGGAACCCCCGCGTCCCAAATACCTTTCACGGGGACACCTACGAAGACGTCGACGACTGGTTGCAGCACTACGAAAGGGTAGCTACATTCAACCTCTGGGATGACGCCGCACGGCTTCGAAATGTATACTTCAGCCTCGAGGATGGCGCTCGGACGCGGTTCGAGAACCATGAAGAGCATGCTGTCTTTTTGGAGTGAGTTCAAACGTCATCTTGCGGCAACTTACGGAAGCTCAGATCTCCACGAACGGGCCGAACGCGCTCTACAATCTCGGATCCAAATGCCTAACGAAACCGTCGCGGCGTATATCGAAGACATGACGCGCCTGTTTAAGCGTGCGGATCCTACGATGTCCGAAGACAAAAAGCTGCGCTACCAAACAACAGCTTTTCGCTGTCCTGGTGTGCAGCCCGCCGAAAACTGCCGCAGAATTCCTTGAGAAAACATCCACTATAGAGGAAGTGATTCAGCAGCGAGCTTCGGCACAGTATCGCACCATCCACGCCGCCTCCGTCTCTGCTGAGTTCCCATCGCATAGCATGAACACATCGGCGCTACGGGAGCTCATACGTTCGATTGTGCGCGACGAACTCCGACTGATGTATGGCACATCTCAACCAGCTCCTGCCTCCATTACGAGCGTTGTCCGCGACGAGGTGAAGCAAGCGCTCCGGCCTCCATCTCCAAGCGGTGAACATCGCCCTGCTCCTCCTCTTACACCACCTCAGTGTCACCGCCCCACAAACTCCCAGGTGCTGCAATACTCGGCGCCCTCGCCGCCGTCCCTGATTCCTGCGAACGTAGCTGTGCCGAAAACAGCAGCCCCCGTGATCCAGTACGTCACAGATTCCCGACCGCCTACACGGAAAGCAGACGAGTGGCGTACCCCCGACTGACGGCCGTTATGCTTTCACTGCGGAGAACCGGGTCATGGCTATCGGCGCTGTCCCTACCGTCGACTGGGTCTCGAAGGGTGTTCCGCTGATTCTCCGCGGCCTCGCTACGGCGAACGGCCTCGAGCCGTTGAAGATTTCGTCAATGATCAGCCGGGTTGTTCCGTCTCGTCTGTGACAATCTAGATCACCGTCACCCAGGGCTCGCCCGTCGCCATCTGCTACGAGTTCCTCATGGGTAGCCCAGGCCTGATCGCCCAGCCCCCGGAGGGAAAATTGAAACCAGTGACCTTCGGGGGTAGGCTCGCTGGACATCGCACGCGGGAGACCTCCCATTAATGCGGACACGGAAAGACTACGCATCGACATTGGAAAATTTCGCGGTTACCGATCATAACGCCACCACGACGTTACCACGACGCACCTGCAACCACGAAGAATTGCCGGTGGAACCGACGACGAAACGACGCACCCGAAACGACGACGAATTGCCGGTGGGACATATGACGCAACGACGCACCCGCAACGACGACGAATTGCCGGTGGAACGGACGCCGCAACAGCGCACCTGCAACGATGATGAATTGCAGGTGAAGCAGACCGCGTACACCGACGCAGAGCACTCAGACTCAGAAGCCTGACATTTGCGAGCAGCTTTCGTTGGACATACCCGTAGTACTGGATGGTCGCCATGTTCGAGCTCTGTTGGATACTGGCGCTGATTATTCTACTTTTTGCAGCCAGTTTGCCGCAGTTCTCAAGAAGGTTTTGACTCCGTGGGTTGGCACACAAGTTCGCACTGCGGGTGGTCATCTGATTACTCCTCTGGGCATGTGCACGGCCAGAGTTCTAATTCAAGAGTCAACATTTGTGGTAAGCTGCCTTGTTCTGAAAAGCTGTTCGCGTGACCTTATTCTGGGCGTAGATTTTCTGCGTGAATATGGCGTAATTATTGACCCCCGGAATTCTAAGGTCTCGTTTTCTACTGAGAAAGCAGTGGCCCTCAGCGGTGCAAAGCGACCACTCAATGTGGTTCGAGTTTATGAGGACAGTGTCACTCTGCCACCCCGAACCAGCACCTTCATTAATGTCAAATGCAATGCCCTTCACGATGGTGACGTAATAGCCGAAACTAACGTCTCGTTACTGTTGGCACAAGGAGTCTGCCTGGCCCGCAGTTTGATCCATCTTCAACGTGGTCAGTCCAAGGTACTTGTTACAATTGTTCGCACGAGTATCGGCACCTTTTTCGTGACACTACCGTAGCGTTCGCCGAACGCATCTCTGATGTCTCTGAGTGCTTGTCCACGGAAACCGTGCCACCGCCCACATCCCTCGACAATCTCGATGTTAGCTCAGAGCTATCGGTCAGCCAGCGTGACCAGCTGTTTTCATTGTTGCTCGAATTCAAAGAGTGGTTTGCATCGTTGTCAAAAGTGAATCAAACTCCCATCGCCAAGTACCAGATCGTGACGTTCGATGATGTGCGTCCTATCCGCCAGCACCCCTACCGCGTCTCTTCGACCGAGCGCGAAGTTATTAAGTCACAAGTTAAGGAAATGCTCGAAGATGAGGTTATTCAGTTTTCCAATAGCTCGTGCTCTTCCCCGGTCGTTCTAGTTAAAAAGAAAGACGGCACGTTACGTTTTTGCGTCGATTACCGCAAACTGAACGCCGTAACCAAGAAGGATGTCTACTCCTTGCCGCGGATTGACGACTCTCTCGATCGCCTTCGGCGTGCAAAGTATTTTTCGTCCATCAATTTAAAAAGCGGATACTGGCAGATTGAGGTCGATGAGCTAGATCGTGAGAAGACGACCTTCATCACACCCGACGGCCTATACGAATTTAAAGTTCTACCTTTCGGCCTGTGTTCCGCGCTGGCCACATTTCAGCGGATGATGGACACTGTCCTCGCCGGCCTTAAATGGCAGTGTTGCCTAGGCTACCTAGATGAAGTGGTGGTCTTTGCAGAATAATTTGCACAACATCGTAAGCGCCTGCGGTCAGTACTCGAAGCCCTTCAATCCGCTAACTTGACACTTAAGCCACAGAAATGCCACTTTGGCTACCGAGAGCTTAAATTTCTCGGCAATGTCGTCAGCGCCGCCGGTGTGAAGCCCGACCCTGACAAGATTGCTGCTGTTGCGGAATTTCCGATTCCACGTGACAAGAAAGCTGTTTGCCGATTTCTCGGCTTCTCGATTTCTCGGCCTCTATCACTCAGTAGCTCGCGAGGGGCGCCGTGTCAAAGAATGAAGTGGTGCAGAAGAAAATGGGCTACCTCTCGAGCTGTCGCCGCGGGAAGTGTAGCATTCTCGGCGTAACGGGTCAGGTGGTCGACGGCGACGATGACCCATCGATTACCAGCGGCACTGCATGGTAGCGGACCATAAAGGTCGATTCCCATGCGATCAAATGGGCGAGCTGGACACGGTAAAGGCTGGAGAGGGCCAGCGGGGTGGCGAGAAATTTTGCGTTGTTGACAGGCGGTACAAGAGCGAATGTAGTGCCGTACGAAATTGCACATTCCCCGTCAGTAGTACCTCTGACGAATTCGATCATAGGTTTTCAGAACGCCGGCATGAGCGCTTTGCGGGTCAGTGTGATGGTGGGCACGAACCTCGGAGCGGAGGTGGCGCGGAATGACAAGAAGCCACGTTCTGCCATCTGAGTTGTAGTTCCTTCGATAGAGAAGGCCGTCCCGAATGGTGAAATGGGAGGCCTGTCGGCGGAGTGCCCGAGGATGCGTAGCCGCCGAAGTAGTGCCAAGGACATCTAGCAGGTTAGAAACCTAAGGATCTTGTCGTTGCTCGAAAGGCATATCCTCAATGGTGAGTGCTGACAAGGAAGCTTGAGGAGGGGACGATGAGTTAGGCGAGTGCACCGGTAACCGAGAAATAGCGTCGGCGTCAGAGTGTTTGCGGCCAGAGCGGTACACTACACGGATGTCGTATTCCTGAAGCCTGAGAGCCCAGCGCCAGAGACGGCCAGACGGATCCTTGAGAGACGCGAGCCAGCAGAGAGCGTGATGATGTGTAACTACCTCGAAGGAGTGGCCGTATAAGTAAGGGCGGAACTTCGTTACAGCCCACACGATTGCTAAGCACTCCTTTTCGGTAACGGAGTAGTTGGACTCGGCTTTGGTAAGAGCACGGCTTGCGTAGGCGACAACGTATTCGGAGAAACCAGGCTTGCGCTGGGCGAGGACGGCGCCGAGGCCGACACCACTGGCATCGGTGTGAAGTTCTGTAGGTGCAGTAGGGTCGTAATGGCGAAGGATTGGCGGTGACGTCAGAACATTGCGCAGTGCCGCGAATGCATCATCGCAGGCTGGCGACCAAGAGGAGAGGTTAGGGGTGCCTTTCAAGAGCTGTGTAAGGGTGGCTATGATGATTGCGAAATTCCGAACAAAACGACGAAAGTACCAGCAGAGGCCCACGAAACTTCGCAGTTGTTTCAAAGTGGTCGGTTTCGGAAAGTCAGCGACGGCGCGCAGCTTCTCAGGATCAGGCAGAACTCCATCTTTGCACATAGCATGTCCGAGTATTGTGAGCTGACGGGCACCGAAGCGGCACTTTTTGAGGTTCAGTTGAAGACCGGCGCGGGTTAGGCAGGTGAAGACCTGGCGAAGTCGAGTCAGGTGGGTCGGGAAGTCGGTTGGAAAGAAGACGATATCATCGAGGTAGCATAAACAGATGTTCCATTTCAGGCCGCGCAGTACAGTGTCCATCATTCTTTCCAATGTGGCTGGGGCGTTACAGAGTCCGAATGGCATAACATTAAATTTGTATAGTCCGTCTGGAGTAATAAAGGCGGTCTTAGCACGATCCGCCTCTGCCATGGGCGCCTGCCAATACTCGGAGCGTAAATCGAGTGAGGAAAAGAATTCTGCGCCTTGCAAGCAGTCTATAGGGCATCGTCGATTCGTGGGAGGGGGTACACATCACGACGAGTAATTTTGTTGAGGCGGCGATAATCAACACAAAATCGTATGGAGCCATCCTACATTTTAACTAGGACCACAGAAGAAGACCATGGGCTACAGGATTCTCTAATTACTCCGCGTTGCAGCATATCATCGACTTGTTGGGCAATAACACGGCGCTCTGTCGGGGACACACGATATGGCCGCTGATGGAGAGGTGGATGGGCGCCAGTGTCGATGAGGTGGGAAACGGTCGTCGTGCGGCCCAAGGAAGATTGCGGGATGTCGAAGGAGGAGCGGAATTGGTGTAGAAGGTCAAGAAGTTGCTCGCGGTGGCGCGGCTCTAGAGCGCTGTCCACAGAATGGTCAAAAAGGTCCCGCTGTAGCGGATCGGAAGCCACACCAGTTGGGGTTAAGGCGTCAACTTGGCAAACAAGGAATGACTCATCATCAAAGGCGAACAGAAGGTCCACGGGGTCGATGCGGCCAAGGCACTCCCCTTCGATCAACATAGCGGGAGAGGCAAGAGGATTGGCTACCAGAAGTGTGCTAGCGCCGTTGTTTATGTCAAGGACGGCAAACGGCAGCGGTAAGTGGCGGCGGTGGCAGACAACGTTAGAGGGCACAAAGAGGACTGTCGCGGAGGTGGTGAAAGAGGCAGTGAGGGGAACCAGAACAGCGCTAACGGGTGGGATGGTTATGTCATGAGCTACGAGGAGTTTGGCCGCAAAACGAGGACGCGGCTAGTGGAGCAGGGCATCATACGGTGCATCACTCGATTCAATGAGCTCTACTTGAGGACTGGCGCAGTCATTGACAGCATGATGCTGGGACAGGAAATCCCAGCCGAGAATGACGTCATGAGAAGATGTGGGGAGAACGACGAATTCGATGATGTACAAGGCTGCAGCAATGACGACTCGAGCAGTGCAGATAGCTGTCGGCTGTATTCTTTGAGCGGATGCGGTACGAAGCGATAGTCCCTCGGGAGGCGTAGTCACCTTTCGGATGGAGCGGCAGAGTTTTTGGCTGATAACTGATACAGCGGCACCGGTGTCGACGAGCGCAAGAGTATGAACACCTTCAACGATGACAGGAATAACATTTGCGGGATTAAGACGAGGACTTTGAAATTCTCTCGAATACGCAGTTCGTGCCTCGCGAACTGCGGCGGTTAGTTTTCCGGCTGGGTAGCGGGTCGTCGGCGCATTGGCGAAATGGAGCGGCGACGTGGTGATGGCGAACGACGAGGGAGGAAGTCCGGAGGATCAGGGGGTGCTGTTGGGGGACCCGATGGGACTGGGAACTGGGGGGCCAAATAAGGTGGCGCAGGCCGTGCAGCAAAGGCCATATTTATTCGTCGCCGGCAGTAGCGTGCAGTGTGCCCAGGGATGCCGCAGTAGTAGCAAATATGCCTGTTGTCTGAAGTGCGCCATGGAGATCGTGTCTGAAGCAAGGGGGGAGCAAAAGCTGTTGTTACCGAACGCATGGGGGGCGGAGCATAGGAATATGCTGGCTCAGGAGGTGGATTTGAAGTGACTTCAGCATACGTGCGACGCAATACTTGAGGAGGAGCCGGCGCAAATGCTGGAGCGTAGCTCAGTGGCGCAACGCCGGACGACGAAATTGTGGGCGTGGGGAACGGCATTGAAGGTGCGACCGGAGCTGATTGAGGAACAGGATTAGGGACGACTTCAGACACATGCTGCTGGATTGCACGGCGAAGCTCCGGAACAAGGCCAGTTGGGGACGGCTCCTTAACATATGGCTGCAGGGACAGTTGTCGCGCGACCTCCTGGCGTACAAAAGCCTTGATGTCTTCCCGCGGCTAGTCCAGCGAGTGATGCATGAGGCTGGCGAATCAAAACACGCTCCTTCCGGTGCTCGTCGTAGCTTTGACAGAGCTCGTAGATTTCCTTGACCGTTGTGGGGCCTTTCGCTATGAGCATGTTGAAAGTGCCGTCATCAATTTCTGTGAGCACATGACGTATCTTAACGGCCTCGGTCATGGTCGCGTCAACGCGACGACACAGATCAACAATGTCCTCAATGTAACTGGCGAATGTTTCACCGGGCAGCTGCAGTTGCGACCGAAGACGCTGTTCCGCACGGAGTTTTCGGACGGCGGGGCGGCCAAAGACACCAGAAAATTTGGTCTTGAAATTCGCCCTTGTGGTAAAGTCCGACTCGTGGTTTCAAAATAGCGACGTCGCTCAAGTAAAAGATGACATTATTGAGCTTACGATTGTCGTCCCAGTTATTGTGACGGCTGACCCGTTCGTAAGTGGTCAGCCAATCGTCGACGTCGTCATCGCTGCTTCCACTGAAGGTAGCGGGGTCCCGTTGACGAAGCGCACCTGTGCAGGTGACGGGCGGAGGTAGGTTCAATGAAGTCGGCTCCGTCATTGAGGTAGTCAACGTTCTGCCGCGAAGTTCCAGGGCGAGATGGGTACAGGGAACCTCAGATTGACCTCCACCAAGTGAAATGTGCATTTAATAGATGGTTTGAACGTCTAGCGCTGCCAGTAATTCGGGCACAGCAGGGTCGAATTGCCAGCCGCAGGGCACAGCTTCAGCGCGAGAGATGGGCGCCGGAGACAAGCGATGGTGATGGCGATGCCGCAGCGTTTACTGTTCTTTGTCTTTTTCACAATATATATATATATATATATATATATATATATATATATATATATATATATATATATATATATATATATATATATGCTTCCTTTACCGAATACAACACACATTTGGTAACGCCTAGGTTTAAAGAAAAAATCGGGAAAGGCAGTTCGAAACGTCCTAAAACCCATTTAGCGGCACCAGTAGCGCTGCTAGATGTCAATGCAAAGAAAACGCCCGCGCCTGACCCGCGTGATCCAAACACTTCGGAGCGTTCGATTGCCATCTGACGCTCTAATCTCAATGGGCTGTCCGAGTTGGCACCTCCTTCCACCTGGGTCGTGCGCTGTAGTCTCGTCTTGTAATCCGCGTACCATTCCCTAGCCTGCCACAGCGATGCTCGCGAGTTTTTGCTGACAACGTGAACGCCGAATTGCTTGTGGAATGGCTCATTTAACGCTGTCGGTAACGCAGTAAAATTCTATTCTTGACAAGTACGCTCTCATTGAGTGTTATACACGACATATACGCACCTACACGAAGTAGAGCCGCTGCGGTTCTTGAATGGTTAGGCGCCCTGACAGTAAGCCGCAATAATTGGATTCGAAACTGGCCGCGGCTCTCGCGTTTCAATGCTGGTGAAATGTAAAAAGCACCCAGGTGTTGTACGATCCCAGTGCTGATTAAAGGTCCCCACATAATGCAAATTATTCCCGAGCTCTCCACTTCACGCTCCCCATCGCGTCCCTTAGGAGCTCTAAAATTTACGTCCCGCACACACCCATGACGCTCAATTTGATGGACACATCTCAAATCATTGTAACACGGTTGTCGGAAGTGTCATTAATTCGCGAGTAGGATAAGGAAACTTCGTGGTCTTTCTTTCTGCGTGCCATAAAATTGTCCAGAACAGGGATGACTACGTAAAATAATGCTATTGTTAGCTAGTGCAAGACCTAGCCCACTCCTCCCATAAATAACGCGACAGAAAGATTGTTCTTTCTGACACATGCAAACACAGCAACTGTTCCTCTTGTTTTCTCACCTACTATTTGCTGTATATATTGTGTCGCTCTGTAATAAAATAACTAGCTGAAGTCAGCCCTTTGTCGTCCTGTCTTACTGTCCATGGCTTAAAGGGATGCTGAAAAGTTTCCCAGAAAAATTCAGTGAAGAGATGCTCTTTACTATTTTCCACCCTCGGAATTCGAATTTCTCATCGAAATCAGGCAAAGGAAAGCGCAAACCTATTTTATTTTGGCGAAAATCCAGCAGCAACGGCGGGCCACCTCGCGCGCCGCGCTGCCTCCTGTGATTGGTTAGGCCTCTTGTGACGTGAACAAAGGTGTTTGGTCGGTGGGCCCCGGCGCGGTCGCGCCGCTGCATATTAAGCGCGGCACACGGTGGTTCGATGCTGCTGGTTTGCTTTTTATATGACGATGGAACACATGGACGATTACCCGGATGATCTTGGTGTCATGGCCTATATGTTCGAACCAATAGACTGATCCCACCGGCCAGTTTCACGATACTGCCGCTGTCGCGGTGCATGCTGGTACATGTAGTCAACCGGCTGCTCCAGTCGCCCGGACAGCCTGCGCGCCGTGTTTCCGAACAATTTTTAGTTCGTGTGTATGCCTTAGTGCATTGGCAAAATTTATGTCTCGTTCCTGGGCGCTGTAACAGCGCATAGCACATATATTACTCTAGTGTTATGTATTTATGCAATAGCTTATACAGCTCGTTCGGCCGAATAGCCGTCGGCGCTGTTGTAGTAGTAGAAGTAATAGTTGTTGGCACCGCATGTCGGAAATAAGGAGCACTGCGTAAAATCCTTACGCTGGTACTTTGTTCCTCTACTGATTGATAATTGATTGGTATTTGATAGGTGACGATGAGCTAATGGAATCAATGTGATTGATTAAATAAGAAAAAAAGAAATTGGGAAATGGATGGTTCTATAGTCTCAAAACGCCCAGATGAAAAGACAATTTGATGATGCTTAGAAAATTTAGTGTAATTTGCCACTTAATCAGTTGAAATAATTGAAAAATGAAAACTTGTGTGTTCTATTATCCGAATGAAAGGCCTGTGCTAGATGGTTCTGTTTATGAAAATTTATAATGTGTAATTAAATGAAAAAAAAATTAAAAATAAAAACAGGGCCTCAATGGTGTCAAAATTATTTGTACTTTAAAGCCAATGCTTGATCATGCCATTAGGAAAATTTAGTGTGTAATTGATCTATTAAGTAATTGAAATATTTAAAAAATGAAGAATTAGAAAAAGTGGGTTGACATGTGTCAAATACTCAAAATAAAAAGCCAACGCATGATGATACTAAAAAAGAAAATTTAAAGTGTGTAATTGGTTAATTAACTGAAATACTTGAAAGAAGTCAAAATTAAAAAAAAATTAGGGGGGTTCAAAGGTGTCAAAATGCCCAGGATAAAAAGTCAATGCTAGAGGGCGCTAAATGACAAAATTTAGAGTGCGTAATTGATCATAAATAACTGAACTGATTGAAAATCCTGTGTTATTAAAAAAGGTAGTTCAAAGGTGTCAAAATTAGTTTGACATCGTTAAGTGCACTTTTTCATTTCATACAATCATTGAGATATTTATTTGGTCACTTTTATGCTTTAATGTTTTCATTATCGTCATCAAGCATTTACTTTTATTTTGTGTATTTCACCCATCTTCATAATCTCAGTTTTTCCTCTATTTTGAATAAATGATTGGTCAGTTCCCCTTCTAAATTTTCTTGATTACTATGAATCATTCACTTTTCGTTTTATGAAATTTAGCACATTTGAACCCCATTTATTGTTTTTTTTTGTTTTTGTTACTTCAGATATTTGAGCAAGTACACACTTTCAATTTTCTTTATTAGATCATCAAACACTGGCTTTTGATTACGACCATTTTGTCAACATTGAAACCCCTTTTTCTAATTTCCCATTTTTTCAATTAGGTCACTAAATAATTGATTAATTACATAATCTAAAATTTCTGTTAGCATCATCATGCATCGGCTTTTAATCCTGAGCATTTTGACACCGTTGAACCCCTCATTATCATATTTGTTTTTTTTCTTTTCATCAATTAATTACAATAATTTCCTTATTTCGCCATCGCCTATCATACACCAATGCACGAACACCGTCGCAGGCGCCGGTGTTCGTGCAGTCGAAGGCTGCGCAGAACGCCGGCATGATGGGTCCACCGCGTCACTCGATACTGTACACGTTTCTGTACCTTACAACAAAAACGCACAAATACAGAAACGCAGTGCAGCTCCAAGCAGCTTATGCTGGCACACACGCAGAAAGAAGTACAGTCGCGGAGGCTGCGAAGAGACGGTCACCAGTTTTGACGTCATCACTCCGCGGTTTCCGGTTTCGGCTCGCATCGTCAGGGTCATCCGCAGCGCTCGACGGACGGCAGGAGGCGGAGCTACCGCGCAAATTTAAACGGCGATTACGTCGCTCCTAAGCAATGAATCTGCAAAAACATTTCACCCGCATGATTTATAAGGACCCCACATCCACACGTGAGCATCTTAATGAATTCGAAAAACTCTTCCGCTTCCCTTTAAGGGCGCGCTGTTTCTTCCTAATATAGATAATAGATAGACAGAATGGATTTAGTGAAATGAAAGGCAGAGGTTGGCCGGATTGATTACAATATGGCACGCTACTCTGCACTGGAGATAAGATGGCCTTGATGCAGGGTATCGCCGAAAATGCAGAGTGCAAGATTGGTGACTCAGCCTCCGGTGAAAGCCGAATATGGGGCCGGCGTTTATTTGATGATGGCGCAGCTGCCCACCTGTTTGTCCGGTGCATTGACGGTGAGTGCGACAATATTCTCTGCCGTAGCTGGGTCAGAGGCCTGAAAGAATCCAATAGGCTAGGGGAAGGAGTGATAGGAAGCGGCAAAAGAGAACCTAGGCGGGAGAAGGCAGGGAGCCTCGTGCACATATACTGTCTTTTTCATCGTTGCGGTGCACTTTGTGGAGGTAGCGATCGCGGTCCTGGTGTCTGTAACTTGTATTTCATAATGTATGGGGCGCGGAAAAGAGGCAGGAGCGTACTTGGACAAGAAGGATACCTCTAGGGGTGATGTGCATGCGGCTCGAAGTTGCCAATATTATGGAAGGGGGGCCTGCCTGCGGTAGCATCAAGTAGGTGAGCACGTTGAGATTCGAGGGCCACTAACGGAATCTCTGCGAGTGGGTTGTAGATGCAAAAGGCGAGAAGGCGTGTAGTAGCGGTACACATAGGCAGGCCCAGATCAAGTTTGTGGAGGGCGCGCAGGAGCTATAGGTCTGCACGAGTAAGGTGTTCGCAGGGCAGGCCGTTTCGAACTCGGTTTATAGCAAGCGCTGCTACCAGGTGTATCTTTTAGACGCACGTCTTTCAATGGTCGGCAATTCATCTTATAACTCGCGCGGTTTTGGGTAGTGCCCATCGAGTAGGTCGAAAAGCGTCGCCGGCCAACACTTCTTTGCCGACCGGTACGCCGAAGCAGCTAAAAATTAAAAAGCATTGCTGAATCTGCATTGGAGTAATGCGAAAGCACGGACGCTGCTGCTTCTGGTTGCTTTTAGTTGCTTTAAGTCGCTTAATTCACTTCTTGTTTACCCATTTTAGTCTTTGGCACTTTCAAATTGCGCGCCAATCCGTTCCTGTGCCCTTTTTTTGGCTCTACTTACGAATGCGTGATGTCACAGTCTTGACTTTGCAATAATTCACTTCTCGTTTTATTCTTTGGTACTTTCAAATTGCGCACCAATCCCTTCCTATGCCCTTTGTTGGCTCGACTTCCGGTTCCTTGACGTCACATCCTTGACATCACCTTAATTGACTGATTTATTTAACTATTTAGTATTTGATACATCTTCATGTCACCATAATTGACGGACTTAATTTACTCTTTTAGTATGTGATACATTTAAATTAGGCACTATGCCAATGGCTAATCAGACCATGTTTCTTTTACATTTTTGCCTCTAAATAATTACCTATTTACCTAAGTACCTTTTCGGACACAACATTGCGTCATTTTCTATAGATTGACACCACTCTAACCTCTACCACTCCTCAATTACTTACAACTGCTGCGCACATGATTTTGCTGACGCGGTCTACAGACGCGGCCGGCGAACACAGGCTACGCGGCCTGCGGACAGAAATCTATGAACATAGCGAAGTAATGCTTTGCATTAATAAATGTGGTGTTGGTCGAGAAGTCGACAGCGGCCACGACACGTAGGGTCTGCAGACGACACCTCTTTCCGGCCCTTGTGGCGCGGCTCGGCAAACATTGAAAGTAGCAGAGGAAGCCGGCTCTGTGTGTTGGTTCCTTTTAAAAGTTGCAAAACTAGGTGGAAGCGGGGGAGTCAAGTGTCGACTGCGGCTAGTGCAATCTATGAGCCGTCCTTGATTGCGCCGTCCTTGATTGCGATAGGGTGCAGCGGTGGCGTAGCGGTAGAACATCCGCCTCGCATGCAAGAGGACCGGGGTTCAAATCCCGGTGCCGCGCAACTCTCCACCGGATGAAAAAAAAAAAAATTATCCGCGTGTCGATGGAATTGCATAAACAGGTTTGGGGTGCGACCTGATGCCGGTGAACACCTCCGGCAACGCACTCCCACACGAGAACAGGAGTTGGCCACCCTGGTGCAGTAATTGGCTGCAACCTCTCATGATAAGCTCCACAAAACCCCGGCCCTCAGCATACTGTACTAATGGGCGACTTGAATGCTAAAGTAGGAAAAAAGCTGGCAGGAGACAAGGCAGTAGGGGACTATGGCATTGGTTCTAGGAATAGCAGGGGGGAGTTACTAGTTGAGTTTGCAGAGCGCAATAACTTACGAATCTTGAATACCTTCTTCAGGAAACGGAAGAACCGCAAATGGACATAGAAGAGTCCTAACGGGGAGACTAAAAATGAAATCGACTTCATAATGTGTTGAACTCCCGCTATTATGCAAGATGAAGAGGTAATCGGGAAAGTGCGATGCAGTGACCACAGGATGGTGAGGTCCCGAATTAGCCTAAATCTGAAGAAGGAACGCAACATATTAGTAAGAAAGAAACCCATCAACGAATTAGCGGTGAGGGGGAGGGCAGAAGAGTTCAGGATCTCGTTACAGAATAGGTATTCAGCTCTAACCGAGGATGGCGACATTACCCTAGAAGCAAGGAACAATAATTTCAGATATATCATTACTGAGTGCGCGGTAGAAATAGGCGGTAGGATAGTTAGAGAGGATACCGGTAAGCTGTCTAAGGAGACGAAATATTTGATTAAGAAACGCCAGAGTATAAAAGCTTCCAATCCAACAGACCAGATCGAATTGGCCGAGATATCACAGCTAATCAATAAGCGCAAGGTGGCCGATATAAGGAAGTATAGCATGGAGAAAATTGAGCATGCTGTAAAGAACGGGGGAAGCCTTAAAGCGGAAAAGAAGAAATTGGGCATAGGCAAACACCAGATGTATGCGATAAGGGACAAGGCGGGCAACGTCATCACGAATATGGACAAGATAGTCAAAGTAGCCGAAGAGTTCTATACTCATTTCTACAGTAGCCGAAGTAGTCAGGACAATAGTGAGATTGGCAGCAGAGAAATGCAGTCAGACGTTCCGCCAGTGATGAAGGGCGAGGTCAAGAAAGCACTAGAAACTATGAAAAGGGGGAAATCAGCTGGAGAGGATCAGATAACTACAGATTTGCTGAAGGACGGGGGGGATATCGTGCTAGAAAAACTGGCCACCCTGTATACGCAGTGCCTGGTGTCATCGACGGTACCGGAACCATGGAAGAATGCAAACATTATCCTCATTCATAAGAAAGGGGACTCTAAGGACCTTAAAAACTACAGACCAATAAGCTTACTGTCTGTTACGTATAAGGTATTTACTAAAGTAATCGCTAATAGAATCAGGACAACCTTAGACTGCAATCAAGCAAACGATCAAGCAGGATTTCGGAAATGGTACTCTACTGTCGATCATGTCCATACCATCAATCAGGTGATAGAAAAATGCTCGGAATATAACCAGCCCTTATACATAGCATTCATTGATTACGAAAAAGCATTTGACTCACTTGAAACCTCGGCGGTGATGCAGGCATTGCGAAATCAGGGGGTAAACGAGCCGTACGTGAAAGTGCTGGAAGATATATATAGTGGCTGCACAGTAACCATAGTTCTGCATAAAGAAAGTGACAAAATTCCGATAAAGAAAGGTGTTAGGCAAGGAGACACAATCTCCCCAGTACTATTCACAGCTTGCTTAGAGGAAGTATTTAGAGACTTGGAATGGGAGCAGTTAGGGATAAGGGTAGATGGAGAATACCTCAGCAATTGCGATTTGCTGATGACATTGCCTTGCTAAGCAACTCGGGGGATGAACTGCAAATAATGATTGATGACCTAGACAGGAAACGTAGAAAGGTAGGCTTGAAAATCAATATGCAGAAGACTAAGGTAATGTTCAACAGCCTCGGGAAGGAACAGCAGTTTACATTAGGTAGGGAAGTACTGGAAGTTGTAGGCGAATATGTCTATTTAGGACAGGTAGTAACCGCAGATCCGGACCATGAAAAGGAAATAACAAGAAGAATAAGATTGGTATGGAGCGCATTTGGCAAGCACTCGCAGATTATGACTAGCAGCTTACCGGTATCGCTCAAGAGGAAAGTATACAACAGTTGCATCTTGCCTGTACTCAAGATGCAACTATGTACTATGGGGCTGAAACGTGGAGGCTAACCAAGAGAGTTCTACTTAAGTTGAGGACAACCCAGAGGGCTATGGAACGAAAAATAGTAGGGGTAACATTAAGAGATAGAAAGCGTGCACAGTGGGTCAGAGAAATAACTCAAGTTACCGAGATTCTAGTGGAAATTAAGAAGAAGAAATGGACATGGGCAGGACATGTAGTGCGAAGAGAGGATAACCGATGGTCGCTGAGGGTAACAAACTGGATTCCAAGGGAAGGAAAGCGTAGCAGGAGGCGGCAGATGAGATTAAGAAGTTCGCAGGGGTCAAGTGGATGCAACTAGCACAGAACCGGGTTAAGTGGAGAAATAGGGGAGAGGCCTTCGCCCTGCAGTGTGTATAGTCAGGCTGATGATGATGATGATGATTGCGTCACGCTGTTTATGCAGTAGAGCTCATGATTTGAGAAGAGTTGCTGTTTGTTTTTGTTTTTTATTTAAGAGAAAGATAAGACACCGAAGTCATTTTAGGTATGAAAACGTTAATTCGCTTTCGCTCTTAGCGTGTTTTATTTAGACAACGGGCCGAATCCACGAAAGAGTTCGCTTTGGAACGCGTTCGCTTTCTCTCTTGCCACCTCGCTCCATTGGTCGCGTGTCGCCACCGCTGGCGGCGAGGCCATTTGACGAAGGCGGGACTACGGATTTTGTTGACGTCACGAGACATGCCAATCAAATGAAAGCGAACGCGTTCGGTCGCTGTGTGCGGAACTCGGTAAGTGGCGTTCGCTTCAGCGCGAGAATCATGCCGTACGGGCCCCCCGTCGCACCGCTGTTGTTCGCAGTGCTCAGCAAATGTGATCGGTGGCTTCGGCGGTCACGTGCACATGACGATCCTTTCGACATGCCTGACGATGCCTTCCGAAGGCACTTCAAACTGTCGAAGGGGCTTGTACGCCGGCTATGCAAAGAGCTAAAACCCCACCTTAGCCCAACGAGGAAAAGCGCGCTCACAACAGAGCGGAAAGTACTCTGCGCGCTGCGGTTTTTCGCTACCAGGCGGCAGCCGGCAGCGAGGCAACTATACGGCTCCCGCAGTTGTCGGAGAGCCGGACGATGTTGGCCGTCGCTCCGGTAATCGTGCGTGTCGGCTGGAGAAAAACAAGTGTCGTTTCTTTCGACTCCCAAGGAGAAGGCCCGCGCCAAGGCACGACAACAAAGAAGGGACCGCGCAGCAAAGCCGATTGGCTGTTTTTTGCCCCCAGCGTTCATCCCACCCTTCTCCCCCCCGATGCCTACGTCAAATTGACGTCACGGCAAAGCTAACGCAATCCAAAGCGAACACTTTCGTGGATTCGGCCCCTGTAAGTCTGGAACAAAACTTCTGCTAAGGAAAATGCGAGAGGAACAGGAGAGAAAAAA
This sequence comes from Amblyomma maculatum, assembly GCF_055883805.1. Classification (NCBI taxonomy): domain Eukaryota; kingdom Metazoa; phylum Arthropoda; class Arachnida; order Ixodida; family Ixodidae; genus Amblyomma; species Amblyomma maculatum. The sequence goes on from NC_139350.1 coordinate 90,217,466, forward strand.
ATGTATATACTAAGGAATGACCAAGCTAGCACAACACATTTTCCAACCAACTTTAACAGTCAAAACACGTTTCATAATGTCCCTCCATCACAATTTTCCCAGTTAGTGAGGAGTGAGTTATATCTTCTGCTATGCTAACGAATACCCTTGACAGGAGACACACAAAGACAAACACTTTCGCTGCACTGCTGCAGAATTAGTAGCTGCCCATGCTACTAATGCACAGGCTATGGTGCCTGTGCAGAGTGCTGCCCTTCTACCCCCCCCCCCCCCTCGTATAGCAAGGAAAGAACTCGAATGCCGCAGCTTTCAAGCTGTGCATATTTAATCCGTGGAATTTCACGAACACTGAGCCTAACATCCAGGAACACGACTCACGACGAACAGTTGCCAAAACGCACTCTGCACAGGCACCATAGCCTAGTCCTCGTCGCTGCTGGAGTCATCACCGGCATGAAAGGGGTCTTCTAGTAATGTCCTGAGGCGGTCAATTCCTTCTTGAATGTTGCTGAGGTGTTGGTACAACGTATTTTTGACATACCGCTGTCAGACTCTGTTCGATATGCATGGCAGCCGCTTCTTGCCGGTAGTTGAGGGCGTGGAAACGCAAGTTTTTTAAATCATCGATTATCCCGTTGACAAGCCCAATGTAGCAGATTGTGTCACTGACCCTCAATCCAAGGTTAAAAATGTAATATAACAGCCACTCACTCCAGGTTATCGGCTCGGTGTTTGCCAGGGGATCCACTCTGAAAAAGGTCTTCGTCTTTTTCTTCTGCTCGCTCTGATGTGACGTGCACGTTCGCACAGGGTGTAGAAAGGCCAAACGCAACAAAATTATACGCTCTTTCGGGTGAATGCCGAGAATAGAACTTAGCATTCATTGTAGAACCGAGTGTGAGGAGCCGCTCACAAGAAACGTCGTTCAGAATCCGGCAATAGGTCGGCTAGGTCGGCCACTGCTAAGAACAGAAAGTGACGTAAAAACTAGCGCAATGAAATCACGCCATTCGCCGCGAAATCAACCTAGAGTTGGCGCCACCGCCGTGTCGATAGCCTGGATCGGCAGCCGGCGGCGCTCGCATAAGCGAACGCATGCGAACGCGGTGTAGGTCTGGTTCCGAGTTAACGGAGGTTTTGTTGGCGATGGAATAGTGCCTTCTGCAATGCATTAGCGATTTACTGTTGAGTGCGTTTTCATATTGCAGAAAAATATCAGTCGATTTGGTTAACGCTGCAAAAGAATCGCGGATTTTAGAAAAAACAAGGCACGCAGCCAGCCGTCTTTAATATTTACTGGCGTCGGTTTGCACGTTTTTTACGTTGTACCTCTCTCATATGGGCCAGATCTTTTGTGTTCATCTCTTGCCTAATGACAGTATTGGTTTTGTTATCGCCTTTTAACCAGTGTGCGCGTGCCTTGCACTAGTGTAAGACAGGCAAATTTAGCATCAAGCCAGCGTAGATGCAACGTTCGTGCTGTGACCTTCTGTACTTCACATTTAATCGAGACCCTGGTTCGTTATGCTGTAGTTTATTCAAGGATTAGGCTGGTTAAGTGTAGGACTGACAGCGTACGTACTGCCTGGCGTGTGACCGTAGACTGAGCTCACATCAACTCTGAATAGCCAGCCACTGCAGGCACAAGTATTCATAAAAAATGAGATTATGCGGAAAGTGTAAGGAAACCTCATTGCACAGGAAAGCTGACTGTTCACGTGTAGAGCGCTGAGTGGAGTATATTGGACCCTGGACCCGTCCAGCACGTTGCGGACGCGCTGGACTAGAGCTCGAAGAATAGTGACGCAGGGTTGGGTTTGGGGAGCGAGCCAGTCATTGAGGGAGTTAGGACAAAGGGATTGCGTTGTGCTAATCGTATTTGTACGAGAGTCTTGGTCTGCGGGGTAATCCCAAGAGTGTGTGAAAGGCGTGAATATCCCTTTAGTAGGGCTACCTCCTAGAGCACTAGTGGACTTTAAGTAAAAACAAATGGGAGAGGAAAGATAGGCAAGGCTACATGTCTACGGTGCTTCGCGAGTGATTTGACTATGCCAATGCTTGCGCATGTCGAGCTCAAACTTAACAGAACTAGCCCCTATGGCGGCAGTCATAGATCACTTTAACACATCACTCTAAACGGATGATTATCGCTGACCTCAGTCAAGAGGACAGCCAATTCAACAGGCACAGCTGGTCAAAACAGCTCCATGTCAGTGCTCAATACGGCAACAACAAAAAACAGCGTTACCATGTTTATCCACTACAGAGATGAACGCTGGCGGAGAGGAAGCAGCGCTAGCACTGCCACCACAGCAGACGAGATGCCATAGAGGAAGGAACAAGATGCAATACATACGAACCACCAAGATTGCACAAGCTGTACAACCTATGGCAACGACGCCAACAGGATATGCACATTTGCAGGATACGAGGCTACGGGGGCTACAGTGGGACTTAGCGGAACAAAATCATGCACTGCGTTAGTTACGGTTTCGGTTTCAGTTCTACGGTTCTGCTATGTTCTGCCTACCCATCGGTGACCTACCAAAACGTTTAATCGGCAGCGTTCGTGTTCGGTTCCATACGCTAAAAAACTAAAACCAGTAACGAAGCGAAAACAACAAACCACATATTTTTCAGTTTTTGTTTAAATATATATTACGCTTTGTAACGCATAGAAAGCATATAACAGTTCTTTTTCAGTAGAAGTTTGATCCACACAGATATTGTTACGAGAAGAAAACACATATAGAAGCGGAGGTTCAAGCAAGTTGGTCATTATTCGAGCATTTACGGATAGTGGAGGGTTTGCGGCATCCGCGGGTACTCTAAGTACACTGCACTATAAATGTTATAAGGCTACAATTTGCAAACTGAAATTGTTGACAACCACCTGCTGGAAACAAAATGAGTTGAAAAACCGTAGTAGCGGACATTACTAAACAGAACTGCCCTAAAGATAAAAGTAAAGAAAAATAAAAGGAAGAAAAAAAAACGCTTCTCCGAAGGCAATGATGGCACAATGATGATGACAATTGTAGAAAACGTTCATTGGCCACTTCCAGACGACGCCACAATCCGTACAACCTTGTCATTTCGTTAAATGTAAAAAATCCACGGTCCTGCAGTTCTCTGGCGTAATTTAATAAATAATTCATAGGAAGGAAAGGGCAAAGTATCGGTCACACTTGTTTCTGTGGATACCTGACCCGAGCAGTAAGGGAAGGGAGAAGGTGGCAGTGAAAGTGGAAAGAGAGCAAGAGAAGCAATAGTGGAGGGCTACGGAATAATTTCGACTACCTGGGATCTTTAACGTGCACTGACATCACACAGAACACTGACACCTCTTCGTTTCGCCTCCATGGAAACGCAGGCGCCAGCGGTATGGATTGAACCCGGGCACTCCGGCATATCGTTGGCGCAGAACACTGGCCAAGATATGTCATCAGATTATGGTGGAGATGAAAAGACCTCGCCTCATATAGCAGAGATCTAACACTTCAATATCAAAGAAAAGAGGCTTTATAATTTCAATTTTCCTTTGATAACGGCATAAAAACAACTGAGGCGCTTTCTAGCTCAGAAACCTTATTAATTTCTGTGTAGTACCCCAGGTGACTACATGCCAACAAAATGTTGCTGATTTTCGTAATTGCACACTGTTCGTTTTTCTACTAGGAGTGCTTGTCATAACTTATTGTATTTCGCGCTTGCTCCAGTACGTTCTTAAAGAAAAACCACCCCTCCTTTCATTCATTCATTCATTCATTCATTCATTCATTCATTCATTCATTCATTCATTCATTCATTCATTCATTCATTCATTCATTCGTAAATTTTTATTCATGAGGATGAATTGAAGCCTAGATAGGACGGCGGTGAGTTAGGGGAGGCTGAGGGTGCCGGACTTCGACATGCAGTCTAGCAGGGCACTAAGCTTGCGCTTGGCGTCGGTATTGGGGGCTGTCCAGTCTTCGTAAGTCTGAATGTGGTGAGCGTATGTGTAACGGGTGCGGAGGCTCTGCGTGCCAGGACAGGTCCAGATCAAGTGCTGCAGGTCAACGGAGTCAGCAGGGCAGTTGGGGCAGCCGATCCTGGTTCGGCGCCATTGACTAAGGATGCCCGGTGTGTACGCTGCACTGGCTCGCGCCTTGTGAGTGCTAACGGGGTCAGGGCGGGAGAGGCGGGAAGGGATCGGAGGAGTAATATCGGGGACAAGGTCCTGCAAGAAACCCCTCCGTCATGTTAAAGGGCCACTGTCCAGGGAAGGCCCTTTTAAGCAAAGGAGCCCGGTGTTTCGATCAGGTACCGGAGATAGTCCGTGAAAAATGCTACAGTGATACGCGCGCTGCAAAGCATCGAAAATACAATTCAAAGCTCTCTCATGCTCTCCTTTGGGAAGCCAGCTTCCCCGTTTCCTGCGCTGGCCCGACGGGTCCCAGTAATGACGTACGTACCGCGAACGACGTCCATTGGTCCGTATCGCTGACTGACGGGAGAAGGATGGGTGTCTACCGCTCGCTGCGCGCTTTTCCCTCGCCACGGCCAGACTGAATCCAGCGGCGCGCGCTCCCTCGGCCGTTTTTTTTTCTTTTCTATTTTTTTTTTTTCGCGTTCGCAGAGTGTCACACCCCACCTCCCACCAAACGCCGAGGAGGAAGGGGAATTTGTCTTGCGGAGGCTAGACGACCTCGGGCAGGAGAGTGAAAAACCTTTGCGAGGGAACGGAAGGAGAGAAGCATGACACAGAATCGGGTGATTGCGGTGGCTGTAACTGCGTTATTACTCTTTTCAAAAAAAAAAAAAAAATTGCGGCCTTGAGTTCTAGAGGCGAAGTCTCACAGTCACCGGGGAAGAAAATATTTTCGACCGGAGGGTGGACAGTGGGCCTTTAAGCCGCGTGATGACAAAGTTCGGTATGATAAGGGAAACAGGTCGCACAAAGAGGGGTATACCTTCTGGTTTCGCCACTAGATGGCGCAACAGTGTTTGAAATTCCGTGGATGAAACGAGGATAGGGCCCACTAAAGCTTTCGTGGACGAGACTTGCGTTTTTGTGCCGGAACAGCACTGAGTGTGAAACTGAAAAGGAGGTTACTCCACGCAAAAAAAAAAAAAAAAAAAAAAATGTCTGATTACTGTCTGGCGAGTGAAGTTTATATTTGTTTCCGTTACGTCTTTTTTTGTCAACCTCCAGTCGTCATCGCGGTCGCTGCTCATGGTTTCCAGCATCGGACTACATAAAAAGGGGCGCATGCTCTGATCGAAAAATTGTCAATAAACGTTTCTTTAGCGTTTCTACCAAAACTGTTCTGGAATCGAACATTTTAGACATCAATCTTTCCATTGTGCCGAAAAAGATTTCGAGACAAATTCCAGTGCTCTGTTCCTTTAACCACTGCACCATCCCGGCACGACAAATCGGAGGTGAATTCAGTGTTCCTGTCGGGAAATGAGGCTATTCCACATGTCAGCTAAATACCTTTACCTCGGTTTCACCCTTTAATCGTCGCTCGAAAATCCTGCCGGAGAGCCAGTCATATGGGGGGCAACAGGCACTTGCTGGGTTGCGAGTCGTGGAAGGCTGTGCACATCAGGGTAGCGCGTACCGGTACTGACGTTTCAGAGGGGGGATAGTATTTTTGCAGGTCTTGGGTGTGCAGTCGTGAAGGATTTTTTTTTTTTCGCGAAAGCATATCTCCGCTAAGTAGAGCCCGTCTTCGCGTGGACTTCAATTTGACCTGCATTTGACGTTCAAGGAGCACGAGGGAAAAGTGTTGGTATGCTTTGAGAAAGGTGTCAGATACTGTGCCTTTCCTTTCCTATAAACCAATGCACAATGACGGCGCGGGCTAGCCATCGACCTTCAATGAGAAAAAGAATAAAGTGTTGCTATAAATATACTGAGCATTCCTTTCTCAAAAACATCCGACTGCTAATAGTATAACCTTGCGGGCCACCTTGGTGTCAAACCACAATGTTACCTCGGCTCTTTTACCTTTGGATAACATTTGATCTTTCAAGCTGGATGAATGGAAGGAAGGGGAGGCTGCAGCGTGTCCCTAATCACGTGAGTGACGTCATGTAGCGCCATTGCGCGATGGAAGTAGCTATGACGTGAATAGGCAGGTGTCAGTGGGCTTGGCAGCACGGGCGCGACGACATCGCTTCACCGCACACCGATGTTTTTTGCGCAGCTACTTGCCCTGGCCATCTATTCCTGCGGAGCAGACAACTGCTCTATCGGAGGTTATCCTGTACTTGGAGCTTACCTGCTGAACGGCCTGGCTGGACCACAGCAATGCCATCTGGATTCCTTGACTTCCATGCATGGTTCAACATCCGCTCACCGGTTCCTTCTACCACAGCGATGCCCGGCTGCTAACATCCCTGCGGCCCCTTCCCTACTGCGCATCCTCAGGTCATAGCCATGCACTTCCGGATTGTCGCCTCTATGTCACAAGCCCTACATAAGAACCGCGACACCGCCACCGCTTTCAGTGGGCTTGGCAGCACGGGCGCGATGACATCGCCTCACCGCACACCTATGTTTTTTGCGCAGGTAACAAACTGTTTTTCCTTATTATCTAAGCGCACGCGCTACCGCGGTCTTTTAGTGCTGCCAAGCCCACATGCAGCGTATGTCATCGTTGGTAACCGTGCACGTGTCACTCAAGCACTTCTGCAACTGTCCGGAGATGTTATGTTAAACCCAGGACCCCCATTACTCGTGCCTCTGCTAGCGATGACCAATATGCTTTATTAGACGCCCTGAATGAACTGAAAACCGGGCAGGCAAAGCTATTAGATGACGTCCGAAATATTCGTGAAAAGGAATCGGAAAATGATAAAACGGTACAAGATATAAAAGAAAGATTAACCAAAATTGAAGAAGAATACCTATCCCTTACGATAATTAAAGCAGATGTAGAAAGTGCTCAGACGCTCGCAGAGGCAAACGCTTGTCAGAATGAGCTTTTAACTGCCCGACCAAACGACGCCGAAGATAAGGCGCGGAGAAACAACCTGGTGTTATACGGGGTGGACGATGAGTGCGATGAAAGTTGGTCGAGTTCTGAGGAAAAGGTAATCGCCTTCACCAAAGAACATTTGAAACTTTCTACTGAAGCGAGGGACATAGAGCGTGTCCATAGGCCTTGGCGCTTTGCCCCAAATAAAACCAGACCAATTATAGTGAAGTTTGCCCATTTTAAGGACAAACAAACGCTACTTGCGATTACCAGAGAAAAGAAGCATCCTAATATTAATGTAGCCCAAGACTTTTCTCCAGCCACCCGCTTAGCCCGGAAAAACTTGATCGAATTCCAAAAGAAGCAAAGCTTTCGCAGTACTCTTCGCTACAACAGACTAGATGCCGGAAAGGACACATACGTTTACGATCCGGTCAGTAAACAAGTTGTTCTTCGTTCTCCATAGCAATTGGCGCACCATGACGACCAAATGAAATCCATCTCCATCCTTTCCACTAACATAAGGAGCGTGCTGCCGAAACGTGATATCTTTGCTAACCTTATTGATCCATCAGATTCTAATGTCATAGCACTAACTGAGACATGGCTGCATTCATCTATATATGATTCATAAATTTTTCCCTCCCAACCTGACTTCCACGTTTTTCGTGCCAACCGCGACAGCAGACGGGGCGGCGGTGTTCTTATTGCTACTCATCCTGATTTGAATTGCCACCGAATAACTATTCATAATTCTTTAGAAATCGTGTTCGTTTGCTGCAGAGCTGCACACCCCCCATATCATCCTTGGCGCATGCTATCGCCCACCTGATCACGACAGCTCGTTCGTGTCCCAATTCCATGACGCCCTTCACTCTGTACGATCCTTGTATCCGCATTCCCCAATGGTTATATTCGGCGATTCTAACTTCCCTGGTAATACTTGGCCTGACCATTTCACCCTCACCATTTCGAAGGATAATACTGAAAGCGACTTTATTAACACGTGCCTAACATTTTCGCTATCCCAGATCGTTGACTCAGCAACTAGGCATTCCCGTCATTCAGCTAACATCCTGGATCTCGTGCTTAAAAAAAATCCCGATAGAGTTACTCCTCTCGCATACCTAGACGAAGTTAGCTATCATAAAGTAATCCATAGAATATTCCTAACCAAACTTAACCGGGCAGCCAAAACCAATAAGAAACTCACATTATACGACAAAGGTAACTATCGAGATTTCAATGAAGAACTAACAAGGTTTGGGAATTTCTCTCTGTTGATTTTTATGAGCGATCTGTAGAGCAAAACTGCTCAATGTTTAAATCTAAAATGCATGAACTAATGAATACCTATATTCCAACCATAAGCATTAGCGAGCGTAGTTCCTCCCGTCGGTTTAATTCTACACTCAGGCGTCTTAAAAACAAGAAGAATCGTCAGTTCCGTGCAGCCAAACACACCAACAGTCCACAAGCATGGCAGATATACTGAGATACATCCAAACTATATAACTCAGAGGTTACTCAATCTAAACGCTCTTTTTATGAATGCACCTTGCCTAACTTAGCACTAATCCAAAGCAATTCTGGAAGGCAATTAATCCCAAAGATAACGATAAGCCTTTATCATTAATGGATAAGGAAGGACAGCCTGTCCCTAATGACAAGGTAGCGGAAATACTCAATCTAACCTTTTACTCCGTTTTCACAAGAGAGCCAGGCGATAACCTTCCACTTGTTTCCTCGTATAATCATCACATCATGCCAGATATCAACCTTTGCATCCCATGGAATCTTGAAACTAATCGAATCTTTAAAATTGACGTCATCAGCTGGCATCGATGGCATCAATGCTAAAGTGCTCAAAAACACAAATGAAATCACCAGTATTATTTTGTCCCATATTTTTCAGCAGTCATTGTCATCCAGCATCGTCCCTTTTGATTGGAAAGTGGGTAAGATTGTTCCAGTTCCTAAGCCAGGTTCTACTAACTACCGACCCATATCACTAACCAGCGTCTGTTCGAAAATAATGGAACACATTATGTACTCGCATATCACAAGTTTTCTTACATCTGTCAAGTTCTTTCACCCTAACCAGCACGGATTTCAAAAAGGACTTTCATGCGAAACCCAACTCGCACTATTTCTTCACGATATAAGTATTAACGTAGACCTTAACATACCAGTTGACGCCCTCTTCATCGACTTCGAGAAGGCTTTTGACAAAGTCCCTCACAAACGGTTACTACTGAAACTTTCGCAACTAAACCTTAACCCGCTCGTCTTCACCTGGATTCAGGCTTTTCTCACTAACCGTCAGCAATTTCTAGAGGCCACCACACAACTTCTACGCTAACGTACTCTCCGGTGTGCCGCAAGGCACAGTCCTCGGCACTCTCCTTTTCTTAATTTACATCAATGACTTACCTAAAAATATTTCATCAAAAATTCGCTTATTTGCGGACGATTGTGTGATTTACCGTTCTATTAACAGCTAGCTCTGCAGATAGCTATATTCTTCAGTCCTATTTACAAATTTTAGAAGAGTGGTGTCGTAGATGGCTCATGGTCTTAAACACTAACAAAACTGCGCTTGTTTCTTTCCACAGACGACAAAATTACCCTACCCCAAATTATCTTCTGAACGGTTCCAGCATCTCATCCCTCAACTGCATTAAATATCTTGGAGTTGATATCTCGGGTACTCTTAATTGGTCCACACACATTGAGCGCATAATTACCAATGCTGATGGAACTCTCGGCTATCTTCGTCGTAATTTACGCCTGGCTTCACCAGCGGTTAAATTACTGGCTTATAAAACATTAATTCGGCCAAAATTAGAGTATGCATCTGCCATCTGGGACACCGCTCAACTTAACTAAATCCATCGAACTTGCTCAAAACCGCACCGTTCGATTCATCTACTCAAATTACTTGTACTCCACCAATGTTACTTGTCTAAAAAATAATGCATGCCTACCTAACCTCCAACAACGCCGTATTGTTGCAAGACTTTGTTTGTACTATAAAATGTTTCACAATTTTCCTTATAACTGTCCTATTTAGCCTGCTCATCGTTCTTCAGCCCGCACAAGCCACCATAAGGCCGTTTACCCTCCACCTGCTTGCACCGTCACCCATCTTCACTCCTTCTTTGTTCAAACAGCTCGTGACTGGAACAATCTTCCCTCAAGTGCCATCCTTCATACAAGCCCGGACCATTTCAAGAAAGCTATGGAGACATTGTTTTATTAGCACCAGGTTGCTTGCCCACCCCTCATGTAAAGCCCTCACCCAAGGGCCCCTGAGGTATCTGAAATAAATAAATAAATAAATAAATAAATAAATAAATAAATAAATAAATAAATAAATAAATAAATAAATAAATAAATAAATAAATAAATAAATAAATAAATAAATAAATAAATAAATAAGAAGTAGGAACGAGGAACAAATGCGCCTAGACTCGGAGCCAGCCAGTGGTGATGATGTTATGATGCTGCACTTAGCGGGCCGTATACCGATGTGCCAGTTATAAATCGGGCTACGAAAGAGTTCCACTAACCGTAACAAAGGTGTGAAACTTTCGCTGAACACAATGTTTCATTATGCTAAACATCTGTTAATCTCTTTTTTTTTTCCTTGAGAGAACCGCGCTGCTCAGTCGAAATGCTCGATGCGCGGGAATGTGAGTGAGCGCCGATTCTGTGTGTTCCCAATTTTTTACTTTCTTCCTGTGGTTTAGCAAGGTGGCTGGTATGCAGCGAACGGTAGCATCCTGTTTTTGGACGTACTCGTCAAACGGATGGGCATCGCTTGGCCTTCAGAGTCTTCTGAAAACCATGCAGAGAGGCAGAAAAATACCTCGCAAATAAATCGGCTCGCACAACGGCCCACACCACAGCTCACAGGGGTTCAGTGGTTGCGACGCTAGTCAACTGTAAACAAAAAAAGAATCTGTTCTGATCCGGCCAGCCTTGGCAAGGAAATGAATGTGATAGATAAGAAGAGAAGATCGATCTTGAACGAAACGATTGACCACCGATTTTTGTCACCAAATTAAGGAGGAGAACAGTCGAGCACATGCGAAGAGCACAACTGACAGCAAATAAGATTAAACGCGTTGCTTCAGATATCAGAAAACCTCTTCCCGGATTTTCTAAAATACGGGGTGCATATGGCACATGTGCGAACAAGTAAGCAGCGAGACGAAGCTGTCAATCTGAAGGACCCGCTACTACGTGACAAAGTCACGTGGTAGCGAATTCTTCTGTGATCACGATTTGACAACGTGCTCTCGGGGCACCGCCCATACCAAGCGCTCCTCGCCGTTGTTGCATGATCTCCTGAAAAGCCCGTTTTCTCTTATGTGGTGCGCTCCTTTCGTCTTGGACGATTCCCTTAAGGTGTCTGTGATAGACTGTAACGTTGAGTCTGTTTTCTGCGCTAGCCTCAACTAGTCGTCTGTGAGCTCCGTTAGACATTCATGCCTCTTCCAAAATCATCCACTTCGGCTTCCGGAGCAGGCGCTTTGCTGAGGGCACCAAAATGGCTCATTGCAGCTCCTGGTCAGTGTTCTAGATCAAACGTATATTCTGTAACTTCAGATACCATTTCCCCGCACCTGACACCAGATCTCACTTTGAGAAGGCAGTCGTGAGAAAAGGTGGGCATTTGATTTCAAAAATTCCAACCTCACTCAACCTCACGCAGAGAGGTTGGGGTTTGCCCAGTTGACCTTCCCTAAATTCTTCAGAAGCTATCACCGACCTCACTCAACCTCACCTCAAACTCAGACTGTGAGTCTGAGGTTGATTGCTGGACCTAAAAAAAAGAAGTAAAAGGCTTTTTCATGTGAGGACGCTAATTATAAAACGCCATGGCGCAAATCCTGTGCCGTGACATGCCAGAATGATGACATAAACTTTAGATAGCATTAAATATGATGAGGCTTACTGGTTAAGTAAGCAAAGAAAGTGAGTATTTCTCGGACCTATTGATTCATTGCAGGCTGACCTAACGGCAGTATAATTAGTCAGTCTCAATTCTTCAAATATTTTCAAATAAAAACTGTTATAATTTATCTTTTGTTATGGTGGACTTTCGTACAGCCTATTTCCCGCTCTCATGCTTGTATGTCCTTGGAGGTGCGGGATACGAATACCTGAATGTACTTTGGCATCAAGTGAAACCTTGCCCATATTTGCGACTGTCCTGCAGTGTTCCTCCACCACAAGCAATTATGTCTTGATGGCAACCTTTTGCTGCGAATTAAAATTTAATCGTTCGACAAAATGATATAGCATTCTATAGCGTTTCTTCATTTTCACATCTCTGTTACAACACAAGAGAGATCTGTCATTTACGTGTTGGTCAATAGAAGCTGTAATACCATAACACTCGTTATTAAATTAACTTGCCGCTTGTGACTCATCACATGAAGCAGACGGAGCAAAACGTTACCATGGGCAGAGACGAGTCATTACGAAAAGCTAAAGCGTGTTTGCACTGTTAAATTAACGCTGCTTCCCATACTCCTGACGAGTGGGTTGGCCTTCATGGGACAAGTGTAGTGTTAAATTATTCGAAAGTTGGCGCTCTCTACTTATAGCAATGAATGATGAATTTACAGCCTCACAACGGTTATTTCATCATTAATGTCAATAAAGAATTAATACGTTGTATTAAAGATCATTCGCACGTTACGTTGAGATGCCGAGAGAAGCTCAACTGCCGGTTCCTTTGTTCCCACAGCATCTTGTCGCAATGAATGCATTCCAAGGTCACAGTGTTTTTCGTTACTTTTGCACGGCCAAAGTGACGTAAATGTCTTCGATGTAATGCGATAACTACGTGCGCATACATCATCATCAGCATATTTCAATTGTTTTCGATATCTCTACCATAACTACACTTAAAAGCATCGGCGTACAGGGCGCATGACACGTTTGAAGCAGAGTATATATACTGTACTGCAACCATGCGCCCTGTACGCCGAACGTAACAACGCGAAAGACCTCGAAGATGGGCGGACTTTAGCTGGAAAGGACGAAAACTCCATCATAAATGGCAAGTCGTCGGCCACACCCAGGTTACGTGTCTTCGCTTCAGAAAGACGCCCCCCCCCCTTCCTTTATTCCTCTCAAAACGTCCAGACGCGGGAAGAAGAGGTAGTCTCTGAAAATGGCGTTTTGTTTCTAAATACTGTGTTTCCGGTCGATTTCGTGCCGCTCACTGAAGCCGTTTGGGGGCAACTCCCAGGCGGACGTTCAAGTGTGCCTCGATACCTTCGCCTGCGCTGGCCATCGAGGCACCTTATAGGACGTTCCAGGAACGTGTGATATCGATGAGCACGCGAGTTTGAAGCACGAGCGTTTCAACGTGACGAGAGAATGGCACCCACTGAAAGAATTGTGCACGAATCCTTGTCCCACGTTACGCAAGTTTTTCGCCTGTCTTCGACGAGAAGGCCAGCGGATGGTGAGTATAGTGGCGCTAGCTACACGCACAAAGAGCTGAGTTCGAGCACTGACGGAGATGCCTGCGTGGTCGGCAAGCGACAGCAGTCCGCACAGCGGCCGCGGATTTCTGAGAAGCGAGACTGGCCTGTTTTATATTAAGGCGAAAGCCTTTATAGGCTCATGAATGTCCGCCCGCGCGTGTGTCCGCGAGATATCGCGAGATTCCAATTTACGCCCTTGCTGAATATTTCATTTGGCGATTCCTCGAACGCCGCATCACACAGCACACAGAACCAAACGCAGTAAAGGAGGAATCAGCTGGTTTCAACTTCATTTACAGGAAAGAAAAGGCGTAGGATCTGTCATACTTCTTTGCGGATATCTGAATCGCGCCGTTAGTGAAGGGAGGAAGGTGGGAGAGGAAGAAGAAAGAGAGGAAGGTGCCGCAGAGGAGGGATACAGAGTAATTTCGACAACATGAGAATCTTTAATGTACACTGACATCGCAAAGTACACGGACGCTGTATCGGTTTGCCTCTATTCGGTCCAAAAGGTGCAGGTTTGTGCATGATAATCCAGTAAACGTATGTAGTGCTGAAGGGTCAACACAAAGTTACGTTTGTGGGTTCTCCCAGAAACATAAAGAATTGTTTACCGGGTCCACTGTCGCGGGGCCATCAGGAGGAGTCAACGGTAATGTTGGGAGGAGCGGCCATGGTCAAAGGGCCGCTTGATGCGGGCAGATATTACCATTCATAGAAGGGATGTTATCCCGACAGCGATATTGAAGGTGCAGGCAAAGTTCGCCTTAATGGAGCATTTAGAAATACAGTCCCATCTGATTTGATGTACGTCGTGAGCAAAAGTGGTATACAACACTCAGCCGGTGACCGAGCATGGGAAAACTGAATCTCACTGCCATCTAACGACAGCGGCAAATGTACGGACAGCGACATGCATGCATGCTGATAAAATGGGAATCGCAAATATCGTTTCGATCCCAGATAGGTGTTGCTAAATGGCATTGCAATGCAGTTTTCCTGAGATTCGCCACCGGCGGATTGTTGTATATACCACTTTGCTCACGACTCCAGGTCCCATTCAGCCTGTCTGGTAATGACGAGTGCGTGGCCCCTCAGCTGATTACATTGCGTGCAATATCGCGCCATTTGGCGAGAGGGATAGATGCTCATGTAACATCTGATGAGCTTAGGCGAGTGCAGGAACAAACTTCTGAGATAGCCGTGCATTTATGCAGGCAGAAGAGGCCACCTGTGAAGCGATTGAGGAGAGCGCGAGATCTAGACAGGACACTGAACACCACGGCGTTATAAAGCAGATTTACGACTGTTCAGGAGGAAGCGACTGCATCAGCATCATCGGCACTGGGCGGGAAGTAACGCACTGAAAAATGCGCGAAAGAGCAAACAGAAGATACTTCACTGAAGAGTTTATGGGTACAGGGACGCACTAGAACGCATGGCGTGGTGATCCAAGATATGGACGCTTGTTTCACAAAGAGGACATAGATGGAAAGCAGTGCAAAAAGCTGGTTCTATCAGAGATGCGCCGAAGGAAAATGCTGACCGTAGTCCATGATATAGCGCGCAGCGGGCATTTTTCATAGAAAAAACAAAGCAACGTATTCGCAGTGCTTCCTGTTGGCCAACAGTGCCTGCAGACGTGAGGAAGCATTACCAGTCATCTCATACGTGTCAGACTTTCGCCAACCGGGAGGTGGGCGACCGAGTTCCAATAACTGCTTTGATACGGCCGCAACATCCATTTCAAGTTGTTTATTTTGACCACATGTCCTATTGAGCTGGCTTCTGCGCACGGACATCGGCATGTATCGTGTTAAATTGACATTTGCACGAGATGGCCGGAAGTAAGTCAGCTGCGAGTACTAACTGCCAAAGCCACCTGTCAGGCGCTGTTGGTTATTTTCGCGCGTTTCTGCGTACCAGAGTTGGTGTGCAGTTTTCAAGGTGCTAATTTTACGGCAGCGTTAACGAGAGAGTTGACAGAATGGTTTGAAGCATGGATACATTTCTCTACGCCAGAACATCTGCAGAGCAATGCGTTCATAGAGAGGTGGAATGGGGTGTTCAGGTCCATGTCGAGACACGTGATACACGATCATGCGACGGACAGGGATGGATCATACCTTCCCTACTTTGGGCGTACCGTCAACTGCCACACGAACCACAGCAATACCCCCTTCCGACCTCATGTACGGCAGGGTGGTACAGAGACCACCTAGCATACTGCAAAATATATGAACTAGGGCATGGGAGCTTCCGTCAGGGTAAATAAAGCTGCATCTGCGTATCTGGCCGAGCTCCGAGCGAGAATGGCTGAAGCAGCGCATGCCGCAGACCAACGAATTGAGCGAATACAACGGTAATATACTGACAGGTACAACAACCTCAAGGCTAGGCAGAAATCATTTGAGGTGGGTGAGCAAATAATGATCCTCGAAACAGATGGCCGGGTTGGGAAAATGTTTTCCAAGTGGATCCGTCCTGCCGAAGTGAAACGGCAGGTGAGCTCAGACAGCTATATTATCCAGTCCCGGAAGATGCAGAAAATTAGTGCACGCGAACCGCCTCGTATTACGCTGTGCGAATAACATAGGTATGGTCTTTGAATCAGATGAAGAGTTTGGAGCGATTGAAAAAACCCCGGGATTCAGTGAAAACGGGAGGACAGGGGCTGAGGAAAACACGGATTTGTCAAAACCGACAGTTAGTGGATCTAGATCACCTGTTGAAACGGTACAGCAGCGCATTTTCTGAAAAGCCGGAAAGGTGTATATTGGTGAGTACAAAATGGCCTTGCTTCAAGGAGCAAAGGCTACCAATTCGTAACATATCGTGTGCCGATAGCACTAAGAGGAGAGGTACAATGACAGGTTAAACAACTGATGCATTGGAGACTCGTGTATTCGGTAAAAAATATTTTTGCACACCCGGTTATGGTGCGTTGCTAAAAAAAGATGGTACGGTAAGAGTGTGCATTGACTACTGTCACTTGAATGCTGTCACTGAGGCTGATGGCTTTACGATGAAAAAAACCCGCGAGCGGCTTTACGAAGTAGCCAGGGCTTAATACATCTTCCTTCTAGATATGACGAGAGTTTACTGGTAAATTTCGGTCAAACCAGAGTCTCAGAAGAACACTGGCTAAGAAAAAAGCGGCATCCAGCTATCAAAGGACCCCCTCCAACCAGTAGCTGTCGAGCTATACCATGACGTCAGGACCGACTGCCTCGCACCTGCGAGTAGCGCTTTGAACCATTTTTTTTTTTCGAGCGAGTCCGTGCTGGCAAAGAGTTCCTAAATGCGTCGTAAGTTCCAGCAAGAATACAGACCTTTACTCAATTCGATCAATAGTCGCTTGCTCACCAGAGTACAACAGGTAAAACGACGAATTCTGATGGTGAATTTCAGCACTGTCGAGTTTTTACGAAACCTCTTCGTTCTGCGCTTCACTGCATCTCTTTTTCCGCTATGGAGCCCTACGAGGTGACACCGCTGGCGACACCGACGGGCGGACGTGGCTACAGTCTAACGCGACAACCGGAGGCGGCCATTTGGCAAATGTCTTGACCATAAGGAAAGGCAGGACGCACACAAACGCAGAATGACAACTTTATTTCGTGAAGAAAATCAAGGCATATATACGCGATCTCCGCTACTATCTAATCACAAAAAACAGTAAGCGAAGAAGTGACGTGCACTAAATCAACAAAAAATATCAAATTCTGTTGCAGAGATGATAAACTTAACCATGGCCGGCCCACTAAGTAAACCAAAACCAAAATCTTCCAGTCTAACGGATTGTCAGCACAACCATCAAATGGTAATGCACGAATACAACACAGTGATGCAAGACAAAACCCATAGTACATCATACTACCATCTTCAGGCTGGACAACGAAACATGGTATAAAAACCAGGTCACACAAGCAGCTTATACAAGCCTCGTCAGAAAAAATAAATGCAGTGAAAAAGGGTACCAAGTCAGGCTAAAACCAATTGTCTAACATTAATACCAACCACAACAACAAGTCGCGAAGCTATGACATCCGACCAACACGCAACCCACAACGCAGACTCATAAAAGAAGGCCAAAGCAGAGCCTAAACATGACCTTCCAAAAACTTAAATTCTTTTTCCGACAACGAAATAGAGGGCTTGCTGACGCAAAAGCTTGTGGTGCTGATGTAGAAGGTTTCAATTACTAGGCGCTCCCATTTGTCTTTCAACCTGGCCAGAAACTTCGTCATCTCAAAGTAAGGCACGCATTCCCGTTTGTTTTCTTTCTTGCAGTCAGCACAGTGCGCGGCCAAAAACCCTCTTTCATTTTTCTCCGCATTCAACTTGTGCTCTTTTGCTCTTTCATTAAAGTATCTGCCGGTTTGGCCTATGTAAACTTTTCCACAACTTAGGGGAATGCGGTAAACTACTCCAGGAGCACATTCTGTGAATTTCCTTTTATGTTTGATAGTGCAAGGAGGCTTCCTATTCTCTTTCATCATCGCACACACCTTCGAGAGTTTGCAAGGTGCGGAGAAAACGATGTTGACGCCGCCTTACTTCGTAATTCTCTTGACATTGTGCGAAAATTTATGAAAATACGGGATTAAGTGGATCTTCACTGACTGCTCTTCTTGATTACTTTTGCTGCCAGACTTCATTTTCTGTAGCAATTTCTCGCACACGCTCGAAATGATATGCGGAGGATATCCGGCAGCTCGCAAACGCTGAAGCTGATGCTGAAAACTTTCTTCAGCCATATGGACGCATGACTTTTCCAGGGCCGACGTGATGCACTACGAAATGATGCCTCTCTTGACCAGCTTTGAATGGGCACTGCTATATGGAAGCAGCGCTTTTTTCGACCTGGGTTTGAAGAACCAACATATACATTGTTCCCCTATTTGCATCACTAAGTCCAGGAACTGAAGCTGTCCCTCTAAAGGAAAATCGCTGGTGAACTGGAGCCCGCCGGAAACACTCGAAAAAGTGGACAGGACCATCGCGGCCGTATCTTGGATGATACGGCCGCGATGGTCCTGTCCACTTTTTCGAGTGTTCGAGTATATATATATATATATATATATATATATATATATATATATATATAAGGCCGTAAGAAAGAGCGCGCGCCCTCTTCGCTGCGGGAACAATGGGAACTTTTCTCCTTGAGCTACGTTCTCCGCCACCGCAAGGGGCGCGACCTGCTCACTGTTCGCTCCGCGTCTGCTTCAGCGGCGGCGGGTGGTTTTTGCCTGGTTTCGTGTTGTCGCTCGCGAGTTTCGTGGTGAGTGCAGCCCCGAAATTAAAGAGCACAGAGGGTAGATGCTGCAGCGGCATGTCGTCAACGTACTACACGTGAACGGATATAAAAAACTCTGTCGTTCAGCAAACGTTCGACAAGCATGGCATACATTGCGGCATGGTAGTTACTTTTGTTCATTTTAATCCGAATTTTTCGCAAGCCTGTAAACGAATGGGAACAAAAAGAAAACTGAATGAGCAGTGATCACATCGAAGCTTCTTCAAGGCTAACATGACAGCAACTCGTCTGCAACAGCAAAACCGTCTTTCAGCGCTAGATGCGAAACCATTCAGGTAGCACCGAAGATGAAAATAATTTCATAAAAATGTAATGTAAATTGCAAAATGCTTGCATGATATAAAGTATTAGTATAACAGTCAAAGTAAACGTTGTAGGGTAGAGTTTTAAGTGTTATTACAATTCATATACTTGGCAATGTGTGGTATTATAAACATTATTTTAATTTTGCAAATAAACATTGTTTTAATGAACTTTTTACATAATATTGTGCTTAATATGAAAACAAAAATGGTTGATATTCATGACACCACTTGTGCACGATGTGGTAAAAAAAGGCCAATAAATGATGAAGGTGATACTCGATGCAGTGACTTACAAATGAGTTCACCTGCTATAACGAAAGTATGCAAGAAACTTCTAAAGCGTTAAAGAAGGACACTCTCACTGAAGACTCATGTCAAGCCTCATATAGCGACCCATTGAGGCTCTCTTCGGGAAAGTAAGGTTAATGTGCGGAAGGGAATGACATATGCCAGATGCGAGGGCCGTAACAGCTAGCGGCACATGACTATACATGACTACATTGTCAAGACGGACGTTTCATCTGAGAGCAAAATCAAGGCACTGAAGGAAGTGATGGCATCTCCTACCATCCCATTTTCCACTGTCACATATTCCGGTTCACCTTACGTCGCTGGATATATCGTTTAGTTAATCAGCTTCGGGTCTGACGCTCGCGCTATTCTTCTTGAAACTAGCGAAAGAAGCAGCCCCATGCAGTACGCTCTTCTACGAGGACAATGTTCTAGTGGACTGCATTATCTGAAACCATGAGCTTGTTGGCCTATTGGCCAAACCTTTTTTTTTTTTTCGAAAAAGCTGCCGTGCACCTAATACACACAAATGTTCTCGAAGTACTTAAGATCGGTGATTCAGTCAGCATTTCAGAGCTCAACACTGAGTTGCCAGAAAGGAATTGACAACGTATATGTAATTAGGTCCGTTTCTTTGATATTTTAAAAATTTCTCAGAATTCTTCTTCTCAATTAATTATACCAGGAAAGTGACAGAGAAGACCGAAAGGCCAACTCCTTATGTGCACAAGCCGTGCAGGAAGATTTTGAGCCTGAATTTTCTAGACGCAGGTCGCTTTTTGATGAATTGATGAATATATAGTGCAATGTGTAACTTTGAACGAATTTTTTTTTATTGTTTGCTGCTCTTTTCGATTCTGCTTAACTGTTTATGCCCATTTCATTGATTAAAAGTAGTCGCGAGACTACATATACATCTCTTTCAACCGACTGATACGTTTTGAACGAAGCTAGAACAGCCCAGTCCACTAGACAAGTGAAATTTTTACTATATGGGTAAATTTTTGTTATTTACTCTGAATCTGAGACGCGCCATGAATTTTTGCCGGTGCCTTCTGATCTAAACGAAAACGGTAGCGGTTGACAGAATCTCCACCCAACTGCTCACCATGCACTCACGTCAGGTTGCGCTGCACCTGCTTAAAACATTCAAAGGCAGATTGCATAGCCTGGTAAATTTATTTTTGTACAAAACTTAGAGGTAAAAAATGTTGAAGTGTACCCGAAGCTTCATTCGACCGTGCACGGCCGCACTGACGAAGGAGCGCGCGCGTGAGCGGATTGTTGACTGTATTTTATTCCTCATACACGATAAATGTTCGATGTTGATGACGGACTTTGTATAAACCATAAGGGGCGAAATGTCAGGACCTGCCAGTTGCAACTGACGCGGGCGAAGCTAAAAGCGAGCGCGCGTTTCCCTTGCGCGTAAACGGCTGTAGCGGAGGAGCAGCAGTGGGGCTGTGGCGACCCCACCGAGGCGCGGCAGGCGGTTGAAACAGACCCCATTGGAGAGGCCGTAAGAGAAGAGAAGCGCTCTCTCCCTCGAGACCGGCCGTGGGTCAAGGTACGACACGCGTAAGCTACGACGTAAGCTGAGCGCAAGCGTAGCTTACGTCTTAGCTTACGCGAGTCGTGCCCTGACCAAAGCAGAGACCAACTATACAGTAATAGAAAGAAAATGTCTGGCGATTGTTTGGGCCATCACTAAAAAATTTCGTCCTTACTTATATGGTCGACCAATCGATGTCTTCACCCATCACCATGCTCTGCGCTGGTTGTCGTACCTCAAAGGTCCTTCCAGCCGCCTCGCCCGCGGGGCTCTCTGTTTTCAAGACTATGACATTCGTGTCCTTTATCGGTCTGACGCCCTTTCACGCTCCCCTGTGACCTCTGACCCTGGACCACATGCTGTCGCTGGCCTCACGCCTTTCTCCCTTGAAACTATGGATATGGCATCTGAGCAGCGCAAAGATGCCCGGATTCTTTCATTCATGAACTTTCCGGCCAACCAATCGCAGTGCCATCATTCTCGAGCTCTGTGACGTCAAGCCCATCACTTTACTATCCGTGACAACCTCCTTTACCGCAGAAACTACCTCCCTGATGGCTTAAAATGGCTGCTTGTTATTCCCCGACATCTCCGATCAGTCATTTGCGCGAGCTTTCACGATGACCCACAGTGCGCCCATGCTGGATTCCTGAAAACAAATACCCGCCATCGTTACTACTGGCAGGGCATGTATCTTTTGTTCGCCAGTACGTCCGCTCTTGTATCAACTGTCAGCGTCGCAAGAACCCACCACGCCCTCCAGCTCCCCTGCAGCATCTACCTTGTCCACTTCGGCCATTTGCAAGTGCTGGAATCGACCTTTACAAGCCTCTTCCCTGCTCTTCCGCCAGCAGCAGGTGGATCATTGTTGCCATCGACCAGCTGACCAGATAGGCTGAAACTGCTGCTTTACCAGCTGCAACTGCTCGTGACGTAGCTGGTTTCATCCTTGAGGACCTTATCCTGCGGCATGGTGCGCCACAGGAATTACTTAGTGACCGTGGTCGTGTGTTTTTGTCTGATGTAGAAGCCCTTCTTCAGGCGTGCAGTGTTATTCATCGTAAGACGTCTGCCTACCATTCCCAGACAAATGGAATGGTCGAGCGATTTAATCGGACCCTGGGAGAAATGTTGGCTACGTATGGTTCATCCAGCCACTCAAATTGGGACCGTGTGTTATCATTCCTAACTTTCGCCAACAATTCTGCTACGCAAACGACTACCGGTTTCTCACCTTATTTCCTTCTGTAAGGCCGGTAACCTTGTTGCACAATGGACACGATCCTACTCTACCGTCCTGAAGTCTCTGAATTGACACCCATTTCTCAAGCTGCTGCCTATGCCGAAGAGTGCAGTCAGATGGCCCGTCAAATCACAACTCGAAACCAGTTCCACCAGAAAAACTTCCACGCCGGTTCCTCATGTCTGCCGCCTGTTTATCGTCCAGAATAGTTGGTGGGGCTTTGGATGCCTTATTCTACTTCAGGCCAGTCGCCCAAGTTTCAGAGTCGATACCAGAGACCCTATCGTGTGCTTAAGCAAACTTCCCCGGGTAATTACCTTAACAAGCCCCTCACGCCGCCAACAGACCATCGCCGACGAGGACGTGAAATTGTGCACCTTGACCGCCTCGAACCGTACTATGATCCTGGCATCGTGGCCTCCGCTTAATCCGCTAGGATGGCGTCTTTTCACAGGGGGAGTATTGTAAGAGAGATGCCTCACCAGCGAAAAAGCAGAAAGAAGAAGAAAACGGAGACGTCGCGCGCCGACGACAGTGAAGTTGTGAAGACGACAAAAAGAACGAAGCTCGAGCTGTCGCTGCGAACGCTTTCTCACTCACCAGTGGTCAAGCGTCTGCATGCCCCGGGTTGTTTTCACGCAAAGAATTTTAGCAAACATTGGTGTGGACCTCGGTTCTATATGTCCTATTGGCTGCTCAACGTCCTTTGTGGATATAAATTATGATTCTATATTTCTATCTAATGACCTTCAAGTCTAATATCCAGTCTCCTATGTGATCACATGGAAAAGTTCCCTGATCACACTGTAATTGCCACTAATGCTTCTGTGACTGCGCAGAAAGCAGCGATTGGAATTTTTTCAGAGTTTCTTTCCTGAAGTTTATCGGTGCGTGTCCCGGATTACACACCGATATTTTTAGCAGAGTTTATGGCAATTTGACTAGCACTACTAAAAGTTCCCTGCAGTAAATTAAAAATAATTTCTCTATCAGACTCTCTTTCCGTTTTGTTGTCACTGGAGTAAGCACGGGACGCTCTGTTTTGCCGCTCACTAAAATATTTCATACCGGTGTGGGTGAAAGAAATACGGTTCATCTGGGTCCCCGGTCACAGCGGTATTTTCTAGAACGAAGCGGCAGCTTTCCTGGCTAAATGAGCTCTTTATGCATCTGTTTCATGTACCATCCCTAATATCACCATTTTTGGAATGTCACGTTTCCAGCGTTATCAATACCTAGCCGCTTCATGCAATGATCCCTTGCTATCTACAGCCGAATACCAGCATCTCATATACTCATGGAAAGTTCGTTCATGTGAATCACGGCAGTGTGAGGTAACGATGACTCTTATGAGATGCAGGATTCCTAGCCTAAATCTTTATTTATGTAGTGTTATAAAACGTTCTGCATTATAGTTCCGCCGTTGGCGAACGCCGTTTGGCGTACGCCAGCCAGAATGCCTTCCACCTTTCCCCCTCTCCCGGTCAGGCTATATAAGCCCGTTGTTCGGCCTGAATAAACGCCTTTCTACTTCGAGCGTCCGCCTGTGGCTCATGGAAGCACGGAACGCGCAATGCGCATCCTTGTGATGTAACAGTGGCGACGAGCCCATTGCGAACCCACGACGAGAACCAACCTGAAAGAACGGTCAAGACTGAGACGCTGGATGCAACCAGTTCAACCATGGCACATCACCAACTTCCCGAGTATGACGACCGCGATGACAACTGCAGCGCATATCTGACGAAGGTTGAAGCCTACTTCGAAGCAAGTAGAATCGAAGATCCAATGAAGAAAAGGGCGTTGCTCATCTCTGCGCTAAGCACATGCACAGTCCAAGTGCTTTCAGGTAAAGTTATACCGAAGAAGGCAAATGCGATGAAGTACGAAGAAGTAATCGAAGTGTTAAGTTCGTACTTTGACCCAAAACACCACGAAATAGCGGAGAGTTTCCGCTTTTTCAACCGTCGCCAGCTGGAAAATGAGTCTATTCATACCTTCATTGTCGAAATTCGCCAAATAGCGGATAGCTGCAAGTTCGGGAGCATGCTCGATAGAATGCTTCGCGACAAGATAGTATGCGGCGTCCGGTCAAGTGCCCTGGAAAAGCAGCTTTTGGCGAAAACAGACCTCACCCTGCAGGAAGCCGAAGCGATAGCGTTCAGCTCTGAGGCAGCAGAACAGGGTGCCAACGCGATTTCTTCGGACTTGACAGCTGTAATGAAGGTAAGCGCACGTCGACAGAGCTTCGACGAGCCGGTATTAGAGTGTGGACGGTGCGGAAGCACTAAACACAACGGAAACGCGTGTGGCTGGACGAACGCTCGATGCTACCGCTGCTGCAGGTGCGGGCACCTTGCTAGAAAATGTCTTAGCGACGTCAGCAAGGAACGCCGGAAAAACTATGCTCGGAGCAGGTCAAGCCAAGCTCTAAATGTAACAGAGGAGAGTTTGGATGACGCTGCCGACAGCATGCATATCTGGACTTTAGTTGCGTTTCGGAAAGCTCAATTGGAACCTCCGATTCGCCGAACGTTCACGTGGTGTGACAGCGATATAGAGATGATCGTCGATACTGGTTCGGCTGTGTGTGTTGTGCCTAGGCAAGTTTTTGAGCAGCACAAGAAACAGTGGCCACCATTGTCGCCGTGCCATATCAAACTTTCCTGTTACCTAGGAACCTTACCAGTGCTGGGGCAGTTGAATATGCTTGTTTCGTACAACAGGGCCAGAGTTGAGGGCTCATTAATTGTTGTTGACTGTTCAGGACCAAGTCTCTGCGGACGCGAATTGATATCAAAGTTCAGCAACGCAGGGTCGTCAGTCCTCAACGTCGGTGCTAAGCTGACGGAGAGCTTAGGGAAGAACTGCACATCAACGGTTGACAATGGGCTCTCGGAATTCCAAGATGCTTTCAGCAAAAATTGGGCCTGACAGACCAGTGCATCTGCTAATGAAAGAAGGAGCCACACCAAAATTCTGTAAGGCCCGTTCTCTTCCATTTGAATCGCGCGACAAGGTATCCAAAGAGATTGAAAGGCTTGAAACTATCGGAGTGTTGTCCCCAGTAACACGCGCAGAGTGGGCTACACCGATTGCACCGGTACTCAAAAAGGATGGCAGTGTTCGAATCTGTGCAGATTTAAAAGCAACTCTGAACGCTGCATGCTTCCTGGAACAGTACCCGCTACCTGTTATTGATGACATTTTTGCGTCTTTGAATTGCGGCGAACAATTCAGCACTCTTGACCTTCGTGACGCCTATAATCAGATCCCTCTCGATGACGATTCCAAGAAACTGTGCGTTATCAATTCGCATCGTGGGTTGTTCTGTTCCAACCGCTTGCCTTTCGGTATAGCTTCTGCGCTTGCCCTTTTCCAACGGAAAATCGACACGATATCACAAGGCATACTAGGTGTTCAGGCATACCTCGACGATATTGTGGTATCGGGAAAACACGGCGAGACTGAGACATTAAGACTTGTGCTCCAGCGTTTCCAAAAGCACGGGGTCAAAGTCAGACTGGACAAATGTAAATTTCGCCAGGCATCGATTTCCTACATGGGTCCACGAATTGATCGTGAGGGCTTACATCCGACAGAACAGCATAGTGAAGCAATCACGCAAGCTCCTAGTCCGCAAAATGTGCAGGAGCGGCGCGCATTTTTGGGCATGATCACATTTTACGCCAAGTGCATGCCAAATTTATCATCTGTCCTTGCACCGTTGTACGAGCTGCTAGAAAAGAACGCACGATGGGTGCGGGAACCTGAACAGGAGGCGGCATTTATGCAAGCTAAACAAGTCCTTCGTCGGGCAGGGTACTTGCCCATATAAATCCGGCTGCAGCCCTCAAGTTAGAGTGAGACGCTTCGCAACGCGGGATTGGAGCCGCGCTGTTCCACACGTATGGCAAGGTGAACAAGCCCATATGCTTCCGTTCGCGAACCTTAACAAAGGCTGAACGAAATTACTCGGAACTCGAACGCGAAGCCCTTGCATTTGGCGTAACAAAGTTCCGGGGTTTTCTTGTAGATCGAGAGGTCACACTTGTTACTGACCACCAGCCTTTCCTGGGATTGCTGAGAGCTGATCGACCGACCCCATCGTTCGCAGCCGCGCGCATACAACGTTGGGCTCTGTTCCTGGGTGGTTTCCGTTACAAGCTCCAGTACTCGCCGGGTAAGCAACTTCTGCATGCCCTGAGTCTACTGCCACAACGTACGACAGAGTTGCAATCAGAAGATCCCCCTGATTACATTCTTGCTCTAACAGGACTCGATGACGGAACGGTGTCCCTTGATGGACTGAAGCAATGAACTGCGAATGACTCGCAACTTAAAAGGGTTGCGGGATCAGCCCCACAAACCTTTGTGAGGCTTGCAGTGAGATTGAAAATATTGATCACTTCCTTCTCGCTAGCCGAAGGCTTTCACATCAGAGGAGGGTGCATTTAGAAACTTAAATTGCACGCTTCTACTCTACGTCCGTGCGAGTGCGAAAGGATTTGCGTTGCCTCACATTTGTCAGTACTTACATGACTACATCCCAGCTACGGGCAGATTCCCTTGCTAATTGTATTCCAAATTTACAAACTTCCAAATTTTTGCTTCGTATTTTTCTTTTAATCAATTTTGTGATCCTAAGTCTCATGTTCTTGTTTTCTTGTCAATTACTTTAATGCACTAATTCAGTTTGTGTAGGAGATTTGGGAGTCCATATTGAACCCTGGCCAATCCCCCTTCGTGGTTATGTGCCATATATCAAGGCAGAAGAAGAAGAAGAACGCTGGCCTTCGTAGCTGCTACGTGAGATAAATATATTGCTGTGCGAACCAGAGATAGGAGGCGGAGGTGCGAAAAAATATATGGTATAATAATAAGGACAGCTTTATTCAAGTCGTGGAAACGAGCCCGCATGCCTAGAGGTAAGATTAGGTAATGTGCTTTAATTACCCATTACAACACACACTTGATCACGCCTAGGTTTGGAGCAAAAATCGGGAAAGGCAGTTCGAAACGTCCCTAGACCCATTTAGCGGCACCAGTAGCGCTGCTAGATGTCAATGCAAAGAAAACACCCGCGCCTGACCCGCGTGATCCAAACACTTCGGAGCGTTCGATTGCCATCTGACGCTCTAATCTCAATGGGCTGTCCGAGTTGGCACCTCATTCCATCTGGGTCGTGCGCTGTAGTCTCGTCTTGTAATCCGCGTACCATTCCCTAGACGGCCACAGGCATGCTCGCCAGTTTTTGCTCACAACGTGAACGCCGAATTGCTTGTGGAATGGCTCATTTAACGCTGTCGGTAACGCAGTAAAATTCTAGTCTTGACAAGTACGCTCTCATTGAGTGTTATACACGACATATACGCACCTACACGAGGTAGAGCCGCTGCGGTTCTTGAATGGTTAGGCGCCCTGACAGTAAGCCGCAATAATTGGATTCGAAACTGGCCGCGGCTCTCGCGTTTCAATGCTGGTGAAATGTAAAAAGCACCCGGGTGTTGTACGATCCCAGTGCTCATTAAAGGTCCCCACATAATGCAAATTATTCCCGAGCTCTCCACTTCACGCTCCCCATCGCGTCCCTTAGGAGCTCTAAAATTTACGCCCCGCACGCACCCATGACGCTCAATTTGATGGACATATCTCAAATAATTGTAACACGGTTGTCGGAAGTGTCATTAATTCGCGGGTAGGATAAGGAAACTTCACGGTCTTTTTTTCTGCGCGCCATAGAATTGTCCTGAACAGGGATGACTACGTAAAATAATGCTATTGTTAGCCAGTGGAAGACCCAGCACGCTCTTCTAATAATTAACGCGACAGAAAGACTGTTCTTTCTGACGTATGCAAACCCAGCAACTGTCCCCCTTGTTTTCCCGACGATTATTGCTGTATATATTGTGCCGCTCTGTAATAAAATAACTAGATGAAGTCAGCCCTGTGCCGTCCTCTCTTACTGTCCATGGCTTAAAGGCGCGCTGTTTCTTCCTAATATAGATAACAAATAGATAGATAGTGCCCTTTTTTGGCTCTTCTTACGATGGCGTGATGTCACATCCTTGACTTTGCAATAATTCCCTTCTTGTTTTATTATTTGATACTTTCAAATTGCGCGCCATTTCCTTCCTATGCCTTCTTTCGGCTCTACTCCCGGTTGCGTGACGTCACATCCTTAATGTAACCGTTATTGACTTACTGAATTCACTATTTTAGTCTTAGGTACTTTTAAATTGCGCGCCAATCCCTTCATGCCCTTTTTTGGCTCGACTTCAGGTTCCTTGACGTCACATCCTTGACATCACTTTAATTGACCGATTTATTTAACTATTTAGTATTTGATACATCTTCACGTCACCCTAATTGACTGACTTAATTTACTATTTTAGTATTTGATACTTAAATGTGGCACCATGCCATTGGCTAATGAGACCATTTTTCTTTTACTTTTACATTTTTAGCCTCTAAATAATTACCTAATTAACTAAGTATCTTTTCGGACACAACATTGCGTCACCTTCTATCGATTGACATCGCTCAATAACCTCTACCACTTCTCAATTACTCACAACTGCTGCGGACATGATTTTGCTGACGCGGTCTACAGACGCGGCCTGCGAACGCGGTCTACGCGGTCTGCGGACAGAAATCTGTGGTGTTGGTCGAGAAGTCGACAGCGGCCGCGACATGTAGGGTCTGCAGGCGACAAGTCCTTCGGGCCCTTGTGGCGAGGGTCGGCAAACATCGAAAGTAGCAGAGGAAGCCGACTCTGTGTGTTGGTTTCCTTTAAATGTTGCAAAACTAGGTGAAAGCGGAGGAGTCAAGTGTCGAGGGCGGCTA
The DNA here is from genome assembly GCF_055883805.1 of Amblyomma maculatum. Classification (NCBI taxonomy): domain Eukaryota; kingdom Metazoa; phylum Arthropoda; class Arachnida; order Ixodida; family Ixodidae; genus Amblyomma; species Amblyomma maculatum. The sequence goes on from NC_139350.1 coordinate 90,246,506, forward strand.
GTGCAATCTATGAGCTGTCCTTGATTGCGCCACGCTGTATATGCAGTAGAGCTCATGATTTGAGAAGAGGTGCTGTTTTTTAATTTAATTTAAGAGAAAGATTAGACACCGAAGTCATTTTTGGTATGAAAACGTTAATTCGCTTTCGCTCTGAGTGTATTTTATTTAGAAAACTGTATGTCTGGAACAAAACGTCAGCTAAGAAAAATGCGAGAGGAACAAGAGCAAAAAAAAATGTTTATACTAAGGAATGACCAAGCTAGCCCAACACGTTTTCCAACCAACTTTAACAGTCTAAACACGTTACATAATGTCCCTCCATCACGATTTCCCCAGTTAGTGAGGAGTGAGTTATATGTTCTGCTATGCTAACAAATACTCTTGACAGGAGACACATAAAGACCAAAACTTTCGCAGCACTGCAGCAGAATTAGTAGCTGCCCTGCTACCCCCCCCCCCCCCCCCCCTCACACACACACACACCCTCGGATAGCAAGGAAAGAACTCGAATGCCGCAGCTTTCAAGCCGTGAATTTAATTGATGAAATTTCACGAACACTGAGCCTGACATCCAGAAACACGGCTCGCGACGAACAGTTCCCAAAATGACGCACTCTGCACAGGCACCATAGCCTAGTCCTCGTCGCTGCTGGAGTCGTCACCGGCATGAAAGGCGTCTTCAAGTAGTGTCCTCAGGCGGTCAATTTCTTCCTGAATGTTGCTCAGGTGTTGGTACAACGTATTTTTTACATCTCTTATTGCTGTCAGACTCTGTTCGATCTGTGTCGCAGCCGCTTCTTGTTGGTAGTTGAATGCATGGAAACGCAGGGATTCTAATTCTTCGATAATCCCGTTTAAAAACCCGATGTAGCGGATCGTGTCCCTGACCCTCACTCGAAGAGAAATTATGTAACATAAGAGCCACTCACTCCAACTTATCGGCTCGGTGTTTCGCAGGGAATCCATTCTTCGAAAGGTCTTTGTCTTTTTCTTTTGCTCGCTCTGATGTGATGTACACGTTCGCACAGGGTGTAGAAAGGCCAAACGCAACAAAATTATACACTCTTTCGGGTGAATGCCGAGAACAGAACTTAGCATTCGTTGTAGAACCAAGTGTGAGTAACCGCTAACAAAAAACGTCGTTCAGAATCCGGCAAGAGGTCGGCTGGGTCGACCACTGCTAAGAACAGAAAGTGACGTAAAAACGAGAGCAATGAAATCGCGCCATTCGCCGCGAAATCGACCTAAAGCTGGCGCCACCGTCGTTTCGATAGCCTGGATCGGCAGCCGGCGGCGCTCGCAGAAGCGAACAAATGCAGACGCGGTGTAGGTCTGGTTCCGAGTTAACGGAGGTTTTGTTGGCGATGGAAACGTGCCTTCTGCAATGCATTAGCAATTTACTGTTGAATGCGCTCTAATATTGCAGATAATTATCAGTCGATTTGGCCAACGCTGCAAAAGAAGCTCGGATTTTAGAAAAACAAGGCACGCAGCAAGCCGTCTTTAATATTTACTGTCGTCGTTTTGCACGCTTTTTACGTTGTACCTCCCTCCTATGGGCCAGATTTTTTTTGTGCATTTCTTGCCTAATGACGGTATTGTTTTTGTTATCGCATTCTAAACAGTGTGCGCCTGCCTTACATTAGTGTCAAACAGGCAAATTTAGTACCAAGCCAACGTAGATGCAACGCTCGTGCTCTGACCTTCAGTACTTCACATTTAATCGAGACCGTGGTTCGTTATGTGGTACTTGATTCGAGGATTAAGCTGGTTAAGTGTAGGACTGACAGCGTACTGCCCAGCGTGTGACCGTAGACTGAGTTCACATCAGCTCTGGATAGCCAGCCACTGCAGGCACAAGTATTCCTCAAAAATTAGATTATGCCGACAGTGTAAGAAACCTCGCTGCACAGTAAGAGCGCTGAGTGGAGTACATCGGACCCTGGATCCGTCCAGCACGTTGCGGAGGCGCTGGACTAGAGCTCGAAGAATAGTGACGCAGGGTTGGGCTTCGGGAGCGAGCCAGTCATTGAGGGAGGTAGGAAAAAGGAATTACCTTGTGCTAATCGTATGTGTACGAGATTCTTGGTTTGCGGGGCAATCCCAAAGAGTGTGTGAAAGACGTGAATGTTCCTGTAGTGGAGATACCTCCTAGAACACCAGTGGACTTGCACTAAAAACATAAGGACTAGGAAAGATGTGCAAGTTTCCACGTCTATCGTGCTTCGCGAGCGATTTGACTATGCTAATGCTTACGCATGTTGAGCCCAAACTTGACCGAACTAGCCCCTATGGCAGCAAGTATCGATCACTTTAACACATCACTCTAAACGGATGATTATCGCTTGTCGCTAACCACCGTCAAGAGGACAGCCAAATCAACACGTACAGCTGGTCAAAGCAGCTCCATGTCACTGCTCAACAGCGGCAAAAACAAAAAACAGCGTTACCATGTTTATCTACTACAGAGATGAACGCTGGTGGTGAGGAAGCAGCACTAGCACTACCACCACAGCAGACGAGATACCATAGAGGAAGGAACAAGATGCAATGCATACGAACCACCAAGATTGCACAAGCTGTACAACCTATGGCAACGATGCCAACGAGATATGCACATTTACAGGATTCGAGGCTACGGGGGCTACAGTGGCACTTAGCGGAACAAAATCATGCAGTGCGTCAGTTACGGTTTCGGTTTCAGTTCTACGGTTCTGCTATGTTTTTTCTACCCATCGGTGACCTACCTAAACGTTTTATCGGCAGCATTCGTGTTCGGTTACATACGCTAAAAAACTAAAACCAGAAGCGAAGCGAAAACAACAAACCATATATTTTTCAGTTTTTGTTTAACTATATATTACGCTTTGCAACGCATAAGAAAGCATATAACAGTTCTTTTTCAGTAGAGGTTTGATCCACGCAGATATTGTTACGAGAAGAAAACATATATAGAAACAGAGGTTCAAACAATTTGGTTATTATACGAGCATTTACGGATAGTGGAGGGTTTGCGGTATCCGCGATTACTCTAAGCACACCGTACTATAAGTGTTATAAGGTTACAAGTTGCAAACTGAAATTGTTGACAACCACATGCTGGAAACAAAATGAGTTGAAAAAACGCAGTAGCGGACATTACTAAATAGAACAACCTTAAAGATAAAAATAAAAAAAAATAAAAGAAAAACAACGCTTTCCCGAAGGCAATGATGGCACAATGATGATAATTGTAGAAAGCTTTTATTGGCCACTTCCAGATGGCGCCACAATCCGTACAACCTTGTCTTTTCCTTCAAATATACAAAATCCTACAGTTCTCTGGCATATTTTTAAGGAATAACAGCGCGGAGACAAAGGACAAGGAAGGTGTTGTCTTCTTCCTTGTCCTTTGTCTCCGCGCTGTTATTCCTTAAAAATATGTACCAACTAGCTCAACTTTCCGTGTTATTCTCTGGCATAATTTAATAAATAATTCACAGGAAGGGAAGGGCACAGTATCGGTCACACTTGTTTCTGGATACGCGAGCAGCAAGGAAAGGGAGAAAGTGGCAGGGAAAGTTGAAAGAGAGCAGGGGAAGCCATATTGGAGGGCTACGGAATAATGTCGACTACCTGGGATCTTTAACGTGCACTGACATCACACAGAACACGGACACATCTTCGTTTCGCCTCCATCGAAACACAGGGACACAGGCGCCAGCTGTAGGGATCAAACCCGGGTACTCCGGCATATAGTCAGCACAGAACACTGGCCAAAATATGTCATCAGATTAGGGTTGAGATGAAAAGACCTTGCCTCATATAGCACAGATCTAACACTTCAATATCAAGGAAAAGAGGCTTTATAATTTTAATTTTCCATTGTCAAAAGCGTAAACACAACTGAGGCGCTATCTAGCTCAGAAACCCTATTATTTTCAGTGTAACCCACGTGACTACATGTCAACAAAATGCCGCTGACTTTCGTAATTGCACGCTGGTCTTTTTTCTACTAGGAATGCTTGTCATAACTTATTATGTTTCGCGCTCACTCCAGTACGTTCTTAAAGAAAAACCACCCCTCATTTTATTCATTCATTCATTCATCCATAAATTTTTATTCATGAGGATGAATTGAGGCCTAGATGGGAAGGCGGTGAGTTAGGGGAGGTTGAGGGTGCCGGACTCCGACATGCAGTCTAGCAGGGCACTAAGCTTGCGCTTGGCGTCGGTATTGGGGGCTGTCCAGTCTTCGTAAGTCTGAATGTGGTGAGCGTATGTGTAACGGGTGCGGAGGCTCTGCGTGCCAGGACAGGTCCAGATCAAGTGCTGCAGGTCAACGGAGTCAGCAGGGCAGTTGGGGCAGCCGATCCTGGTTCGGCGCCATTGACTAAGGATGCCCGGTGTGTACGCTGCACTGGCTCGCGCCTTGTGAGTGCTAACGGGGTCAGGGCGGGAGAGGCGGGAAGGGATCGGAGGAGTAATATCGGGGACAAGGTCCTGCAAGAAACCCCTCCGTCATGTTAAAGGGCCACTGTCCAGGGAAGGCCCTTTTAAGCAAAGGAGCCCGGTGTTTCGATCAGGTACCGGAGATAGTCCGTGAAAAATGCTACAGTGATACGCGCGCTGCAAAGCATCGAAAATACAATTCAAAGCTCTCTCATGCTCTCCTTTGGGAAGCCAGCTTCCCCGTTTCCTGCGCTGGCCCGACGGGTCCCAGTAATGACGTACGTACCGCGAACGACGTCCATTGGTCCGTATCGCTGACTGACGGGAGAAGGATGGGTGTCTACCGCTCGCTGCGCGCTTTTCCCTCGCCACGGCCAGACTGAATCCAGCGGCGCGCGCTCCCTCGGCCGTTTTTTTTTCTTTTCTATTTTTTTTCGCGTTCGCAGAGTGTCACGCCCCACCTCCCACCAAACGCCGAGGAGGAAGGGGAATTTGTCTTGCGGAGGCTAGACGACCTCGGGCAGGAGAGTGAAAAACCTTTGCGAGGGAACGGAAGGAGAGAAGCATGACACAGAATCGGGTGATTGCGGTGGCTGTAACTGCGTTATTACTCTTTTCAAAAAAAAAAAAAAAAAATTGCGGCCTTGAGTTCTAGAGGCGAAGTCTCACAGTCACCGGGGAAGAAAATATTTTCGACCGGAGGGTGGACAGTGGGCCTTTAAGCCGCGTGATGACAAAGTTCGGTATGATAAGGGAAACAGGTCGCACAAAGAGGGGTATACCTTCTGGTTTCGCCACTAGATGGCGCAACAGTGTTTGAAATTCCGTGGATGAAACGAGGATAGGGCCCACTAAAGCTTTCGTGGACGAGACTTGCGTTTTTGTGCCGGAACAGCACTGAGTGTGACACTGAAAAGGAGGTTACTCCACGCAAAAAAAAAAAAAAAAAAAAAAAAATGTCTGATTACTGTCTGGCGAGTGAAGTTTATATTTGTTTCCGTTACGTCTTTTTTTGTCAACCTCCAGTCGTCATCGCGGTCGCTGCTCATGGTTTCCAGCATCGGACTACATAAAAAGGGGCGCATGCTCTGATCGAAAAATTGTCAATAAACGTTTCTTTAGCGTTTCTACCAAAACTGTTCTGGAATCGAACATTTTAGACATCAATCTTTCCATTGTGCCGAAAAAGATTTCGAGACAAATTCCAGTGCTCTGTTCCTTTAACCACTGCACCATCCCGGCACGACAAATCGGAGGTGAATTCAGTGTTCCTGTCGGGAAATGAGGCTATTCCACATGTCAGCTAAATACCTTTACCTCGGTTTCACCCTTTAATCGTCGCTCGAAAATCCTGCCGGAGAGCCAGTCATATGGGGGGCAACAGGCACTTGCTGGGTTGCGAGTCGTGGAAGGCTGTGCACATCAGGGTAGCGCGTACCGGTACTGACGTTTCAGAGGGGGGATAGTATTTTTGCAGGTCTTGGGTGTGCAGTCGTGAAGGATTTTTTTTTTTTTTCGCGAAAGCATATCTCCGCTAAGTAGAGCCCGTCTTCGCGTGGACTTCAATTTGACCTGCATTTGACGTTCAAGGAGCACGAGGGAAAAGTGTTGGTATGCTTTGAGAAAGGTGTCAGATACTGTGCCTTTCCTTTCCTATAAACCAATGCACAATGACGGCGCGGGCTAGCCATCGACCTTCAATGAGAAAAAGAATAAAGTGTTGCTATAAATATACTGAGCATTCCTTTCTCAAAAACATCCGACTGCTAATAGTATAACCTTGCGGGCCACCTTGGTGTCAAACCACAATGTTACCTCGGCTCTTTTACCTTTGGATGACATTTGATCTTTCAAGCTGGATGAATGGAAGGAAGGGGAGGCTGCAGCGTGTCCCTAATCACGTGAGTGACGTCATGTAGCGCCATTGCGCGATGGAAGTAGCTATGACGTGAATAGGCAGGTGTCAGTGGGCTTGGCAGCACGGGCGCGACGACATCGCTTCACCGCACACCGATGTTTTTTGCGCAGCTACTTGCCCTGGCCATCTATTCCTGCGGAGCAGACAACTGCTCTATCGGAGGTTATCCTGTACTTGGAGCTTACCTGCTGAACGGCCTGGCTGGACCACAGCAATGCCATCTGAATTCCTTGACTTCCATGCATGGTTCAACATCCGCTCACCGGTTCCTTCTACCACAGCGATGCCCGGCTGCTAACATCCCTGCGGCCCCTTCCCTACTGCGCATCCTCAGGTCATAGCCATGCACTTCCGGATTGTCGCCTCTATGTCACAAGCCCTACATAAGAACCGCGACACCGCCACCGCTTTCAGTGGGCTTGGCAGCACGGGCGCGATGACATCGCCTCACCGCACACCTATGTTTTTTGCGCAGGTAACAAACTGTTTTTCCTTATTATCTAAGCGCACGCGCTACCGCGGTCTTTTAGTGCTGCCAAGCCCACATGCAGCGTATGTCATCGTTGGTAACCGTGCACGTGTCACTCAAGCACTTCTGCAACTGTCCGGAGATGTTATGTTAAACCCAGGACCCCCATTACTCGTGCCTCTGCTAGCGATGACCAATATGCTTTATTAGACGCCCTGAATGAACAGAAAACCGGGCAGGCAAAGCTATTAGATGACGTCCGAAATATTCGTGAAAAGGAATCGGAAAATGATAAAACGGTACAAGATATAAAAGAAAGATTAACCAAAATTGAAGAAGAATACCAATCCCTTACGATAATTAAAGCAGATGTAGAAAGTGCTCAGACGCTCGCAGAGGCAAACGCTTGTCAGAATGAGCTTTTAACTGCCCGACCAAACGACGCCGAAGATAAGGCGCGGAGAAACAACCTGGTGTTATACGGGGTGGACGATGAGTGCGATGAAAGTTGGTCGAGTTCTGAGGAAAAGGTAATCGCCTTCACCAAAGAACATTTGAAACTTTCTACTGAAGCGAGGGACATAGAGCGTGTCCATAGGCCTTGGCGCTTTGCCCCAAATAAAACCAGACCAATTATAGTGAAGTTTGCCCATTTTAAGGACAAACAAACGCTACTTGCGATTACCAGAGAAAAGAAGCATCCTAATATTAATGTAGCCCAAGACTTTTCTCCAGCCACCCGCTTAGCCCGGAAAAACTTGATCGAATTCCAAAAGAAGCAAAGCTTTCGCAGTACTCTTCGCTACAACAGACTAGATGCCGGAAAGGACACATGCGTTTACGATCCGGTCAGTAAACAAGTTGTTCTTCGTTCTCCATAGCAATTGGCGCACCATGACGACCAAATGAAATCCATCTCCATCCTTTCCACTAACATAAGGAGCGTGCTGCCGAAACGTGATATCTTTGCTAACCTTATTGATCCATCAGATTCTAATGTCATAGCACTAACTGAGACATGGCTGCATTCATCTATATATGATTCATAAATTTTTCCCTCCCAACCTGACTTCCACGTTTTTCGTGCCAACCGCGACAGCAGACGGGGCGGCGGTGTTCTTATTGCTACTCATCCTGATTTGAATTGCCACCGAATAACTATTCATAATTCTTTAGAAATCGTGTTCGTTTGCTGCAGAGCTGCACACCCCCCATATCATCCTTGGCGCATGCTATCGCCCACCTGATCACGACAGCTCGTTCGTGTCCCAATTCCATGACGCCCTTCACTCTGTACGATCCTTGTATCCGCATTCCCCAATGGTTATATTCGGCGATTCTAACTTCCCTGGTAATACTTGGCCTGACCATTTCACCCTCACCATTTCGAAGGATAATACTGAAAGCGACTTTATTAACACGTGCCTAACATTTTCGCTATCCCAGATCGTTGACTCAGCAACTAGGCATTCCCGTCATTCAGCTAACATCCTGGATCTCGTGCTTAAAAAAAATCCCGATAGAGTTACTCCTCTCGCATACCTAGACGAAGTTAGCTATCATAAAGTAATCCATAGAATATTCCTAACCAAACTTAACCGGGCAGCCAAAACCAATAAGAAACTCACATTATACGACAAAGGTAACTATCGAGATTTCAATGAAGAACTAACAAGGTTTGGGAATTTCTCTCTGTTGATTTTTATGAGCGATCTGTAGAGCAAAACTGCTCAATGTTTAAATCTAAAATGCATGAACTAATGAATACCTATATTCCAACCATAAGCATTAGCGAGCGTAGTTCCTCCCGTCGGTTTAATTCTACACTCAGGCGTCTTAAAAACAAGAAGAATCGTCAGTTCCGTGCAGCCAAACACACCAACAGTCCACAAGCATGGCAGATATACTGAGATACATCCAAACTATATAACTCAGAGGTTACTCAATCTAAACGCTCTTTTTATGAATGCACCTTGCCTAACTTAGCACTAATCCAAAGCAATTCTGGAAGGCAATTAATCCCAAAGATAACGATAAGCCTTTATCATTAATGGATAAGGAAGGACAGCCTGTCCCTAATGACAAGGTAGCGGAAATACTCAATCTAACCTTTTACTCCGTTTTCACAAGAGAGCCAGGCGATAACCTTCCACTTGTTTCCTCGTATAATCATCACATCATGCCAGATATCAACCTTTGCATCCCATGGAATCTTGAAACTAATCGAATCTTTAAAATTGACGTCATCAGCTGGCATCGATGGCATCAATGCTAAAGTGCTCAAAAACACAAATGAAATCACCAGTATTATTTTGTCCCATATTTTTCAGCAGTCATTGTCATCCAGCATCGTCCCTTTTGATTGGAAAGTGGGTAAGATTGTTCCAGTTCCTAAGCCAGGTTCTACTAACTACCGACCCATATCACTAACCAGCGTCTGTTCGAAAATAATGGAACACATTATGTACTCGCATATCACAAGTTTTCTTACATCTGTCAAGTTCTTTCACCCTAACCAGCACGGATTTCAAAAAGGACTTTCATGCGAAACCCAACTCGCACTATTTCTTCACGATATAAGTATTAACGTAGACCTTAACATACCAGTTGACGCCCTCTTCATCGACTTCGAGAAGGCTTTTGACAAAGTCCCTCACAAACGGTTACTACTGAAACTTTCGCAACTAAACCTTAACCCGCTCGTCTTCACCTGGATTCAGGCTTTTCTCACTAACCGTCAGCAATTTCTAGAGGCCACCACACAACTTCTACGCTAACGTACTCTCCGGTGTGCCGCAAGGCACAGTCCTCGGCACTCTCCTTTTCTTAATTTACATCAATGACTTACCTAAAAATATTTCATCAAAAATTCGCTTATTTGCGGACGATTGTGTGATTTACCGTTCTATTAACAGCTAGCTCTGCAGATAGCTATATTCTTCAGTCCTATTTACAAATTTTAGAAGAGTGGTGTCGTAGATGGCTCATGGTCTTAAACACTAACAAAACTGCGCTTGTTTCTTTCCACAGACGACAAAATTACCCTACCCCAAATTATCTTCTGAACGGTTCCAGCATCTCATCCCTCAACTGCATTAAATATCTTGGAGTTGATATCTCGGGTACTCTTAATTGGTCCACACACATTGAGCGCATAATTACCAATGCTGATGGAACTCTCGGCTATCTTCGTCGTAATTTACGCCTGGCTTCACCAGCGGTTAAATTACTGGCTTATAAAACATTAATTCGGCCAAAATTAGAGTATGCATCTGCCATCTGGGACACCGCTCAACTTAACTAAATCCATCGAACTTGCTCAAAACCGCACCGTTCGATTCATCTACTCAAATTACTTGTACTCCACCAATGTTACTTGTCTAAAAAATAATGCATGCCTACCTAACCTCCAACAACGCCGTATTGTTGCAAGACTTTGTTTGTACTATAAAATGTTTCACAATTTTCCTTATAACTGTCCTATTTAGCCTGCTCATCGTTCTTCAGCCCGCACAAGCCACCATAAGGCCGTTTACCCTCCACCTGCTTGCACCGTCACCCATCTTCACTCCTTCTTTGTTCAAACAGCTCGTGACTGGAACAATCTTCCCTCAAGTGCCATCCTTCATACAAGCCCGGACCATTTCAAGAAAGCTATGGAGACATTGTTTTATTAGCACCAGGTTGCTTGCCCACCCCTCATGTAAAGCCCTCACCCAAGGGCCCCTGAGGTATCTGAAATAAATAAATAAATAAATAAATAAATAAATAAATAAATAAATAAATAAATAAATAAATAAATAAATAAATAAATAAATAAATAAATAAATAAATAAATAAATAAATAAATAAATAAATAAATAAGAAGTAGGAACGAGGAACAAATGCGCCTCGACTCGGAGCCAGCCAGTGGTGATGATGTTATGATGCTGCACTTAGCGGGCCGTATACCGATGTGCCAGTTATAAATCGGGCTACGAAAGAGTTCCACTAACCGTAACAAAGGTGTGAAACTTTCGCTGAACACAATGTTTCATTATGCTAAACATCTGTTAATCTCTTTTTTTTTTTCCTTGAGAGAACCGCGCTGCTCAGTCGAAATGCTCGATGCGCGGGAATGTGAGTGAGCGCCGATTCTGTGTGTTCCCAATTTTTTACTTTCTTCCTGTGGTTTAGCAAGGTGGCTGGTATGCAGCGAACGGTAGCATCCTGTTTTTGGACGTACTCGTCAAACGGATGGGCATCGCTTGGCCTTCAGAGTCTTCTGAAAACCATGCAGAGAGGCAGAAAAATACCTCGCAAATAAATCGGCTCGCACAACGGCCCACACCACAGCTCACAGGGGTTCAGTGGTTGCGACGCTAGTCAACTGTAAACAAAAAAAGAATCTGTTCTGATCCGGCCAGCCTTGGCAAGGAAATGAATGTGATAGATAAGAAGAGAAGATCGATCTTGAACGAAACGATTGACCACCGATTTTTGTCACCAAATTAAGGAGGAGAACAGTCGAGCACATGCGAAGAGCACAACTGACAGCAAATAAGATTAAACGCGTTGCTTCAGATATCAGAAAACCTCTTCCCGGATTTTCTAAAATACGGGGTGCATATGGCACATGTGCGAACAAGTAAGCAGCGAGACGAAGCTGTCAATCTGAAGGACCCGCTACTACGTGACAAAGTCACGTGGTAGCGAATTCTTCTGTGATCACGATTTGACAACGTGCTCTCGGGGCACCGCCCATACCAAGCGCTCCTCGCCGTTGTTGCATGATCTCCTGAAAAGCCCGTTTTCTCTTATGTGGTGCGCTCCTTTCGTCTTGGACGATTCCCTTAAGGTGTCTGTGATAGACTGTAACGTTGAGTCTGTTTTCTGCGCTAGCCTCAACTAGTCGTCTGTGAGCTCCGTTAGACATTCATGCCTCTTCCAAAATCATCCACTTCGGCTTCCGGAGCAGGCGCTTTGCTGAGGGCACCAAAATGGCTCATTGCAGCTCCTGGTCAGTGTTCTAGATCAAACGTATATTCTGTAACTTCAGATACCATTTCCCCGCACCTGACACCAGATCTCACTTTGAGAAGGCAGTCGTGAGAAAAGGTGGGCATTTGATTTCAAAAATTCCAACCTCACTCAACCTCACGCAGAGAGGTTGGGGTTTGCCCAGTTGACCTTCCCTAAATTCTTCAGAAGCTATCACCGACCTCACTCAACCTCACCTCAAACTCAGACTGTGAGTCTGAGGTTGATTGCTGGACCTAAAAAAAAGAAGTAAAAGGCTTTTTCATGTGAGGACGCTAATTATAAAACGCCATGGCGCAAATCCTGTGCCGTGACATGCCAGAATGATGACATAAACTTTAGATAGCATTAAATATGATGAGGCTTACTGGTTAAGTAAGCAAAGAAAGTGAGTATTTCTCGGACCTATTGATTCATTGCAGGCTGACCTAACGGCAGTATAATTAGTCAGTCTCAATTCTTCAAATATTTTCAAATAAAAACTGTTATAATTTATCTTTTGTTATGGTGGACTTTCGTACAGCCTATTTCCCGCTCTCATGCTTGTATGTCCTTGGAGGTGCGGGATACGAATACCTGAATGTACTTTGGCATCAAGTGAAACCTTGCCCATATTTGCGACTGTCCTGCAGTGTTCCTCCACCACAAGCAATTATGTCTTGATGGCAACCTTTTGCTGCGAATTAAAATTTAATCGTTCGACAAAATGATATAGCATTCTATAGCGTTTCTTCATTTTCACATCTCTGTTACAACACAAGAGAGATCTGTCATTTACGTGTTGGTCAATAGAAGCTGTAATACCATAACACTCGTTATTAAATTAACTTGCCGCTTGTGACTCATCACATGAAGCAGACGGAGCAAAACGTTACCATGGGCAGAGACGAGTCATTACGAAAAGCTAAAGCGTGTTTGCACTGTTAAATTAACGCTGCTTCCCATACTCCTGACGAGTGGGTTGGCCTTCATGGGACAAGTGTAGTGTTAAATTATTCGAAAGTTGGCGCTCTCTACTTATAGCAATGAATGATGAATTTACAGCCTCACAACGGTTATTTCATCATTAATGTCAATAAAGAATTAATACGTTGTATTAAAGATCATTCGCACGTTACGTTGAGATGCCGAGAGAAGCTCAACTGCCGGTTCCTTTGTTCCCACAGCATCTTGTCGCAATGAATGCATTCCAAGGTCACAGTGTTTTTCGTTACTTTTGCACGGCCAAAGTGACGTAAATGTCTTCGATGTAATGCGATAACTACGTGCGCATACATCATCATCAGCATATTTCAATTGTTTTCGATATCTCTACCATAACTACACTTAAAAGCATCGGCGTACAGGGCGCATGACACGTTTGAAGCAGAGTATATATACTGTACTGCAACCATGCGCCCTGTACGCCGAACGTAACAACGCGAAAGACCTCGAAGATGGGCGGACTTTAGCTGGAAAGGACGAAAACTCCATCATAAATGGCAAGTCGTCGGCCACACCCAGGTTACGTGTCTTCGCTTCAGAAAGACGCCCCCCCCCTTCCTTTATTCCTCTCAAAACGTCCAGACGCGGGAAGAAGAGGTAGTCTCTGAAAATGGCGTTTTGTTTCTAAATACTGTGTTTCCGGTCGATTTCGTGCCGCTCACTGAAGCCGTTTGGGGGCAACTCCCAGGCGGACGTTCAAGTGTGCCTCGATACCTTCGCCTGCGCTGGCCATCGAGGCACCTTATAGGACGTTCCAGGAACGTGTGATATCGATGAGCACGCGAGTTTGAAGCACGAGCGTTTCAACGTGACGAGAGAATGGCACCCACTGAAAGAATTGTGCACGAATCCTTGTCCCACGTTACGCAAGTTTTTCGCCTGTCTTCGACGAGAAGGCCAGCGGATGGTCAGTATAGTGGCGCTAGCTACACGCACAAAGAGCTGAGTTCGAGCACTGACGGAGATGCCTGCGTGGTCGGCAAGCGACAGCAGTCCGCACAGCGGCCGCGGATTTCTGAGAAGCGAGACTGGCCTGTTTTATATTAAGGCGAAAGCCTTTATAGGCTCATGAATGTCCGCCCGCGCGTGTGTCCGCGAGATATCGCGAGATTCCAATTTACGCCCTTGCTGAATATTTCATTTGGCGATTCCTCGAACGCCGCATCACACAGCACACAGAACCAAACGCAGTAAAGGAGGAATCAGCTGGTTTCAACTTCATTTACAGGAAAGAAAAGGCGTAGGATCTGTCATACTTCTTTGCGGATATCTGAATCGCGCCGTTAGTGAAGGGAGGAAGGTGGGAGAGAAAGAAGAAAGAGAGGAAGGTGCCGCAGAGGAGGGATACAGAGTAATTTCGACAACATGAGAATCTTTAATGTACAGTGACATCGCAAAGTACACGGACGCTGTATCGGTTTGCCTCTATTCGGTCCAAAAGGTGCAGGTTTGTGCATGATAATCCAGTAAACGTATGTAGTGCTGAAGGGTCAACACAAAGTTACGTTTGTGGGTTCTCCCAGAAACATAAAGAATTGTTTACCGGGTCCACTGTCGCGGGGCCATCAGGAGGAGTCAACGGTAATGTTGGGAGGAGCGGCCATGGTCAAAGGGCCGCTTGATGCGGGCAGATATTACCATTCATAGAAGGGATGTTATCCCGACAGCGATATTGAAGGTGCAGGCAAAGTTCGCCTTAATGGAGCATTTAGAAATACAGTCCCATCTGATTTGATGTACGTCGTGAGCAAAAGTGGTATACAACACTCAGCCGGTGACCGAGCATGGGAAAACTGAATCTCACTGCCATCTAACGACAGCGGCAAATGTACGGACAGCGACATGCATGCATGCTGATAAAATGGGAATCGCAAATATCGTTTCGATCCCAGATAGGTGTTGCTAAATGGCATTGCAATGCAGTTTTCCTGAGATTCGCCACCGGCGGATTGTTGTATATACCACTTTGCTCACGACTCCAGGTCCCATTCAGCCTGTCTGGTAATGACGAGTGCGTGGCCCCTCAGCTGATTACATTGCGTGCAATATCGCGCCATTTGGCGAGAGGGATAGATGCTCATGTAACATCTGATGAGCTTAGGCGAGTGCAGGAACAAACTTCTGAGATAGCCGTGCATTTATGCAGGCAGAAGAGGCCACCTGTGAAGCGATTGAGGAGAGCGCGAGATCTAGACAGGACACTGAACACCACGGCGTTATAAAGCAGATTTACGACTGTTCAGGAGGAAGCGACTGCATCAGCATCATCGGCACTGGGCGGGAAGTAACGCACTGAAAAATGCGCGAAAGAGCAAACAGAAGATACTTCACTGAAGAGTTTATGGGTACAGGGACGCACTAGAACGCATGGCGTGGTGATCCAAGATATGGACGCTTGTTTCACAAAGAGGACATAGATGGAAAGCAGTGCAAAAAGCTGGTTCTATCAGAGATGCGCCGAAGGAAAATGCTGACCGTAGTCCATGATATAGCGCGCAGCGGGCATTTTTCATAGAAAAAACAAAGCAACGTATTCGCAGTGCTTCCTGTTGGCCAACAGTGCCTGCAGACGTGAGGAAGCATTACCAGTCATCTCATACGTGTCAGACTTTCGCCAACCGGGAGGTGGGCGACCGAGTTCCAATAACTGCTTTGATACGGCCGCAACATCCATTTCAAGTTGTTTATTTTGACCACATGTCCTATTGAGCTGGCTTCTGCGCACGGACATCGGCATGTATCGTGTTAAATTGACATTTGCACGAGATGGCCGGAAGTAAGTCAGCTGCGAGTACTAACTGCCAAAGCCACCTGTCAGGCGCTGTTGGTTATTTTCGCGCGTTTCTGCGTACCAGAGTTGGTGTGCAGTTTTCAAGGTGCTAATTTTACGGCAGCGTTAACGAGAGAGTTGACAGAATGGTTTGAAGCATGGATACATTTCTCTACGCCAGAACATCTGCAGAGCAATGCGTTCATAGAGAGGTGGAATGGGGTGTTCAGGTCCATGTCGAGACACGTGATACACGATCATGCGACGGACAGGGATGGATCATACCTTCCCTACTTTGGGCGTACCGTCAACTGCCACACGAACCACAGCAATACCCCCTTCCGACCTCATGTACGGCAGGGTGGTACAGAGACCACCTAGCATACTGCAAAATATATGAACTAGGGCATGGGAGCTTCCGTCAGGGTAAATAAAGCTGCATCTGCGTATCTGGCCGAGCTCCGAGCGAGAATGGCTGAAGCAGCGCATGCCGCAGACCAACGAATTGAGCGAATACAACGGTAATATACTGACAGGTACAACAACCTCAAGGCTAGGCAGAAATCATTTGAGGTGGGTGAGCAAATAATGATCCTCGAAACAGATGGCCGGGTTGGGAAAATGTTTTCCAAGTGGATCCGTCCTGCCGAAGTGAAACGGCAGGTGAGCTCAGACAGCTATATTATCCAGTCCCGGAAGATGCAGAAAATTAGTGCACGCGAACCGCCTCGTATTACGCTGTGCGAATAACATAGGTATGGTCTTTGAATCAGATGAAGAGTTTGGAGCGATTGAAAAAACCCCGGGATTCAGTGAAAACGGGAGGACAGGGGCTGAGGAAAACACGGATTTGTCAAAACCGACAGTTAGTGGATCTAGATCACCTGTTGAAACGGTACAGCAGCGCATTTTCTGAAAAGCCGGAAAGGTGTATATTGGTGAGTACAAAATGGCCTTGCTTCAAGGAGCAAAGGCTACCAATTCGTAACATATCGTGTGCCGATAGCACTAAGAGGAGAGGTACAATGACAGGTTAAACAACTGATGCATTGGAGACTCGTGTATTCGGTAAAAAATATTTTTGCACACCCGGTTATGGTGCGTTGCTAAAAAAAGATGGTACGGTAAGAGTGTGCATTGACTACTGTCACTTGAATGCTGTCACTGAGGCTGATGGCTTTACGATGAAAAAAACCCGCGAGCGGCTTTACGAAGTAGCCAGGGCTTAATACATCTTCCTTCTAGATATGACGAGAGTTTACTGGTAAATTTCGGTCAAACCAGAGTCTCAGAAGAACACTGGCTAAGAAAAAAGCGGCATCCAGCTATCAAAGGACCCCCTCCAACCAGTAGCTGTCGAGCTATACCATGACGTCAGGACCGACTGCCTCGCACCTGCGAGTAGCGCTTTGAACCATTTTTTTTTTCGAGCGAGTCCGTGCTGGCAAAGAGTTCCTAAATGCGTCGTAAGTTCCAGCAAGAATACAGACCTTTACTCAATTCGATCAATAGTCGCTTGCTCACCAGAGTACAACAGGTAAAACGACGAATTCTGATGGTGAATTTCAGCACTGTCGAGTTTTTACGAAACCTCTTCGTTCTGCGCTTCACTGCATCTCTTTTTCCGCTATGGAGCCCTACGAGGTGACACCGCTGGCGACACCGACGGGCGGACGTGGCTACAGTCTAACGCGACAACCGGAGGCGGCCATTTGGCAAATGTCTTGACCATAAGGAAAGGCAGGACGCACACAAACGCAGAATGACAACTTTATTTCGTGAAGAAAATCAAGGCATATATACGCGATCTCCGCTACTATCTAATCACAAAAAACAGTAAGCGAAGAAGTGACGTGCACTAAATCAACAAAAAATATCAAATTCTGTTGCAGAGATGATAAACTTAACCATGGCCGGCCCACTAAGTAAACCAAAACCAAAATCTTCCAGTCTAACGGATTGTCAGCACAACCATCAAATGGTAATGCACGAATACAACACAGTGATGCAAGACAAAACCCATAGTACATCATACTACCATCTTCAGGCTGGACAACGAAACATGGTATAAAAACCAGGTCACACAAGCAGCTTATACAAGCCTCGTCAGAAAAAATAAATGCAGTGAAAAAGGGTACCAAGTCAGGCTAAAACCAATTGTCTAACATTAATACCAACCACAACAACAAGTCGCGAAGCTATGACATCCGACCAACACGCAACCCACAACGCAGACTCATAAAAGAAGGCCAAAGCAGAGCCTAAACATGACCTTCCAAAAACTTAAATTCTTTTTCCGACAACGAAATAGAGGGCTTGCTGACGCAAAAGCTTGTGGTGCTGATGTAGAAGGTTTCAATTACTAGGCGCTCCCATTTGTCTTTCAACCTGGCCAGAAACTTCGTCATCTCAAAGTAAGGCACGCATTCCCGTTTGTTTTCTTTCTTGCAGTCAGCACAGTGCGCGGCCAAAAACCCTCTTTCATTTTTCTCCGCATTCAACTTGTGCTCTTTTGCTCTTTCATTAAAGTATCTGCCGGTTTGGCCTATGTAAACTTTTCCACAACTTAGGGGAATGCGGTAAACTACTCCAGGAGCACATTCTGTGAATTTCCTTTTATGTTTGATAGTGCAAGGAGGCTTCCTATTCTCTTTCATCATCGCACACACCTTCGAGAGTTTGCAAGGTGCGGAGAAAACGATGTTGACGCCGCCTTACTTCGTAATTCTCTTGACATTGTGCGAAAATTTATGAAAATACGGGATTAAGTGGATCTTCACTGACTGCTCTTCTTGATTACTTTTGCTGCCAGACTTCATTTTCTGTAGCAATTTCTCGCACACGCTCGAAATGATATGCGGAGGATATCCGGCAGCTCGCAAACGCTGAAGCTGATGCTGAAAACTTTCTTCAGCCATATGGACGCATGACTTTTCCAGGGCCGACGTGATGCACTACGAAATGATGCCTCTCTTGACCAGCTTTGAATGGGCACTGCTATATGGAAGCAGCGCTTTTTTCGACCTGGGTTTGAAGAACCAACATATACATTGTTCCCCTATTTGCATCACTAAGTCCAGGAACTGAAGCTGTCCCTCTAAAGGAAAATCGCTGGTGAACTGGAGCCCGCCGGAAACACTCGAAAAAGTGGACAGGACCATCGCGGCCGTATCTTGGATGATACGGCCGCGATGGTCCTGTCCACTTTTTCGAGTGTTCGAGTATATATATATATATATATATATATATATATATATATATATATATATATATATATAAGGCCGTAAGAAAGAGCGCGCGCCCTCTTCGCTGCGGGAACAATGGGAACTTTTCTCCTTGAGCTACGTTCTCCGCCACCGCAAGGGGCGCGACCTGCTCACTGTTCGCTCCGCGTCTGCTTCAGCGGCGGCGGGTGGTTTTTGCCTGGTTTCGTGTTGTCGCTCGCGAGTTTCGTGGTGAGTGCAGCCCCGAAATTAAAGAGCACAGAAGGTAGATGCTGCAGCGGCATGTCGTCAACGTACTACACGTGAACGGATATAAAAAACACTGTCGTTCAGCAAACGTTCGACAAGCATGGCATACATTGCGGCATGGTAGTTACTTTTGTTCATTTTAATCCGAATTTTTCGCAAGCCTGTAAACGAATGGGAACAAAAAGAAAACTGAATGAGCAGTGATCACATCGAAGCTTCTTCAAGGCTAACATGACAGCAACTCGTCTGCAACAGAAAAACCGTCTTTCAGCGCTAGATGCGAAACCATTCAGGTAGCACCGAAGATGAAAATAATTTCATAAAAATGTAATGTAAATTGCAAAATGCTTGCATGATATAAAGTATTAGTATAACAGTCAAAGTAAACGTTGTAGGGTAGAGTTTTAAGTGTTATTACAATTCATATACTTGGCAATGTGTGGTATTATAAACATTATTTTAATTTTGCAAATAAACATTGTTTTAATGAACTTTTTACATAATATTGTGCTTAATATGAAAACAAAAATGGTTGATATTCATGACACCACTTGTGCACGATGTGGTAAAAAAAGGCCAATAAATGATGAAGGTGATACTCGATGCAGTGACTTACAAATGAGTTCACCTGCTATAACGAAAGTATGCAAGAAACTTCTAAAGCGTTAAAGAAGGACACTCTCACTGAAGACTCATGTCAAGCCTCATATAGCGACCCATTGAGGCTCTCTTCGGGAAAGTAAGGTTAATGTGCGGAAGGGAATGACATATGCCAGATGCGAGGGCCGTAACAGCTAGCGGCACATGACTATACATGACTACATTGTCAAGACGGACGTTTCATCTGAGAGCAAAATCAAGGCACTGAAGGAAGTGATGGCATCTCCTACCATCCCATTTTCCACTGTCACATATTCCGGTTCACCTTACGTCGCTGGATATATCGTTTAGTTAATCAGCTTCGGGTCTGACGCTCGCGCTATTCTTCTTGAAACTAGCGAAAGAAGCAGCCCCATGCAGTACGCTCTTCTACGAGGACAATGTTCTAGTGGACTGCATTATCTGAAACCATGAGCTTGTTGGCCTATTGGCCAAACCTTTTTTTTTTTTTCGAAAAAGCTGCCGTGCACCTAATACACACAAATGTTCTCGAAGTACTTAAGATCGGTGATTCAGTCAGCATTTCAGAGCTCAACACTGAGTTGCCAGAAAGGAATTGACAACGTATATGTAATTAGGTCCGTTTCTTTGATATTTTAAAAATTTCTCAGAATTCTTCTTCTCAATTAATTATACCAGGAAAGTGACAGAGAAGACCGAAAGGCCAACTCCTTATGTGCACAAGCCGTGCAGGAAGATTTTGAGCCTGAATTTTCTAGACGCAGGTCGCTTTTTGATGAATTGATGAATATATAGTGCAATGTGTAACTTTGAACGAATTTTTTTTTATTGTTTGCTGCTCTTTTCGATTCTGCTTAACTGTTTATGCCCATTTCATTGATTAAAAGTAGTCGCGAGACTACATATACATCTTCGGTCTTTCAACCGACTGATACGTTTTGAACGAAGCTAGAACAGCCCAGTCCACTAGACAAGTGAAATTTTTACTATATGGGTAAATTTTTGTTATTTACTCTGAATCTGAGACGCGCCATGAATTTTTGCCGGTGCCTTCTGATCTAAACGAAAACGGTAGCGGTTGACAGAATCTCCACCCAACTGCTCACCATGCACTCACGTCAGGTTGCGCTGCACCTGCTTAAAACATTCAAAGGCAGATTGCATAGCCTGGTAAATTTATTTTTGTACAAAACTTAGAGGTAAAAAATGTTGAAGTGTACCCGAAGCTTCATTCGACCGTGCACGGCCGCACTGACGAAGGAGCGCGCGCGTGAGCGGATTGTTGACTGTATTTTATTCCTCATACACGATAAATGTTCGATGTTGATGACGGACTTTGTATAAACCATAAGGGGCGAAATGTCAGGACCTGCCAGTTGCAACTGACGCGGGCGAAGCTAAAAGCGAGCGCGCGTTTCCCTTGCGCGTAAACGGCTGTAGCGGAGGAGCAGCAGTGGGGCTGTGGCGACCCCACCGAGGCGCGGCAGGCGGTTGAAACAGACCCCATTGGAGAGGCCGTAAGAGAAGAGAAGCGCTCTCTCCCTCGAGACCGGCCGTGGGTCAAGGTACGACACGCGTAAGCTACGACGTAAGCTGAGCGCAAGCGTAGCTTACGTCTTAGCTTACGCGAGTCGTGCCCTGACCAAAGCAGAGACCAACTATACAGTAATAGAAAGAAAATGTCTGGCGATTGTTTGGGCCATCACTAAAAAATTTCGTCCTTACTTATATGGTCGACCAATCGATGTCTTCACCCATCACCATGCTCTGCGCTGGTTGTCGTACCTCAAAGGTCCTTCCAGCCGCCTCGCCCGCGGGGCTCTCTGTTTTCAAGACTATGACATTCGTGTCCTTTATCGGTCTGACGCCCTTTCACGCTCCCCTGTGACCTCTGACCCTGGACCACATGCTGTCGCTGGCCTCACGCCTTTCTCCCTTGAAACTATGGATATGGCATCTGAGCAGCGCAAAGATGCCCGGATTCTTTCATTCATGAACTTTCCGGCCAACCAATCGCAGTGCCATCATTCTCGAGCTCTGTGACGTCAAGCCCATCACTTTACTATCCGTGACAACCTCCTTTACCGCAGAAACTACCTCCCTGATGGCTTAAAATGGCTGCTTGTTATTCCCCGACATCTCCGATCAGTCATTTGCGCGAGCTTTCACGATGACCCACAGTGCGCCCATGCTGGATTCCTGAAAACAAATACCCGCCATCGTTACTACTGGCAGGGCATGTATCTTTTGTTCGCCAGTACGTCCGCTCTTGTATCAACTGTCAGCGTCGCAAGAACCCACCACGCCCTCCAGCTCCCCTGCAGCATCTACCTTGTCCACTTCGGCCATTTGCAAGTGCTGGAATCGACCTTTACAAGCCTCTTCCCTGCTCTTCCGCCAGCAGCAGGTGGATCATTGTTGCCATCGACCAGCTGACCAGATAGGCTGAAACTGCTGCTTTACCAGCTGCAACTGCTCGTGACGTAGCTGGTTTCATCCTTGAGGACCTTATCCTGCGGCATGGTGCGCCACAGGAATTACTTAGTGACCGTGGTCGTGTGTTTTTGTCTGATGTAGAAGCCCTTCTTCAGGCGTGCAGTGTTATTCATCGTAAGACGTCTGCCTACCATTCCCAGACAAATGGAATGGTCGAGCGATTTAATCGGACCCTGGGAGAAATGTTGGCTACGTATGGTTCATCCAGCCACTCAAATTGGGACCGTGTGTTATCATTCCTAACTTTCGCCAACAATTCTGCTACGCAAACGACTACCGGTTTCTCACCTTATTTCCTTCTGTAAGGCCGGTAACCTTGTTGCACAATGGACACGATCCTACTCTACCGTCCTGAAGTCTCTGAATTGACACCCATTTCTCAAGCTGCTGCCTATGCCGAAGAGTGCAGTCAGATGGCCCGTCAAATCACAACTCGAAACCAGTTCCACCAGAAAAACTTCCACGCCGGTTCCTCATGTCTGCCGCCTGTTTATCGTCCAGAATAGTTGGTGGGGCTTTGGATGCCTTATTCTACTTCAGGCCAGTCGCCCAAGTTTCAGAGTCGATACCAGAGACCCTATCGTGTGCTTAAGCAAACTTCCCCGGGTAATTACCTTAACAAGCCCCTCACGCCGCCAACAGACCATCGCCGACGAGGACGTGAAATTGTGCACCTTGACCGCCTCGAACCGTACTATGATCCTGGCATCGTGGCCTCCGCTTAATCCGCTAGGATGGCGTCTTTTCACAGGGGGAGTATTGTAAGAGAGATGCCTCACCAGCGAAAAAGCAGAAAGAAGAAGAAAACGGAGACGTCGCGCGCCGACGACAGTGAAGTTGTGAAGACGACAAAAAGAACGAAGCTCGAGCTGTCGCTGCGAACGCTTTCTCACTCACCAGTGGTCAAGCGTCTGCATGCCCCGGGTTGTTTTCACGCAAAGAATTTTAGCAAACATTGGTGTGGACCTCGGTTCTATATGTCCTATTGGCTGCTCAACGTCCTTTGTGGATATAAATTATGATTCTATATTTCTATCTAATGACCTTCAAGTCTAATATCCAGTCTCCTATGTGATCACATGGAAAAGTTCCCTGATCACACTGTAATTGCCACTAATGCTTCTGTGACTGCGCAGAAAGCAGCGATTGGAATTTTTTCAGAGTTTCTTTCCTGAAGTTTATCGGTGCGTGTCCCGGATTACACACCGATATTTTTAGCAGAGTTTATGGCAATTTGACTAGCACTACTAAAAGTTCCCTGCAGTAAATTAAAAATAATTTCTCTATCAGACTCTCTTTCCGTTTTGTTGTCACTGGAGTAAGCACGGGACGCTCTGTTTTGCCGCTCACTAAAATATTTCATACCGGTGTGGGTGAAAGAAATACGGTTCATCTGGGTCCCCGGTCACAGCGGTATTTTCTAGAACGAAGCGGCAGCTTTCCTGGCTAAATGAGCTCTTTATGCATCTGTTTCATGTACCATCCCTAATATCACCATTTTTGGAATGTCACGTTTCCAGCGTTATCAATACCTAGCCGCTTCATGCAATGATCCCTTGCTATCTACAGCCGAATACCAGCATCTCATATACTCATGGAAAGTTCGTTCATGTGAATCACGGCAGTGTGAGGTAACGATGACTCTTATGAGATGCAGGATTCCTAGCCTAAATCTTTATTTATGTAGTGTTATAAAACGTTCTGCATTATAGTTCCGCCGTTGGCGAACGCCGTTTGGCGTACGCCAGCCAGAATGCCTTCCACCTTTCCCCCTCTCCCGGTCAGGCTATATAAGCCCGTTGTTCGGCCTGAATAAACGCCTTTCTACTTCGAGCGTCCGCCTGTGGCTCATGGAAGCACGGAACGCGCAATGCGCATCCTTGTGATGTAACAGTGGCGACGAGCCCATTGCGAACCCACGACGAGAACCAACCTGAAAGAACGGTCAAGACTGAGACGCTGGATGCAACCAGTTCAACCATGGCACATCACCAACTTCCCGAGTATGACGACCGCGATGACAACTGCAGCGCATATCTGACGAAGGTTGAAGCCTACTTCGAAGCAAGTAGAATCGAAGATCCAATGAAGAAAAGGGCGTTGCTCATCTCTGCGCTAAGCACATGCACAGTCCAAGTGCTTTCAGGTAAAGTTATACCGAAGAAGGCAAATGCGATGAAGTACGAAGAAGTAATCGAAGTGTTAAGTTCGTACTTTGACCCAAAACACCACGAAATAGCGGAGAGTTTCCGCTTTTTCAACCGTCGCCAGCTGGAAAATGAGTCTATTCATACCTTCATTGTCGAAATTCGCCAAATAGCGGATAGCTGCAAGTTCGGGAGCATGCTCGATAGAATGCTTCGCGACAAGATAGTATGCGGCGTCCGGTCAAGTGCCCTGGAAAAGCAGCTTTTGGCGAAAACAGACCTCACCCTGCAGGAAGCCGAAGCGATAGCGTTCAGCTCTGAGGCAGCAGAACAGGGTGCCAACGCGATTTCTTCGGACTTGACAGCTGTAATGAAGGTAAGCGCACGTCGACAGAGCTTCGACGAGCCGGTATTAGAGTGTGGACGGTGCGGAAGCACTAAACACAACGGAAACGCGTGTGGCTGGACGAACGCTCGATGCTACCGCTGCTGCAGGTGCGGGCACCTTGCTAGAAAATGTCTTAGCGACGTCAGCAAGGAACGCCGGAAAAACTATGCTCGGAGCAGGTCAAGCCAAGCTCTAAATGTAACAGAGGAGAGTTTGGATGACGCTGCCGACAGCATGCATATCTGGACTTTAGTTGCGTTTCGGAAAGCTCAATTGGAACCTCCGATTCGCCGAACGTTCACGTGGTGTGACAGCGATATAGAGATGATCGTCGATACTGGTTCGGCTGTGTGTGTTGTGCCTAGGCAAGTTTTTGAGCAGCACAAGAAACAGTGGCCACCATTGTCGCCGTGCCATATCAAACTTTCCTGTTACCTAGGAACCTTACCAGTGCTGGGGCAGTTGAATATGCTTGTTTCGTACAACAGGGCCAGAGTTGAGGGCTCATTAATTGTTGTTGACTGTTCAGGACCAAGTCTCTGCGGACGCGAATTGATATCAAAGTTCAGCAACGCAGGGTCGTCAGTCCTCAACGTCGGTGCTAAGCTGACGGAGAGCTTAGGGAAGAACTGCACATCAACGGTTGACAATGGGCTCTCGGAATTCCAAGATGCTTTCAGCAAAAATTGGGCCTGACAGACCAGTGCATCTGCTAATGAAAGAAGGAGCCACACCAAAATTCTGTAAGGCCCGTTCTCTTCCATTTGAATCGCGCGACAAGGTATCCAAAGAGATTGAAAGGCTTGAAACTATCGGAGTGTTGTCCCCAGTAACACGCGCAGAGTGGGCTACACCGATTGCACCGGTACTCAAAAAGGATGGCAGTGTTCGAATCTGTGCAGATTTAAAAGCAACTCTGAACGCTGCATGCTTCCTGGAACAGTACCCGCTACCTGTTATTGATGACATTTTTGCGTCTTTGAATTGCGGCGAACAATTCAGCACTCTTGACCTTCGTGACGCCTATAATCAGATCCCTCTCGATGACGATTCCAAGAAACTGTGCGTTATCAATTCGCATCGTGGGTTGTTCTGTTCCAACCGCTTGCCTTTCGGTATAGCTTCTGCGCTTGCCCTTTTCCAACGGAAAATCGACACGATATCACAAGGCATACTAGGTGTTCAGGCATACCTCGACGATATTGTGGTATCGGGAAAACACGGCGAGACTGAGACATTAAGACTTGTGCTCCAGCGTTTCCAAAAGCACGGGGTCAAAGTCAGACTGGACAAATGTAAATTTCGCCAGGCATCGATTTCCTACATGGGTCCACGAATTGATCGTGAGGGCTTACATCCGACAGAACAGCATAGTGAAGCAATCACGCAAGCTCCTAGTCCGCAAAATGTGCAGGAGCGGCGCGCATTTTTGGGCATGATCACATTTTACGCCAAGTGCATGCCAAATTTATCATCTGTCCTTGCACCGTTGTACGAGCTGCTAGAAAAGAACGCACGATGGGTGCGGGAACCTGAACAGGAGGCGGCATTTATGCAAGCTAAACAAGTCCTTCGTCGGGCAGGGTACTTGCCCATATAAATCCGGCTGCAGCCCTCAAGTTAGAGTGAGACGCTTCGCAACGCGGGATTGGAGCCGCGCTGTTCCACACGTATGGCAAGGTGAACAAGCCCATATGCTTCCGTTCGCGAACCTTAACAAAGGCTGAACGAAATTACTCGGAACTCGAACGCGAAGCCCTTGCATTTGGCGTAACAAAGTTCCGGGGTTTTCTTGTAGATCGAGAGGTCACACTTGTTACTGACCACCAGCCTTTCCTGGGATTGCTGAGAGCTGATCGACCGACCCCATCGTTCGCAGCCGCGCGCATACAACGTTGGGCTCTGTTCCTGGGTGGTTTCCGTTACAAGCTCCAGTACTCGCCGGGTAAGCAACTTCTGCATGCCCTGAGTCTACTGCCACAACGTACGACAGAGTTGCAATCAGAAGATCCCCCTGATTACATTCTTGCTCTAACAGGACTCGATGACGGAACGGTGTCCCTTGATGGACTGAAGCAATGAACTGCGAATGACTCGCAACTTAAAAGGGTTGCGGGATCAGCCCCACAAACCTTTGTGAGGCTTGCAGTGAGATTGAAAATATTGATCACTTCCTTCTCGCTAGCCGAAGGCTTTCACATCAGAGGAGGGTGCATTTAGAAACTTAAATTGCACGCTTCTACTCTACGTCCGTGCGAGTGCGAAAGGATTTGCGTTGCCTCACATTTGTCAGTACTTACATAACTACATCCCAGCTACGGGCAGATTCCCTTGCTAATTGTATTCCAAATTTACAAACTTCCAAATTTTTGCTTCGTATTTTTCTTTTAATCAATTTTGTGATCCTAAGTCTCATGTTCTTGTTTTCTTGTCAATTACTTTAATGCACTAATTCAGTTTGTGTAGGAGATTTGGGAGTCCATATTGAACCCTGGCCAATCCCCCTTCGTGGTTATGTGCCATATATCAAGGCAGAAGAAGAAGAAGAACGCTGGCCTTCGTAGCTGCTACGTGAGATAAATATATTGCTGTGCGAACCAGAGATAGGAGGCGGAGGTGCGAAAAAATATATGGTATAATAATAAGGACAGCTTTATTCAAGTCGTGGAAACGAGCCCGCATGCCTAGAGGTAAGATTAGGTAATGTGCTTTAATTACCCATTACAACACACACTTGATCACGCCTAGGTTTGGAGCAAAAATCGGGAAAGGCAGTTCGAAACGTCCCTAGACCCATTTAGCGGCACCAGTAGCGCTGCTAGATGTCAATGCAAAGAAAACACCCGCGCCTGACCCGCGTGATCCAAACACTTCGGAGCGTTCGATTGCCATCTGACGCTCTAATCTCAATGGGCTGTCCGAGTTGGCACCTCCTTCCATCTGGGTCGTGCGCTGTAGTCTCGTCTTGTAATCCGCGTACCATTCCCTAGACGGCCACAGGCATGCTCGCCAGTTTTTGCTCACAACGTGAACGCCGAATTGCTTGTGGAATGGCTCATTTAACGCTGTCGGTAACGCAGTAAAATTCTAGTCTTGACAAGTACGCTCTCATTGAGTGTTATACACGACATATACGCACCTACACGAGGTAGAGCCGCTGCGGTTCTTGAATGGTTAGGCGCCCTGACAGTAAGCCGCAATAATTGGATTCGAAACTGGCCGCGGCTCTCGCGTTTCAATGCTGGTGAAATGTAAAAAGCACCCGGGTGTTGTACGATCCCAGTGCTCATTAAAGGTCCCCACATAATGCAAATTATTCCCGAGCTCTCCACTTCACGCTCCCCATCGCGTCCCTTAGGAGCTCTAAAATTTACGCCCCGCACGCACCCATGACGCTCAATTTGATGGACATATCTCAAATAATTGTAACACGGTTGTCGGAAGTGTCATTAATTCGCGGGTAGGATAAGGAAACTTCACGGTCTTTTTTTCTGCGCGCCATAGAATTGTCCTGAACAGGGATGACTACGTAAAATAATGCTATTGTTAGCCAGTGGAAGACCCAGCACGCTCTTCTAATAATTAACGCGACAGAAAGACTGTTCTTTCTGACGTATGCAAACCCAGCAACTGTCCCCCTTGTTTTCCCGACGATTATTGCTGTATATATTGTGCCGCTCTGTAATAAAATAACTAGATGAAGTCAGCCCTGTGCCGTCCTCTCTTACTGTCCATGGCTTAAAGGCGCGCTGTTTCTTCCTAATATAGATAACAAATAGATAGATAGTGCCCTTTTTTGGCTCTTCTTACGATGGCGTGATGTCACATCCTTGACTTTGCAATAATTCCCTTCTTGTTTTATTATTTGATACTTTCAAATTGCGCGCCATTTCCTTCCTATGCCTTCTTTCGGCTCTACTCCCGGTTGCGTGACGTCACATCCTTAATGTAACCGTTATTGACTTACTGAATTCACTATTTTAGTCTTAGGTACTTTTAAATTGCGCGCCAATCCCTTCATGCCCTTTTTTGGCTCGACTTCAGGTTCCTTGACGTCACATCCTTGACATCACTTTAATTGACCGATTTATTTAACTATTTAGTATTTGATACATCTTCACGTCACCCTAATTGACTGACTTAATTTACTATTTTAGTATTTGATACTTAAATGTGGCACCATGCCATTGGCTAATGAGACCATTTTTCTTTTACTTTTACATTTTTAGCCTCTAAATAATTACCTAATTAACTAAGTATCTTTTCGGACACAACATTGCGTCACCTTCTATCGATTGACATCGCTCAATAACCTCTACCACTTCTCAATTACTCACAACTGCTGCGGACATGATTTTGCTGACGCGGTCTACAGACGCGGCCTGCGAACGCGGTCTACGCGGTCTGCGGACAGAAATCTGTGGTGTTGGTCGAGAAGTCGACAGCGGCCGCGACATGTAGGGTCTGCAGGCGACAAGTCCTTCGGGCCCTTGTGGCGAGGGTCGGCAAACATCGAAAGTAGCAGAGGAAGCCGACTCTGTGTGTTGGTTTCCTTTAAATGTTGCAAAACTAGGTGAAAGCGGAGGAGTCAAGTGTCGAGGGCGGCTAGTGCAATCTATGAGCTGTCCTTGATTGCGCCACGCTGTATATGCAGTAGAGCTCATGATTTGAGAAGAGGTGCTGTTTTTTAATTTAATTTAAGAGAAAGATTAGACACCGAAGTCATTTTTGGTATGAAAACGTTAATTCGCTTTCGCTCTGAGTGTATTTTATTTAGAAAACTGTATGTCTGGAACAAAACGTCAGCTAAGAAAAATGCGAGAGGAACAAGAGCAAAAAAAATGTTTATACTAAGGAATGACCAAGCTAGCCCAACACGTTTTCCAACCAACTTTAACAGTCTAAACACGTTACATAATGTCCCTCCATCACGATTTCCCCAGTTAGTGAGGAGTGAGTTATATGTTCTGCTATGCTAACAAATACTCTTGACAGGAGACACATAAAGACCAAAACTTTCGCAGCACTGCAGCAGAATTAGTAGCTGCCCTGCTACCCCCCCCCCCCCCTCACACACACACACACCCTCGGATAGCAAGGAAAGAACTCGAATGCCGCAGCTTTCAAGCCGTGAATTTAATTGATGAAATTTCACGAACACTGAGCCTGACATCCAGAAACACGGCTCGCGACGAACAGTTCCCAAAATGACGCACTCTGCACAGGCACCATAGCCTAGTCCTCGTCGCTGCTGGAGTCGTCACCGGCATGAAAGGCGTCTTCAAGTAGTGTCCTCAGGCGGTCAATTTCTTCCTGAATGTTGCTCAGGTGTTGGTACAACGTATTTTTTACATCTCTTATTGCTGTCAGACTCTGTTCGATCTGTGTCGCAGCCGCTTCTTGTTGGTAGTTGAATGCATGGAAACGCAGGGATTCTAATTCTTCGATAATCCCGTTTAAAAACCCGATGTAGCGGATCGTGTCCCTGACCCTCACTCGAAGAGAAATTATGTAACATAAGAGCCACTCACTCCAACTTATCGGCTCGGTGTTTCGCAGGGAATCCATTCTTCGAAAGGTCTTTGTCTTTTTCTTTTGCTCGCTCTGATGTGATGTACACGTTCGCACAGGGTGTAGAAAGGCCAAACGCAACAAAATTATACACTCTTTCGGGTGAATGCCGAGAACAGAACTTAGCATTCGTTGTAGAACCAAGTGTGAGTAACCGCTAACAAAAAACGTCGTTCAGAATCCGGCAAGAGGTCGGCTGGGTCGACCACTGCTAAGAACAGAAAGTGACGTAAAAACGAGAGCAATGAAATCGCGCCATTCGCCGCGAAATCGACCTAAAGCTGGCGCCACCGTCGTTTCGATAGCCTGGATCGGCAGCCGGCGGCGCTCGCAGAAGCGAACAAATGCAGACGCGGTGTAGGTCTGGTTCCGAGTTAACGGAGGTTTTGTTGGCGATGGAAACGTGCCTTCTGCAATGCATTAGCAATTTACTGTTGAATGCGCTCTAATATTGCAGATAATTATCAGTCGATTTGGCCAACGCTGCAAAAGAAGCTCGGATTTTAGAAAAACAAGGCACGCAGCAAGCCGTCTTTAATATTTACTGTCGTCGTTTTGCACGCTTTTTACGTTGTACCTCCCTCCTATGGGCCAGATTTTTTTTGTGCATTTCTTGCCTAATGACGGTATTGTTTTTGTTATCGCATTCTAAACAGTGTGCGCCTGCCTTACATTAGTGTCAAACAGGCAAATTTAGTACCAAGCCAACGTAGATGCAACGCTCGTGCTCTGACCTTCAGTACTTCACATTTAATCGAGACCGTGGTTCGTTATGTGGTACTTGATTCGAGGATTAAGCTGGTTAAGTGTAGGACTGACAGCGTACTGCCCAGCGTGTGACCGTAGACTGAGTTCACATCAGCTCTGGATAGCCAGCCACTGCAGGCACAAGTATTCCTCAAAAATTAGATTATGCCGACAGTGTAAGAAACCTCGCTGCACAGTAAGAGCGCTGAGTGGAGTACATCGGACCCTGGATCCGTCCAGCACGTTGCGGAGGCGCTGGACTAGAGCTCGAAGAATAGTGACGCAGGGTTGGGCTTCGGGAGCGAGCCAGTCATTGAGGGAGGTAGGAAAAAGGAATTACCTTGTGCTAATCGTATGTGTACGAGATTCTTGGTTTGCGGGGCAATCCCAAAGAGTGTGTGAAAGACGTGAATGTTCCTGTAGTGGAGATACCTCCTAGAACACCAGTGGACTTGCACTAAAAACATAAGGACTAGGAAAGATGTGCAAGTTTCCACGTCTATCGTGCTTCGCGAGCGATTTGACTATGCTAATGCTTACGCATGTTGAGCCCAAACTTGACCGAACTAGCCCCTATGGCAGCAAGTATCGATCACTTTAACACATCACTCTAAACGGATGATTATCGCTTGTCGCTAACCACCGTCAAGAGGACAGCCAAATCAACACGTACAGCTGGTCAAAGCAGCTCCATGTCACTGCTCAACAGCGGCAAAAACAAAAAACAGCGTTACCATGTTTATCTACTACAGAGATGAACGCTGGTGGTGAGGAAGCAGCACTAGCACTACCACCACAGCAGACGAGATACCATAGAGGAAGGAACAAGATGCAATGCATACGAACCACCAAGATTGCACAAGCTGTACAACCTATGGCAACGATGCCAACGAGATATGCACATTTACAGGATTCGAGGCTACGGGGGCTACAGTGGCACTTAGCGGAACAAAATCATGCAGTGCGTCAGTTACGGTTTCGGTTTCAGTTCTACGGTTCTGCTATGTTTTTTCTACCCATCGGTGACCTACCTAAACGTTTTATCGGCAGCATTCGTGTTCGGTTACATACGCTAAAAAACTAAAACCAGAAGCGAAGCGAAAACAACAAACCATATATTTTTCAGTTTTTGTTTAACTATATATTACGCTTTGCAACGCATAAGAAAGCATATAACAGTTCTTTTTCAGTAGAGGTTTGATCCACGCAGATATTGTTACGAGAAGAAAACATATATAGAAACAGAGGTTCAAACAATTTGGTTATTATACGAGCATTTACGGATAGTGGAGGGTTTGCGGTATCCGCGATTACTCTAAGCACACCGTACTATAAGTGTTATAAGGTTACAAGTTGCAAACTGAAATTGTTGACAACCACATGCTGGAAACAAAATGAGTTGAAAAAACGCAGTAGCGGACATTACTAAATAGAACAACCTTAAAGATAAAAATAAAAAAAAATAAAAGAAAAACAACGCTTTCCCGAAGGCAATGATGGCACAATGATGATAATTGTAGAAAGCTTTTATTGGCCACTTCCAGATGGCGCCACAATCCGTACAACCTTGTCTTTTCCTTCAAATATACAAAATCCTACAGTTCTCTGGCATATTTTTAAGGAATAACAGCGCGGAGACAAAGGACAAGGAAGGTGTTGTCTTCTTCCTTGTCCTTTGTCTCCGCGCTGTTATTCCTTAAAAATATGTACCAACTAGCTCAACTTTCCGTGTTATTCTCTGGCATAATTTAATAAATAATTCACAGGAAGGGAAGGGCACAGTATCGGTCACACTTGTTTCTGGATACGCGAGCAGCAAGGAAAGGGAGAAAGTGGCAGGGAAAGTTGAAAGAGAGCAGGGGAAGCCATATTGGAGGGCTACGGAATAATGTCGACTACCTGGGATCTTTAACGTGCACTGACATCACACAGAACACGGACACATCTTCGTTTCGCCTCCATCGAAACACAGGGACACAGGCGCCAGCTGTAGGGATCAAACCCGGGTACTCCGGCATATAGTCAGCACAGAACACTGGCCAAAATATGTCATCAGATTAGGGTTGAGATGAAAAGACCTTGCCTCATATAGCACAGATCTAACACTTCAATATCAAGGAAAAGAGGCTTTATAATTTTAATTTTCCATTGTCAAAAGCGTAAACACAACTGAGGCGCTATCTAGCTCAGAAACCCTATTATTTTCAGTGTAACCCACGTGACTACATGTCAACAAAATGCCGCTGACTTTCGTAATTGCACGCTGGTCTTTTTTCTACTAGGAATGCTTGTCATAACTTATTATGTTTCGCGCTCACTCCAGTACGTTCTTAAAGAAAAACCACCCCTCATTTTATTCATTCATTCATTCATCCATAAATTTTTATTCATGAGGATGAATTGAGGCCTAGATGGGAAGGCGGTGAGTTAGGGGAGGTTGAGGGTGCCGGACTCCGACATGCAGTCTAGCAGGGCACTAAGCTTGCGCTTGGCGTCGGTATTGGGGGCTGTCCAGTCTTCGTAAGTCTGAATGTGGTGAGCGTATGTGTAACGGGTGCGGAGGCTCTGCGTGCCAGGACAGGTCCAGATCAAGTGCTGCAGGTCAACGGAGTCAGCAGGGCAGTTGGGGCAGCCGATCCTGGTTCGGCGCCATTGACTAAGGATGCCCGGTGTGTACGCTGCACTGGCTCGCGCCTTGTGAGTGCTAACGGGGTCAGGGCGGGAGAGGCGGGAAGGGATCGGAGGAGTAATATCGGGGACAAGGTCCTGCAAGAAACCCCTCCGTCATGTTAAAGGGCCACTGTCCAGGGAAGGCCCTTTTAAGCAAAGGAGCCCGGTGTTTCGATCAGGTACCGGAGATAGTCCGTGAAAAATGCTACAGTGATACGCGCGCTGCAAAGCATCGAAAATACAATTCAAAGCTCTCTCATGCTCTCCTTTGGGAAGCCAGCTTCCCCGTTTCCTGCGCTGGCCCGACGGGTCCCAGTAATGACGTACGTACCGCGAACGACGTCCATTGGTCCGTATCGCTGACTGACGGGAGAAGGATGGGTGTCTACCGCTCGCTGCGCGCTTTTCCCTCGCCACGGCCAGACTGAATCCAGCGGCGCGCGCTCCCTCGGCCGTTTTTTTTTCTTTTCTATTTTTTTTCGCGTTCGCAGAGTGTCACGCCCCACCTCCCACCAAACGCCGAGGAGGAAGGGGAATTTGTCTTGCGGAGGCTAGACGACCTCGGGCAGGAGAGTGAAAAACCTTTGCGAGGGAACGGAAGGAGAGAAGCATGACACAGAATCGGGTGATTGCGGTGGCTGTAACTGCGTTATTACTCTTTTCAAAAAAAAAAAAAAAAAATTGCGGCCTTGAGTTCTAGAGGCGAAGTCTCACAGTCACCGGGGAAGAAAATATTTTCGACCGGAGGGTGGACAGTGGGCCTTTAAGCCGCGTGATGACAAAGTTCGGTATGATAAGGGAAACAGGTCGCACAAAGAGGGGTATACCTTCTGGTTTCGCCACTAGATGGCGCAACAGTGTTTGAAATTCCGTGGATGAAACGAGGATAGGGCCCACTAAAGCTTTCGTGGACGAGACTTGCGTTTTTGTGCCGGAACAGCACTGAGTGTGACACTGAAAAGGAGGTTACTCCACGCAAAAAAAAAAAAAAAAAAAAAAAAATGTCTGATTACTGTCTGGCGAGTGAAGTTTATATTTGTTTCCGTTACGTCTTTTTTTGTCAACCTCCAGTCGTCATCGCGGTCGCTGCTCATGGTTTCCAGCATCGGACTACATAAAAAGGGGCGCATGCTCTGATCGAAAAATTGTCAATAAACGTTTCTTTAGCGTTTCTACCAAAACTGTTCTGGAATCGAACATTTTAGACATCAATCTTTCCATTGTGCCGAAAAAGATTTCGAGACAAATTCCAGTGCTCTGTTCCTTTAACCACTGCACCATCCCGGCACGACAAATCGGAGGTGAATTCAGTGTTCCTGTCGGGAAATGAGGCTATTCCACATGTCAGCTAAATACCTTTACCTCGGTTTCACCCTTTAATCGTCGCTCGAAAATCCTGCCGGAGAGCCAGTCATATGGGGGGCAACAGGCACTTGCTGGGTTGCGAGTCGTGGAAGGCTGTGCACATCAGGGTAGCGCGTACCGGTACTGACGTTTCAGAGGGGGGATAGTATTTTTGCAGGTCTTGGGTGTGCAGTCGTGAAGGATTTTTTTTTTTCGCGAAAGCATATCTCCGCTAAGTAGAGCCCGTCTTCGCGTGGACTTCAATTTGACCTGCATTTGACGTTCAAGGAGCACGAGGGAAAAGTGTTGGTATGCTTTGAGAAAGGTGTCAGATACTGTGCCTTTCCTTTCCTATAAACCAATGCACAATGACGGCGCGGGCTAGCCATCGACCTTCAATGAGAAAAAGAATAAAGTGTTGCTATAAATATACTGAGCATTCCTTTCTCAAAAACATCCGACTGCTAATAGTATAACCTTGCGGGCCACCTTGGTGTCAAACCACAATGTTACCTCGGCTCTTTTACCTTTGGATGACATTTGATCTTTCAAGCTGGATGAATGGAAGGAAGGGGAGGCTGCAGCGTGTCCCTAATCACGTGAGTGACGTCATGTAGCGCCATTGCGCGATGGAAGTAGCTATGACGTGAATAGGCAGGTGTCAGTGGGCTTGGCAGCACGGGCGCGACGACATCGCTTCACCGCACACCGATGTTTTTTGCGCAGCTACTTGCCCTGGCCATCTATTCCTGCGGAGCAGACAACTGCTCTATCGGAGGTTATCCTGTACTTGGAGCTTACCTGCTGAACGGCCTGGCTGGACCACAGCAATGCCATCTGGATTCCTTGACTTCCATGCATGGTTCAACATCCGCTCACCGGTTCCTTCTA
The DNA here is from genome assembly GCF_055883805.1 of Amblyomma maculatum. NCBI lineage: Eukaryota > Metazoa > Arthropoda > Arachnida > Ixodida > Ixodidae > Amblyomma > Amblyomma maculatum. The sequence goes on from NC_139350.1 coordinate 90,282,445, forward strand.
CCACAGCGATGCCCGGCTGCTAACATCCCTGCGGCCCCTTCCCTACTGCGCATCCTCAGGTCACAGCCATGCACTTCCGGATTGTCGCCTCTATGTCACAAGCCCTACATAAGAACCGCGACATCGTCACCGCTTTCAGTGGGCTTGGCAGCACGGGCGCGATGACATCGCCTCACCGCACACCTATGTTTTTTGCGCAGGTAACAAACTGTTTTTCCTTATTATCTAAGCGCACGCGCTACCGCGGTCTTTTAGTGCTGCCAAGCCCACATGCAGCGTATGTCATCGTTGGTAACCGTGCACGTGTCACTCAAGCACTTCTGCAACTGTCCGGAGATGTTATGTTAAACCCAGGACCCCCATTACTCGTGCCTCTGCTAGCGATGACCAATATGCTTTATTAGACGCCCTGAATGAACTGAAAACCGGGCAGGCAAAGCTATTAGATGACGTCCGAAATATTCGTGAAAAGGAATCGGAAAATGATAAAACGGTACAAGATATAAAAGAAAGATTAACCAAAATTGAAGAAGAATACCAATCCCTTACGATAATTAAAGCAGATGTAGAAAGTGCTCAGACGCTCGCAGAGGCAAACGCTTGTCAGAATGAGCTTTTAACTGCCCGACCAAACGACGCCGAAGATAAGGCGCGGAGAAACAACCTGGTGTTATACGGGGTGGACGATGAGTGCGATGAAAGTTGGTCGAGTTCTGAGGAAAAGGTAATCGCCTTCACCAAAGAACATTTGAAACTTTCTACTGAAGCGAGGGACATAGAGCGTGTCCATAGGCCTTGGCGCTTTGCCCCAAATAAAACCAGACCAATTATAGTGAAGTTTGCCCATTTTAAGGACAAACAAACGCTACTTGCGATTACCAGAGAAAAGAAGCATCCTAATATTAATGTAGCCCAAGACTTTTCTCCAGCCACCCGCTTAGCCCGGAAAAACTTGATCGAATTCCAAAAGAAGCAAAGCTTTCGCAGTACTCTTCGCTACAACAGACTAGATGCCGGAAAGGACACATACGTTTACGATCCGGTCAGTAAACAAGTTGTTCTTCGTTCTCCATAGCAATTGGCGCACCATGACGACCAAATGAAATCCATCTCCATCCTTTCCACTAACATAAGGAGCGTGCTGCCGAAACGTGATATCTTTGCTAACCTTATTGATCCATCAGATTCTAATGTCATAGCACTAACTGAGACATGGCTGCATTCATCTATATATGATTCATAAATTTTTCCCTCCCAACCTGACTTCCACGTTTTTCGTGCCAACCGCGACAGCAGACGGGGCGGCGGTGTTCTTATTGCTACTCATCCTGATTTGAATTGCCACCGAATAACTATTCATAATTCTTTAGAAATCGTGTTCGTTTGCTGCAGAGCTGCACACCCCCCATATCATCCTTGGCGCATGCTATCGCCCACCTGATCACGACAGCTCGTTCGTGTCCCAATTCCATGACGCCCTTCACTCTGTACGATCCTTGTATCCGCATTCCCCAATGGTTATATTCGGCGATTCTAACTTCCCTGGTAATACTTGGCCTGACCATTTCACCCTCACCATTTCGAAGGATAATACTGAAAGCGACTTTATTAACACGTGCCTAACATTTTCGCTATCCCAGATCGTTGACTCAGCAACTAGGCATTCCCGTCATTCAGCTAACATCCTGGATCTCGTGCTTAAAAAAAATCCCGATAGAGTTACTCCTCTCGCATACCTAGACGAAGTTAGCTATCATAAAGTAATCCATAGAATATTCCTAACCAAACTTAACCGGGCAGCCAAAACCAATAAGAAACTCACATTATACGACAAAGGTAACTATCGAGATTTCAATGAAGAACTAACAAGGTTTGGGAATTTCTCTCTGTTGATTTTTATGAGCGATCTGTAGAGCAAAACTGCTCAATGTTTAAATCTAAAATGCATGAACTAATGAATACCTATATTCCAACCATAAGCATTAGCGAGCGTAGTTCCTCCCGTCGGTTTAATTCTACACTCAGGCGTCTTAAAAACAAGAAGAATCGTCAGTTCCGTGCAGCCAAACACACCAACAGTCCACAAGCATGGCAGATATACTGAGATACATCCAAACTATATAACTCAGAGGTTACTCAATCTAAACGCTCTTTTTATGAATGCACCTTGCCTAACTTAGCACTAATCCAAAGCAATTCTGGAAGGCAATTAATCCCAAAGATAACGATAAGCCTTTATCATTAATGGATAAGGAAGGACAGCCTGTCCCTAATGACAAGGTAGCGGAAATACTCAATCTAACCTTTTACTCCGTTTTCACAAGAGAGCCAGGCGATAACCTTCCACTTGTTTCCTCGTATAATCATCACATCATGCCAGATATCAACCTTTGCATCCCATGGAATCTTGAAACTAATCGAATCTTTAAAATTGACGTCATCAGCTGGCATCGATGGCATCAATGCTAAAGTGCTCAAAAACACAAATGAAATCACCAGTATTATTTTGTCCCATATTTTTCAGCAGTCATTGTCATCCAGCATCGTCCCTTTTGATTGGAAAGTGGGTAAGATTGTTCCAGTTCCTAAGCCAGGTTCTACTAACTACCGACCCATATCACTAACCAGCGTCTGTTCGAAAATAATGGAACACATTATGTACTCGCATATCACAAGTTTTCTTACATCTGTCAAGTTCTTTCACCCTAACCAGCACGGATTTCAAAAAGGACTTTCATGCGAAACCCAACTCGCACTATTTCTTCACGATATAAGTATTAACGTAGACCTTAACATACCAGTTGACGCCCTCTTCATCGACTTCGAGAAGGCTTTTGACAAAGTCCCTCACAAACGGTTACTACTGAAACTTTCGCAACTAAACCTTAACCCGCTCGTCTTCACCTGGATTCAGGCTTTTCTCACTAACCGTCAGCAATTTCTAGAGGCCACCACACAACTTCTACGCTAACGTACTCTCCGGTGTGCCGCAAGGCACAGTCCTCGGCACTCTCCTTTTCTTAATTTACATCAATGACTTACCTAAAAATATTTCATCAAAAATTCGCTTATTTGCGGACGATTGTGTGATTTACCGTTCTATTAACAGCTAGCTCTGCAGATAGCTATATTCTTCAGTCCTATTTACAAATTTTAGAAGAGTGGTGTCGTAGATGGCTCATGGTCTTAAACACTAACAAAACTGCGCTTGTTTCTTTCCACAGACGACAAAATTACCCTACCCCAAATTATCTTCTGAACGGTTCCAGCATCTCATCCCTCAACTGCATTAAATATCTTGGAGTTGATATCTCGGGTACTCTTAATTGGTCCACACACATTGAGCGCATAATTACCAATGCTGATGGAACTCTCGGCTATCTTCGTCGTAATTTACGCCTGGCTTCACCAGCGGTTAAATTACTGGCTTATAAAACATTAATTCGGCCAAAATTAGAGTATGCATCTGCCATCTGGGACACCGCTCAACTTAACTAAATCCATCGAACTTGCTCAAAACCGCACCGTTCGATTCATCTACTCAAATTACTTGTACTCCACCAATGTTACTTGTCTAAAAAATAATGCATGCCTACCTAACCTCCAACAACGCCGTATTGTTGCAAGACTTTGTTTGTACTATAAAATGTTTCACAATTTTCCTTATAACTGTCCTATTTAGCCTGCTCATCGTTCTTCAGCCCGCACAAGCCACCATAAGGCCGTTTACCCTCCACCTGCTTGCACCGTCACCCATCTTCACTCCTTCTTTGTTCAAACAGCTCGTGACTGGAACAATCTTCCCTCAAGTGCCATCCTTCATACAAGCCCGGACCATTTCAAGAAAGCTATGGAGACATTGTTTTATTAGCACCAGGTTGCTTGCCCACCCCTCATGTAAAGCCCTCACCCAAGGGCCCCTGAGGTATCTGAAATAAATAAATAAATAAATAAATAAATAAATAAATAAATAAATAAATAAATAAATAAATAAATAAATAAATAAATAAATAAATAAATAAATAAATAAATAAATAAATAAATAAATAAATAAATAAATAAATAAATAAATAAATAAGAAGTAGGAACGAGGAACAAATGCGCCTCGACTCGGAGCCAGCCAGTGGTGATGATGTTATGATGCTGCACTTAGCGGGCCGTATACCGATGTGCCAGTTATAAATCGGGCTACGAAAGAGTTCCACTAACCGTAACAAAGGTGTGAAACTTTCGCTGAACACAATGTTTCATTATGCTAAACATCTGTTAATCTCTTTTTTTTTTTCCTTGAGAGAACCGCGCTGCTCAGTCGAAATGCTCGATGCGCGGGAATGTGAGTGAGCGCCGATTCTGTGTGTTCCCAATTTTTTACTTTCTTCCTGTGGTTTAGCAAGGTGGCTGGTATGCAGCGAACGGTAGCATCCTGTTTTTGGACGTACTCGTCAAACGGATGGGCATCGCTTGGCCTTCAGAGTCTTCTGAAAACCATGCAGAGAGGCAGAAAAATACCTCGCAAATAAATCGGCTCGCACAACGGCCCACACCACAGCTCACAGGGGTTCAGTGGTTGCGACGCTAGTCAACTGTAAACAAAAAAAGAATCTGTTCTGATCCGGCCAGCCTTGGCAAGGAAATGAATGTGATAGATAAGAAGAGAAGATCGATCTTGAACGAAACGATTGACCACCGATTTTTGTCACCAAATTAAGGAGGAGAACAGTCGAGCACATGCGAAGAGCACAACTGACAGCAAATAAGATTAAACGCGTTGCTTCAGATATCAGAAAACCTCTTCCCGGATTTTCTAAAATACGGGGTGCATATGGCACATGTGCGAACAAGTAAGCAGCGAGACGAAGCTGTCAATCTGAAGGACCCGCTACTACGTGACAAAGTCACGTGGTAGCGAATTCTTCTGTGATCACGATTTGACAACGTGCTCTCGGGGCACCGCCCATACCAAGCGCTCCTCGCCGTTGTTGCATGATCTCCTGAAAAGCTCGTTTTCTCTTATGTGGTGCGCTCCTTTCGTCTTGGACGATTCCCTTAAGGTGTCTGTGATAGACTGTAACGTTGAGTCTGTTTTCTGCGCTAGCCTCAACTAGTCGTCTGTGAGCTCCGCTAGACATTCATGCCTCTTCCAAAATCATCCACTTCGGCTTCCGGAGCAGGCGCTTTGCTGAGGGCACCAAAATGGCTCATTGCAGCTCCTGGTCAGTGTTCTAGATCAAACGTATATTCTGTAACTTCAGATACCATTTCCCCGCACCTGACACCAGATCTCACTTTGAGAAGGCAGTCGTGAGAAAAGGTGGGCATTTGATTTCAAAAATTCCAACCTCACTCAACCTCACGCAGAGAGGTTGGGGTTTGCCCAGTTGACCTTCCCTAAATTCTTCAGAAGCTATCACCGACCTCACTCAACCTCACCTCAAACTCAGACTGTGAGTCTGAGGTTGATTGCTGGACCTAAAAAAAAGAAGTAAAAGGCTTTTTCATGTGAGGACGCTAATTATAAAACGCCATGGCGCAAATCCTGTGCCGTGACATGCCAGAATGATGACATAAACTTTAGATAGCATTAAATATGATGAGGCTTACTGGTTAAGTAAGCAAAGAAAGTGAGTATTTCTCGGACCTATTGATTCATTGCAGGCTGACCTAACGGCAGTATAATTAGTCAGTCTCAATTCTTCAAATATTTTCAAATAAAAACTGTTATAATTTATCTTTTGTTATGGTGGACTTTCGTACAGCCTATTTCCCGCTCTCATGCTTGTATGTCCTTGGAGGTGCGGGATACGAATACCTGAATGTACTTTGGCATCAAGTGAAACCTTGCCCATATTTGCGACTGTCCTGCAGTGTTCCTCCACCACAAGCAATTATGTCTTGATGGCAACCTTTTGCTGCGAATTAAAATTTAATCGTTCGACAAAATGATATAGCATTCTATAGCGTTTCTTCATTTTCACATCTCTGTTACAACACAAGAGAGATCTGTCATTTACGTGTTGGTCAATAGAAGCTGTAATACCATAACACTCGTTATTAAATTAACTTGCCGCTTGTGACTCATCACATGAAGCAGACGGAGCAAAACGTTACCATGGGCAGAGACGAGTCATTACGAAAAGCTAAAGCGTGTTCGCACTGTTAAATTAACGCTGCTTCCCATACTCCTGACGAGTGGGTTGGCCTTCATGGGACAAGTGTAGTGTTAAATTATTCGAAAGTTGGCGCTCTCTACTTATAGCAATGAATGATGAATTTACAGCCTCACAACGGTTATTTCATCATTAATGTCAATAAAGAATTAATACGTTGTATTAAAGATCATTCGCACGTTACGTTGAGATGCCGAGAGAAGCTCAACTGCCGGTTCCTTTGTTCCCACAGCATCTTGTCGCAATGAATGCATTCCAAGGTCACAGTGTTTTTCGTTACTTTTGCACGGCCAAAGTGACGTAAATGTCTTCGATGTAATGCGATAACTACGTGCGCATACATCATCATCAGCATATTTCAATTGTTTTCGATATCTCTACCATAACTACACTTAAAAGCATCGGCGTACAGGGCGCATGACACGTTTGAAGCAGAGTATATATACTGTACTGCAACCATGCGCCCTGTACGCCGAACGTAACAACGCGAAAGACCTCGAAGATGGGCGGACTTTAGCTGGAAAGGACGAAAACTCCATCATAAATGGCAAGTCGTCGGCCACACCCAGGTTACGTGTCTTCGCTTCAGAAAGACGCCCCCCCCCCCCCCCCCCCTTCCTTTATTCCTCTCAAAACGTCCGGACGCGGGAAGAAGAGGTAGTCTCTGAAAATGGCGTTTTGTTTCTAAATACTGTGTTTCCGGTCGATTTCGTGCCGCTCACTGAAGCCGTTTGGGGGCAACTCCCAGGCGGACGTTCAAGTGTGCCTCGATACCTTCGCCTGCGCTGGCCATCGAGGCACCTTATAGGACGTTCCAGGAACGTGTGATATCGATGAGCACGCGAGTTTGAAGCACGAGCGTTTCAACGTGACGAGAGAATGGCACCCACTGAAAGAATTGTGCACGAATCCTTGTCCCACGTTACGCAAGTTTTTCGCCTGTCTTCGACGAGAAGGCCAGCGGATGGTGAGTATAGTGGCGCTAGCTACACGCACGAAGAGCTGAGTTCGAGCACTGACGGAGATGCCTGCGTGGTCGGCAAGCGACAGCAGTCCGCACAGCGGCCGCGGATTTCTGAGAAGCGAGACTGGCCTGTTTTATATTAAGGCGAAAGCCTTTATAGGCTCATGAATGTCCGCCCGCGCGTGTGTCCGCGAGATATCGCGAGATTCCAATTTACGCCCTTGCTGAATATTTCATTTGGCGATTCCTCGAACGCCGCATCACACAGCACACAGAACCAAACGCAGTAAAGGAAGAATCAGCTGGTTTCAACTTCATTTACAGGAAAGAAAAGGCGTAGGATCTGTCATACTTCTTTGCGGATATCTGAATCGCGCCGTTAGTGAAGGGAGGAAGGTGGGAGAGAAAGAAGAAAGAGAGGAAGGTGCCGCAGAGGAGGGATACAGAGTAATTTCGACAACATGAGAATCTTTAATGTACACTGACATCGCAAAGTACACGGACGCTGTATCGGTTTGCCTCTATTCGGTCCAAAAGGTGCAGGTTTGTGCATGATAATCCAGTAAACGTATGTAGTGCTGAAGGGTCAACACAAAGTTACGTTTGTGGGTTCTCCCAGAAACATAAAGAATTGTTTACCGGGTCCACTGTCGCGGGGCCATCAGGAGGAGTCAACGGTAATGTTGGGAGGAGCGGCCATGGTCAAAGGGCCGCTTGATGCGGGCAGATATTACCATTCATAGAAGGGATGTTATCCCGACAGCGATATTGAAGGTGCAGGCAAAGTTCGCCTTAATGGAGCATTTAGAAATACAGTCCCATCTGATTTGATGTACGTCGTGAGCAAAAGTGGTATACAACACTCAGCCGGTGACCGAGCATGGGAAAACTGAATCTCACTGCCATCTAACGACAGCGGCAAATGTACGGACAGCGACATGCATGCATGCTGATAAAATGGGAATCGCAAATATCGTTTCGATCCCAGATAGGTGTTGCTAAATGGCATTGCAATGCAGTTTTCCTGAGATTCGCCACCGGCGGATTGTTGTATATACCACTTTGCTCACGACTCCAGGTCCCATTCAGCCTGTCTGGTAATGACGAGTGCGTGGCCCCTCAGCTGATTACATTGCGTGCAATATCGCGCCATTTGGCGAGAGGGATAGATGCTCATGTAACATCTGATGAGCTTAGGCGAGTGCAGGAACAAACTTCTGAGATAGCCGTGCATTTATGCAGGCAGAAGAGGCCACCTGTGAAGCGATTGAGGAGAGCGCGAGATCTAGACAGGACACTGAACACCACGGCGTTATAAAGCAGATTTACGACTGTTCAGGAGGAAGCGACTGCATCAGCATCATCGGCACTGGGCGGGAAGTAACGCACTGAAAAATGCGCGAAAGAGCAAACAGAAGATACTTCACTGAAGAGTTTATGGGTACAGGGACGCACTAGAACGCATGGCGTGGTGATCCAAGATATGGACGCTTGTTTCACAAAGAGGACATAGATGGAAAGCAGTGCAAAAAGCTGGTTCTATCAGAGATGCGCCGAAGGAAAATGCTGACCGTAGTCCATGATATAGCGCGCAGCGGGCATTTTTCATAGAAAAAACAAAGCAACGTATTCGCAGTGCTTCCTGTTGGCCAACAGTGCCTGCAGACGTGAGGAAGCATTACCAGTCATCTCATACGTGTCAGACTTTCGCCAACCGGGAGGTGGGCGACCGAGTTCCAATAACTGCTTTGATACGGCCGCAACATCCATTTCAAGTTGTTTATTTTGACCACATGTCCTATTGAGCTGGCTTCTGCGCACGGACATCGGCATGTATCGTGTTAAATTGACATTTGCACGAGATGGCCGGAAGTAAGTCAGCTGCGAGTACTAACTGCCAAAGCCACCTGTCAGGCGCTGTTGGTTATTTTCGCGCGTTTCTGCGTACCAGAGTTGGTGTGCAGTTTTCAAGGTGCTAATTTTACGGCAGCGTTAACGAGAGAGTTGACAGAATGGTTTGAAGCATGGATACATTTCTCTACGCCAGAACATCTGCAGAGCAATGCGTTCATAGAGAGGTGGAATGGGGTGTTCAGGTCCATGTCGAGACACGTGATACACGATCATGCGACGGACAGGGATGGATCATACCTTCCCTACTTTGGGCGTACCGTCAACTGCCACACGAACCACAGCAATACCCCCTTCCGACCTCATGTACGGCAGGGTGGTACAGAGACCACCTAGCATACTGCAAAATATATGAACTAGGGCATGGGAGCTTCCGTCAGGGTAAATAAAGCTGCATCTGCGTATCTGGCCGAGCTCCGAGCGAGAATGGCTGAAGCAGCGCATGCCGCAGACCAACGAATTGAGCGAATACAACGGTAATATACTGACAGGTACAACAACCTCAAGGCTAGGCAGAAATCATTTGAGGTGGGTGAGCAAATAATGATCCTCGAAACAGATGGCCGGGTTGGGAAAATGTTTTCCAAGTGGATCCGTCCTGCCGAAGTGAAACGGCAGGTGAGCTCAGACAGCTATATTATCCAGTCCCGGAAGATGCAGAAAATTAGTGCACGCGAACCGCCTCGTATTACGCTGTGCGAATAACATAGGCATGGTCTTTGAATCAGATGAAGAGTTTGGAGCGATTGAAAAAACCCCGGGATTCAGTGAAAACGGGAGGACAGGGGCTGAGGAAAACACGGATTTGTCAAAACCGACAGTTAGTGGATCTAGATCACCTGTTGAAACGGTACTGCAGCGCATTTTCTGAAAAGCCGGAAAGGTGTATATTGGTGAGTACAAAATGGCCTTGCTTCAAGGAGCAAAGGCTACCAATTCGTAACATATCGTGTGCCGATAGCACTAAGAGGAGAGGTACAATGACAGGTTAAACAACTGATGCATTGGAGACTCGTGTATTCGGTAAAAAATATTTTTGCACACCCGGTTATGGTGCGTTGCTAAAAAAAGATGGTACGGTAAGAGTGTGCATTGACTACTGTCACTTGAATGCTGTCACTGAGGCTGATGGCTTTACGATGAAAAAAACCCGCGAGCGGCTTTACGAAGTAGCCAGGGCTTAATACATCTTCCTTCTAGATATGACGAGAGTTTACTGGTAAATTTCGGTCAAACCAGAGTCTCAGAAGAACACTGGCTAAGAAAAAAGCGGCATCCAGCTATCAAAGGACCCCCTCCAACCAGTAGCTGTCGAGCTATACCATGACGTCAGGACCGACTGCCTCGCACCTGCGAGTAGCGCTTTGAACCATTTTTTTTTTTCGAGCGAGTCCGTGCTGGCAAAGAGTTCCTAAATGCGTCGTAAGTTCCAGCAAGAATACATACCTTTACTCAATTCGATCAATAGTCGCTTGCTCACCAGAGTACAACAGGTAAAACGACGAATTCTGATGGTGAATTTCAGCACTGTCGAGTTTTTACGAAACCTCTTCGTTCTGCGCTTCACTGCATCTCTTTTTCCGCTATGGAGCCCTACGAGGTGACACCGCTGGCGACACCGACGGGCGGACGTGGCTACAGTCTAACGCGACAACCGGAGGCGGCCATTTGGCAAATGTCTTGACCATAAGGAAAGGCAGGACGCACACAAACGCAGAATGACAACTTTATTTCGTGAAGAAAATCAAGGCATATACACGCGATCTCCGCTACTATCTAATCACAAAAAACAGTAAGCGAAGAAGTGACGTGCACTAAATCAACAAAAAATATCAAATTCTGTTGCAGAGATGATAAACTTAACCATGGCCGGCCCACTAAGTAAACCAAAACCAAAATCTTCCAGTCTAACGGATTGTCAGCACAACCATCAAATGGTAATGCACGAATACAACACAGTGATGCAAGACAAAACCCATAGTACATCATACTACCATCTTCAGGCTGGACAACGAAACATGGTATAAAAACCAGGTCACACAAGCAGCTTATACAAGCCTCGTCAGAAAAAATAAATGCAGTGAAAAAGGGTACCAAGTCAGGCTAAAACCAATTGTCTAACATTAATACCAACCACAACAACAAGTCGCGAAGCTATGACATCCGACCAACACGCAACCCACAACGCAGACTCATAAAAGAAGGCCAAAGCAGAGCCTAAACATGACCTTCCAAAAACTTAAATTCTTTTTCCGACAACGAAATACAGGGCTTGCTGACGCAAAAGCTTGTGGTGCTGATGTAGAAGGTTTCAATTACTAGGCGCTCCCATTTGTCTTTCAACCTGGCCAGAAACTTCGTCATCTCAAAGTAAGGCACGCATTCCCGTTTGTTTTCTTTCTTGCAGTCAGCACAGTGCGCGGCCAAAAACCCTCTTTCATTTTTCTCCGCATTCAACTTGTGCTCTTTTGCTCTTTCATTAAAGTATCTGCCGGTTTGGCCTATGTAAACTTTTCCACAACTTAGGGGAATGCGGTAAACTACTCCAGGAGCACATTCTGTGAATTTCCTTTTATGTTTGATAGTGCAAGGAGGCTTCCTATTCTCTTTCATCATCGCACACACCTTCGAGAGTTTGCAAGGTGCGGAGAAAACGATGTTGACGCCGCCTTACTTCGTAATTCTCTTGACATTGTGCGAAAATTTATGAAAATACGGGATTAAGTGGATCTTCACTGACTGCTCTTCTTGATTACTTTTGCTGCCAGACTTCATTTTCTGTAGCAATTTCTCGCACATGCTCGAAATGATATGCGGAGGATATCCGGCAGCTCGCAAACGCTGAAGCTGATGCTGAAAACTTTCTTCAGCCATATGGACGCATGACTTTTCCAGGGCCGACGTGATGCACTACGAAATGATGCCTCTCTTGACCAGCTTTGAATGGGCACTGCTATATGGAAGCAGCGCTTTTTTCGACCTGGGTTTGAAGAACCAACATATACATTGTTCCCCTATTTGCATCACTAAGTCCAGGAACTGAAGCTGTCCCTCTAAAGGAAAATCGCTGGTGAACTGGAGCCCGCCGGAAACACTCGAAAAAGTGGACAGGACCATCGCGGCCGTATCTTGGATGATACGGCCGCGATGGTCCTGTCCACTTTTTCGAGTGTTCGAGTATATATATATATATATATAAGGCCGTAAAAAAGAGCGCGCGCCCTCTCCCTCGAGACCGGCCGTGCCTGACCAAATATATATATATATATATATATATATATATATATATATATATATATTTGGTCAGGCACGGCCGGTCTCGAGGGAGAGGGCGCGCGCTCTTTCTTACGGCCTTCTCAATCGCTGCGGGAACAATGGGAACTTTTCTCCTTGAGCTACGTTCTCCGCCACCGCAAGGGGCGCGACCTGCTCACTGTTCGCTCCGCGTCTGCTTCAGCGGCGGCGGGTGGTTTTTGCCTGGTTTCGTGTTGTCGCTCGCGAGTTTCGTGGTGAGTGCAGCCCCGAAATTAAAGAGCACAGAAGGTAGATGCTGCAGCGGCATGTCGTCAACGTACTACACGTGAACGGATATAAAAAACACTGTCGTTCAGCAAACGTTCGACAAGCATGGCATACATTGCGGCATGGTAGTTACTTTTGTTCATTTTAATCCGAATTTTTCGCAAGCCTGTAAACGAAGGGGAACAAAAAGAAAACTGAATGAGCAGTGATCACATCGAAGCTTCTTCAAGGCTAACATGACAGCAACTCGTCTGCAACAGCAAAACCGTCTTTCAGCGCTAGATGCGAAACCATTCAGGTAGCACCGAAGATGAAAATAATTTCATAAAAATGTAATGTAAATTGCAAAATGCTTGCATGATATAAAGTATTAGTATAACAGTCAAAGTAAACGTTGTAGGGTAGAGTTTTAAGTGTTATTACAATTCATATACTTGGCAATGTGTGGTATTATAAACATTATTTTAATTTTGCAAATAAACATTGTTTTAATGAACTTTTTACATAATATTGTGCTTAATATGAAAACAAAAATGGTTGATATTCATGACACCACTTGTGCACGATGTGGTAAAAAAAGGCCAATAAATGATGAAGGTGATACTCGATGCAGTGACTTACAAATGAGTTCACCTGCTATAACGAAAGTATGCAAGAAACTTCTAAAGCGTTAAAGAAGGACACTCTCACTGAAGACTCATGTCAAGCCTTATATAGCGACCCATTGAGGCTCTCTTCGGGAAAGTAAGGTTAATGTGCGGAAGGGAATGACATATGCCAGATGCGAGGGCCGTAACAGCTAGCGGCACATGGCTATACATGACTACATTGTCAAGACGGACGTTTCATCTGAGAGCAAAATCAAGGCACTGAAGGAAGTGATGGCATCTCCTACCATCCCATTTTCCACTGTCACATATTCCGGTTCACCTTACGTCGCTGGATATATCGTTTAGTTAATCAGCTTCGGGTCTGACGCTCGCGCTATTCTTCTTGAAACTAGCGAAAGAAGCAGCCCCATGCAGTACGCTCTTCTACGAGGACAATGTTCTAGTGGACTGCATTATCTGAAACCATGAGCTTGTTGGCCTATTGGCCAAACCTTTTTTTTTTTCGAAAAAGCTGCCGTGCACCTAATACACACAAATGTTGTCGAAGTACTTAAGATCGGTGATTCAGTCAGCATTTCAGAGCTCAACACTGAGTTGCCAGAAAGGAATTGACAACGTATATGTAATTAGGTCCGTTTCTTTGATATTTTAAAAATTTCTCAGAATTCTTCTTCTCAATTAATTATACCAGGAAAGTGACAGAGAAGACCGAAAGGCCAACTCCTTATGTGCACAAGCCGTGCAGGAAGATTTTGAGCCTGAATTTTCTAGACGCAGGTCGCTTTTTGATGAATTGATGAATATATAGTGCAATGTGTAACTTTGAACGAATTTTTTTTTATTGTTTGCTGCTCTTTTCGATTCTGCTTAACTGTTTATGCCCATTTCATTGATTAAAAGTAGTCGCGAGACTACATATACATCTTCGGTCTTTCAACCGACTGATACGTTTTGAACGAAGCTAGAACAGCCCAGTCCACTAGACAAGTGAAATTTTTACTATATGGGTAAATTTTTGTTATTTACTCTGAATCTGAGACGCGCCATGAATTTTTGCCGGTGCCTTCTGATCTAAACGAAAACGGTAGCGGTTGACAGAATCTCCACCCAACTGCTCACCATGCACTCACGTCAGGTTGCGCTGCACCTGCTTAAAACATTCAAAGGCAGATTGCATAGCCTGGTAAATTTATTTTTGTACAAAACTTAGAGGTAAAAAATGTTGAAGTGTACCCGAAGCTTCATTCGACCGTGCACGGCCGCACTGACGAAGGAGCGCGCGCGTGAGCGGATTGTTGACTGTATTTTATTCCTCATACACGATAAATGTTCGATGTTGATGACGGACTTTGTATAAACCATAAGGGGCGAAATGTCAGGACCTGCCAGTTGCAACTGACGCGGGCGAAGCTAAAAGCGAGCGCGCGTTTCCCTTGCGCGTAAACGGCTGTAGCGGAGGAGCAGCAGTGGGGCTGTGGCGACCCCACCGAGGCGCGGCAGGCGGTTGAAACAGACCCCATTGGAGAGGCCGTAAGAGAAGAGAAGCGCTCTCTCCCTCGAGACCGGCCGTGGGTCAGGGTACGACACGCGTAAGCTACGACGTAAGCTGAGCGCAAGCGTAGCTTACGTCTTAGCTTACGCGAGTCGTGCCCTGACCAAAGCAGAGACCAACTATACAGTAATAGAAAGAAAATGTCTGGCGATTGTTTGGGCCATCACTAAAAAATTTCGTCCTTACTTATATGGTCGACCAATCGATGTCTTCACCCATCACCATGCTCTGCGCTGGTTGTCGTACCTCAAAGGTCCTTCCAGCCGCCTCGCCCGCGGGGCTCTCTGTTTTCAAGACTATGACATTCGTGTCCTTTATCGGTCTGACGCCCTTTCACGCTCCCCTGTGACCTCTGACCCTGGACCACATGCTGTCGCTGGCCTCACGCCTTTCTCCCTTGAAACTATGGATATGGCATCTGAGCAGCGCAAAGATGCCCGGATTCTTTCATTCATGAACTTTCCGGCCAACCAATCGCAGTGCCATCATTCTCGAGCTCTGTGACGTCAAGCCCATCACTTTACTATCCGTGACAACCTCCTTTACCGCAGAAACTACCTCCCTGATGGCTTAAAATGGCTGCTTGTTATTCCCCGACATCTCCGATCAGTCATTTGCGCGAGCTTTCACGATGACCCACAGTGCGCCCATGCTGGATTCCTGAAAACAAATACCCGCCATCGTTACTACTGGCAGGGCATGTATCTTTTGTTCGCCAGTACGTCCGCTCTTGTATCAACTGTCAGCGTCGCAAGAACCCACCACGCCCTCCAGCTCCCCTGCAGCATCTACCTTGTCCACTTCGGCCATTTGCAAGTGCTGGAATCGACCTTTACAAGCCTCTTCCCTGCTCTTCCGCCAGCAGCAGGTGGATCATTGTTGCCATCGACCAGCTGACCAGATAGGCTGAAACTGCTGCTTTACCAGCTGCAACTGCTCGTGACGTAGCTGGTTTCATCCTTGAGGACCTTATCCTGCGGCATGGTGCGCCACAGGAATTACTTAGTGACCGTGGTCGTGTGTTTTTGTCTGATGTAGAAGCCCTTCTTCAGGCGTGCAGTGTTATTCATCGTAAGACGTCTGCCTACCATTCCCAGACAAATGGAATGGTCGAGCGATTTAATCGGACCCTGGGAGAAATGTTGGCTACGTATGGTTCATCCAGCCACTCAAATTGGGACCGTGTGTTATCATTCCTAACTTTCGCCAACAATTCTGCTACGCAAACGACTACCGGTTTCTCACCTTATTTCCTTCTGTAAGGCCGGTAACCTTGTTGCACAATGGACACGATCCTACTCTACCGTCCTGAAGTCTCTGAATTGACACCCATTTCTCAAGCTGCTGCCTATGCCGAAGAGTGCAGTCAGATGGCCCGTCAAATCACAACTCGAAACCAGTTCCACCAGAAAAACTTCCACGCCGGTTCCTCATGTCTGCCGCCTGTTTATCGTCCAGAATAGTTGGTGGGGCTTTGGATGCCTTATTCTACTTCAGGCCAGTCGCCCAAGTTTCAGAGTCGATACCAGAGACCCTATCGTGTGCTTAAGCAAACTTCCCCGGGTAATTACCTTAACAAGCCCCTCACGCCGCCAACAGACCATCGCCGACGAGGACGTGAAATTGTGCACCTTGACCGCCTCGAACCGTACTATGATCCTGGCATCGTGGCCTCCGCTTAATCCGCTAGGATGGCGTCTTTTCACAGGGGGAGTATTGTAAGAGAGATGCCTCACCAGCGAAAAAGCAGAAAGAAGAAGAAAACGGAGACGTCGCGCGCCGACGACAGTGAAGTTGTGAAGACGACAAAAAGAACGAAGCTCGAGCTGTCGCTGCGAACGCTTTCTCACTCACCAGTGGTCAAGCGTCTGCATGCCCCGGGTTGTTTTCACGCAAAGAATTTTAGCAAACATTGGTGTGGACCTCGGTTCTATATGTCCTATTGGCTGCTCAACGTCCTTTGTGGATATAAATTATGATTCTATATTTCTATCTAATGACCTTCAAGTCTAATATCCAGTCTCCTATGTGATCACATGGAAAAGTTCCCTGATCACACTGTAATTGCCACTAATGCTTCTGTGACTGCGCAGAAAGCAGCGATTGGAATTTTTTCAGAGTTTCTTTCCTGAAGTTTATCGGTGCGTGTCCCGGATTACACACCGATATTTTTAGCAGAGTTTATGGCAATTTGACTAGCACTACTAAAAGTTCCCTGCAGTAAATTAAAAATAATTTCTCTATCAGACTCTCTTTCCGTTTTGTTGTCACTGGAGTAAGCACGGGACGCTCTGTTTTGCCGCTCACTAAAATATTTCATACCGGTGTGGGTGAAAGAAATACGGTTCATCTGGGTCCCCGGTCACAGCGGTATTTTCTAGAACGAAGCGGCAGCTTTCCTGGCTAAATGAGCTCTTTATGCATCTGTTTCATGTACCATCCCTAATATCACCATTTTTGGAATGTCACGTTTCCAGCGTTATCAATACCTAGCCGCTTCATGCAATGATCCCTTGCTATCTACAGCCGAATACCAGCATCTCATATACTCATGGAAAGTTCGTTCATGTGAATCACGGCAGTGTGAGGTAACGATGACTCTTATGAGATGCAGGATTCCTAGCCTAAATCTTTATTTATGTAGTGTTATAAAACGTTCTGCATTATAGTTCCGCCGTTGGCGAACGCCGTTTGGCGTACGCCAGCCAGAATGCCTTCCACCCTTCCCCCTCTCCCGGTCAGGCTATATAAGCCCGTTGTTCGGCCTGAATAAACGCCTTTCTACTTCGAGCGTCCGCCTGTGGCTCATGGAAGCACGGAACGCGCAATGCGCATCCTTGTGATGTAACAGTGGCGACGAGCCCATTGCGAACCCACGACGAGAACCAACCTGAAAGAACGGTCAAGACTGAGACGCTGGATGCAACCAGTTCAACCATGGCACATCACCAACTTCCCGAGTATGACGACCGCGATGACAACTGCAGCGCATATCTGACGAAGGTTGAAGCCTACTTCGAAGCAAGTAGAATCGAAGATCCAATGAAGAAAAGGGCGTTGCTCATCTCTGCGCTAAGCACATGCACAGTCCAAGTGCTTTCAGGTAAAGTTATACCGAAGAAGGCAAATGCGATGAAGTACGAAGAAGTAATCGAAGTGTTAAGTTCGTACTTTGACCCAAAACACCACGAAATAGCGGAGAGTTTCCGCTTTTTCAACCGTCGCCAGCTGGAAAATGAGTCTATTCATACCTTCATTGTCGAAATTCGCCAAATAGCGGATAGCTGCAAGTTCGGGAGCATGCTCGATAGAATGCTTCGCGACAAGATAGTATGCGGCGTCCGGTCAAGTGCCCTGGAAAAGCAGCTTTTGGCGAAAACAGACCTCACCCTGCAGGAAGCCGAAGCGATAGCGTTCAGCTCTGAGGCAGCAGAACAGGGTGCCAACGCGATTTCTTCGGACTTGACAGCTGTAATGAAGGTAAGCGCACGTCGACAGAGCTTCGACGAGCCGGTATTAGAGTGTGGACGGTGCGGAAGCACTAAACACAACGGAAACGCGTGTGGCTGGACGAACGCTCGATGCTACCGCTGCTGCAGGTGCGGGCACCTTGCTAGAAAATGTCTTAGCGACGTCAGCAAGGAACGCCGGAAAAACTATGCTCGGAGCAGGTCAAGCCAAGCTCTAAATGTAACAGAGGAGAGTTTGGATGACGCTGCCGACAGCATGCATATCTGGACTTTAGTTGCGTTTCGGAAAGCTCAATTGGAACCTCCGATTCGCCGAACGTTCACGTGGTGTGACAGCGATATAGAGATGATCGTCGATACTGGTTCGGCTGTGTGTGTTGTGCCTAGGCAAGTTTTTGAGCAGCACAAGAAACAGTGGCCACCATTGTCGCCGTGCCATATCAAACTTTCCTGTTACCTAGGAACCTTACCAGTGCTGGGGCAGTTGAATATGCTTGTTTCGTACAACAGGGCCAGAGTTGAGGGCTCATTAATTGTTGTTGACTGTTCAGGACCAAGTCTCTGCGGACGCGAATTGATATCAAAGTTCAGCAACGCAGGGTCGTCAGTCCTCAACGTCGGTGCTAAGCTGACGGAGAGCTTAGGGAAGAACTGCACATCAACGGTTGACAATGGGCTCTCGGAATTCCAAGATGCTTTCAGCAAAAATTGGGCCTGACAGACCAGTGCATCTGCTAATGAAAGAAGGAGCCACACCAAAATTCTGTAAGGCCCGTTCTCTTCCATTTGAATCGCGCGACAAGGTATCCAAAGAGATTGAAAGGCTTGAAACTATCGGAGTGTTGTCCCCAGTAACACGCGCAGAGTGGGCTACACCGATTGCACCGGTACTCAAAAAGGATGGCAGTGTTCGAATCTGTGCAGATTTAAAAGCAACTCTGAACGCTGCATGCTTCCTGGAACAGTACCCGTTACCTGTTATTGATGACATTTTTGCGTCTTTGAATTGCGGCGAACAATTCAGCACTCTTGACCTTCGTGACGCCTATAATCAGATCCCTCTCGATGACGAGTCCAAGAAACTGTGCGTTATCAATTCGCATCGTGGGTTGTTCTGTTCCAACCGCTTGCCTTTCGGTATAGCTTCTGCGCTTGCCCTTTTCCAACGGAAAATCGACACGATATCACAAGGCATACTAGGTGTTCAGGCATACCTCGACGATATTGTGGTATCGGGAAAACACGGCGAGACTGAGACATTAAGACTTGTGCTCCAGCGTTTCCAAAAGCACGGGGTCAAAGTCAGACTGGACAAATGTAAATTTCGCCAGGCATCGATTTCCTACATGGGTCCACGAATTGATCGTGAGGGCTTACATCCGACAGAACAGCATAGTGAAGCAATCACGCAAGCTCCTAGTCCGCAAAATGTGCAGGAGCGGCGCGCATTTTTGGGCATGATCACATTTTACGCCAAGTGCATGCCAAATTTATCATCTGTCCTTGCACCGTTGTACGAGCTGCTAGAAAAGAACGCACGATGGGTGCGGGAACCTGAACAGGAGGCGGCATTTATGCAAGCTAAACAAGTCCTTCGTCGGGCAGGGTACTTGCCCATATAAATCCGGCTGCAGCCCTCAAGTTAGAGTGAGACGCTTCGCAACGCGGGATTGGAGCCGCGCTGTTCCACACGTATGGCAAGGTGAACAAGCCCATATGCTTCCGTTCGCGAACCTTAACAAAGGCTGAACGAAATTACTCGGAACTCGAACGCGAAGCCCTTGCATTTGGCGTAACAAAGTTCCGGGGTTTTCTTGTAGATCGAGAGGTCACACTTGTTACTGACCACCAGCCTTTCCTGGGATTGCTGAGAGCTGATCGACCGACCCCATCGTTCGCAGCCGCGCGCATACAACGTTGGGCTCTGTTCCTGGGTGGTTTCCGTTACAAGCTCCAGTACTCGCCGGGTAAGCAACTTCTGCATGCCCTGAGTCTACTGCCACAACGTACGACAGAGTTGCAATCAGAAGATCCCCCTGATTACATTCTTGCTCTAACAGGACTCGATGACGGAACGGTGTCCCTTGATGGACTGAAGCAATGAACTGCGAATGACTCGCAACTTAAAAGGGTTGCGGGATCAGCCCCACAAACCTTTGTGAGGCTTGCAGTGAGATTGAAAATATTGATCACTTCCTTCTCGCTAGCCGAAGGCTTTCACATCAGAGGAGGGTGCATTTAGAAACTTAAATTGCACGCTTCTACTCTACGTCCGTGCGAGTGCGAAAGGATTTGCGTTGCCTCACATTTGTCAGTACTTACATAACTACATCCCAGCTACGGGCAGATTCCCTTGCTAATTGTATTCCAAATTTACAAACTTCCAAATTTTTGCTTCGTATTTTTCTTTTAATCAATTTTGTGATCCTAAGTCTCATGTTCTTGTTTTCTTGTCAATTACTTTAATGCACTAATTCAGTTTGTGTAGGAGATTTGGGAGTCCATATTGAACCCTGGCCAATCCCCCTTCGTGGTTATGTGCCATATATCAAGGCAGAAGAAGAAGAAGAACGCTGGCCTTCGTAGCTGCTACGTGAGATAAATATATTGCTGTGCGAACCAGAGATAGGAGGCGGAGGTGCGAAAAAATATATGGTATAATAATAAGGACAGCTTTATTCAAGTCGTGGAAACGAGCCCGCATGCCTAGAGGTAAGATTAGGTAATGTGCTTTAATTACCCATTACAACACACACTTGATCACGCCTAGGTTTGGAGCAAAAATCGGGAAAGGCAGTTCGAAACGTCCCTAGACCCATTTAGCGGCACCAGTAGCGCTGCTAGATGTCAATGCAAAGAAAACACCCGCGCCTGACCCGCGTGATCCAAACACTTCGGAGCGTTCGATTGCCATCTGACGCTCTAATCTCAATGGGCTGTCCGAGTTGGCACCTCCTTCCATCTGGGTCGTGCGCTGTAGTCTCGTCTTGTAATCCGCGTACCATTCCCTAGACGGCCACAGGCATGCTCGCCAGTTTTTGCTCACAACGTGAACGCCGAATTGCTTGTGGAATGGCTCATTTAACGCTGTCGGTAACGCAGTAAAATTCTAGTCTTGACAAGTACGCTCTCATTGAGTGTTATACACGACATATACGCACCTACACGAGGTAGAGCCGCTGCGGTTCTTGAATGGTTAGGCGCCCTGACAGTAAGCCGCAATAATTGGATTCGAAACTGGCCGCGGCTCTCGCGTTTCAATGCTGGTGAAATGTAAAAAGCACCCGGGTGTTGTACGATCCCAGTGCTCATTAAAGGTCCCCACATAATGCAAATTATTCCCGAGCTCTCCACTTCACGCTCCCCATCGCGTCCCTTAGGAGCTCTAAAATTTACGCCCCGCACGCACCCATGACGCTCAATTTGATGGACATATCTCAAATAATTGTAACACGGTTGTCGGAAGTGTCATTAATTCGCGGGTAGGATAAGGAAACTTCACGGTCTTTTTTTCTGCGCGCCATAGAATTGTCCTGAACAGGGATGACTACGTAAAATAATGCTATTGTTAGCCAGTGGAAGACCCAGCACGCTCTTCTAATAATTAACGCGACAGAAAGACTGTTCTTTCTGACGTATGCAAACCCAGCAACTGTCCCCCTTGTTTTCCCGACGATTATTGCTGTATATATTGTGCCGCTCTGTAATAAAATAACTAGATGAAGTCAGCCCTGTGCCGTCCTCTCTTACTGTCCATGGCTTAAAGGCGCGCTGTTTCTTCCTAATATAGATAACAAATAGATAGATAGTGCCCTTTTTTGGCTCTTCTTACGATGGCGTGATGTCACATCCTTGACTTTGCAATAATTCCCTTCTTGTTTTATTATTTGATACTTTCAAATTGCGCGCCATTTCCTTCCTATGCCTTCTTTCGGCTCTACTCCCGGTTGCGTGACGTCACATCCTTAATGTAACCGTTATTGACTTACTGAATTCACTATTTTAGTCTTAGGTACTTTTAAATTGCGCGCCAATCCCTTCATGCCCTTTTTTGGCTCGACTTCAGGTTCCTTGACGTCACATCCTTGACATCACTTTAATTGACCGATTTATTTAACTATTTAGTATTTGATACATCTTCACGTCACCCTAATTGACTGACTTAATTTACTATTTTAGTATTTGATACTTAAATGTGGCACCATGCCATTGGCTAATGAGACCATTTTTCTTTTACTTTTACATTTTTAGCCTCTAAATAATTACCTAATTAACTAAGTATCTTTTCGGACACAACATTGCGTCACCTTCTATCGATTGACATCGCTCAATAACCTCTACCACTTCTCAATTACTCACAACTGCTGCGGACATGATTTTGCTGACGCGGTCTACAGACGCGGCCTGCGAACGCGGTCTACGCGGTCTGCGGACAGAAATCTGTGGTGTTGGTCGAGAAGTCGACAGCGGCCGCGACATGTAGGGTCTGCAGGCGACAAGTCCTTCGGGCCCTTGTGGCGAGGGTCGGCAAACATCGAAAGTAGCAGAGGAAGCCGACTCTGTGTGTTGGTTTCCTTTAAATGTTGCAAAACTAGGTGAAAGCGGAGGAGTCAAGTGTCGAGGGCGGCTAGTGCAATCTATGAGCTGTCCTTGATTGCGCCACGCTGTATATGCAGTAGAGCTCATGATTTGAGAAGAGGTGCTGTTTTTTAATTTAATTTAAGAGAAAGATTAGACACCGAAGTCATTTTTGGTATGAAAACGTTAATTCGCTTTCGCTCTGAGTGTATTTTATTTAGAAAACTGTATGTCTGGAACAAAACGTCAGCTAAGAAAAATGCGAGAGGAACAAGAGCAAAAAAAATGTTTATACTAAGGAATGACCAAGCTAGCCCAACACGTTTTCCAACCAACTTTAACAGTCTAAACACGTTACATAATGTCCCTCCATCACGATTTCCCCAGTTAGTGAGGAGTGAGTTATATGTTCTGCTATGCTAACAAATACTCTTGACAGGAGACACATAAAGACCAAAACTTTCGCAGCACTGCAGCAGAATTAGTAGCTGCCCTGCTACCCCCCCCCCCCCTCACACACACACACACCCTCGGATAGCAAGGAAAGAACTCGAATGCCGCAGCTTTCAAGCCGTGAATTTAATTGATGAAATTTCACGAACACTGAGCCTGACATCCAGAAACACGGCTTGCGACGAACAGTTCCCAAAATGACGCACTCTGCACAGGCACCATAGCCTAGTCCTCGTCGCTGCTGGAGTCGTCACCGGCATGAAAGGCGTCTTCAAGTAGTGTCCTCAGGCGGTCAATTTCTTCCTGAATGTTGCTCAGGTGTTGGTACAACGTATTTTTTACATCTCTTATTGCTGTCAGACTCTGTTCGATCTGTGTCGCAGCCGCTTCTTGTTGGTAGTTGAATGCATGGAAACGCAGGGATTCTAATTCTTCGATAATCCCGTTTAAAAACCCGATGTAGCGGATCGTGTCGCTGACCCTCACTCGAAGAGAAATTATGTAACATAAGAGCCACTCACTCCAACTTATCGGCTCGGTGTTTCGCAGGGAATCCATTCTTCGAAAGGTCTTTGTCTTTTTCTTTTGCTCGCTCTGATGTGATGTACACGTTCGCACAGGGTGTAGAAAGGCCAAACGCAACAAAATTATACACTCTTTCGGGTGAATGCCGAGAACAGAACTTAGCATTCGTTGTAGAACCAAGTGTGAGTAACCGCTAACAAAAAACGTCGTTCAGAATCCGGCAAGAGGTCGGCTGGGTCGGCCACTGCTAAGAACAGAAAGTGACGTAAAAACGAGAGCAATGAAATCGCGCCATTCGCCGCGAAATCGACCTAAAGCTGGCGCCACCGTCGTTTCGATAGCCTGGATCGGCAGCCGGCGGCGCTCGCAGAAGCGAACAAATGCAGACGCGGTGTAGGTCTGGTTCCGAGTTAACGGAGGTTTTGTTGGCGATGGAAACGTGCCTTCTGCAATGCATTAGCAATTTACTGTTGAATGCGCTCTAATATTGCAGATAATTATCAGTCGATTTGGCCAACGCTGCAAAAGAAGCTCGGATTTTAGAAAAACAAGGCACGCAGCAAGCCGTCTTTAATATTTACTGTCGTCGTTTTGCACGCTTTTTACGTTGTACCTCCCTCCTATGGGCCAGATTTTTTTTGTGCATTTCTTGCCTAATGACGGTATTGTTTTTGTTATCGCATTCTAAACAGTGTGCGCCTGCTTTACATTAGTGTCAAACAGGCAAATTTAGTACCAAGCCAACGTAGATGCAACGCTCGTGCTCTGACCTTCAGTACTTCACATTTAATCGAGACCGTGGTTCGTTATGTGGTACTTGATTCGAGGATTAAGCTGGTTAAGTGTAGGACTGACAGCGTACTGCCCAGCGTGTGACCGTAGACTGAGTTCACATCAGCTCTGGATAGCCAGCCACTGCAGGCACAAGTATTCCTCAAAAATTAGATTATGCCGACAGTGTAAGAAACCTCGCTGCACAGTAAGAGCGCTGAGTGGAGTACATCGGACCCTGGATCCGTCCAGCACGTTGCGGAGGCGCTGGACTAGAGCTCGAAGAATAGTGACGCAGGGTTGGGCTTCGGGAGCGAGCCAGTCATTGAGGGAGGTAGGAAAAAGGAATTACCTTGTGCTAATCGTATGTGTACGAGATTCTTGGTTTGCGGGGCAATCCCAAAGAGTGTGTGAAAGACGTGAATGTTCCTGTAGTGGAGATACCTCCTAGAACACCAGTGGACTTGCACTAAAAACATAAGGACTAGGAAAGATGTGCAAGTTTCCACGTCTATCGTGCTTCGCGAGCGATTTGACTATGCTAATGCTTACGCATGTTGAGCCCAAACTTGACCGAACTAGCCCCTATGGCAGCAAGTATCGATCCCTTTAACACATCACTCTAAACGGATGATTATCGCTTGTCGCTAACCACCATCAAGAGGACAGCCAAATCAACACGTACAGCTGGTCAAAGCAGCTCCATGTCACTGCTCAACAGCGGCAAAAACAAAAAACAGCGTTACCATGTTTATCTACTACAGAGATGAACGCTGGTGGTGAGGAAGCAGCACTAGCACTACCACCACAGCAGACGAGATACCATAGAGGAAGGAACAAGATGCAATGCATACGAACCACCAAGATTGCACAAGCTGTACAACCTATGGCAACGATGCCAACGAGATATGCACATTTACAGGATTCGAGGCTACGGGGGCTACAGTGGCACTTAGCGGAACAAAATCATGCAGTGCGTCAGTTACGGTTTCGGTTTCAGTTCTACGGTTCTGCTATGTTTTTTCTACCAATCGGTGACCTACCTAAACGTTTTATCGGCAGCATTCGTGTTCGGTTACATACGCTAAAAAACTAAAACCAGAAGCGAAGCGAAAACAACAAACCATATATTTTTCAGTTTTTGTTTAACTATATATTACGCTTTGCAACGCATAAGAAAGCATATAACAGTTCTTTTTCAGTAGAGGTTTGATCCACGCAGATATTGTTACGAGAAGAAAACATATATAGAAACAGAGGTTCAAACAATTTGGTTATTATACGAGCATTTACGGATAGTGGAGGGTTTGCGGTATCCGCGATTACTCTAAGCACACCGTACTATAAGTGTTATAAGGTTACAAGTTGCAAACTGAAATTGTTGACAACCACATGCTGGAAACAAAATGAGTTGAAAAAACGCAGTAGCGGACATTACTAAATAGAACAACCTTAAAGATAAAAATAAAAAAAAATAAAAGAAAAAACAACGCTTTCCCGAAGGCAATGATGGCACAATGATGATAATTGTAGAAAGCTTTTATTGGCCACTTCCAGATGGCGCCACAATCCGTACAACCTTGTCTTTTCCTTCAAATATACAAAATCCTACAGTTCTCTGGCATATTTTTAAGGAATAACAGCGCGGAGACAAAGGACAAGGAAGGTGTTGTCTTCTTCCTTGTCCTTTGTCTCCGCGCTGTTATTCCTTAAAAATATGTACCAACTAGCTCAACTTTCCGTGTTATTCTCTGGCATAATTTAATAAATAATTCACAGGAAGGGAAGGGCACAGTATCGGTCACACTTGTTTCTGGATACGCGAGCAGCAAGGAAAGGGAGAAAGTGGCAGGGAAAGTTGAAAGAGAGCAGGGGAAGCCATATTGGAGGGCTACGGAATAATGTCGACTACCTGGGATCTTTAACGTGCACTGACATCACACAGAACACGGACACATCTTCGTTTCGCCTCCATCGAAACACAGGGACACAGGCGCCAGCTGTAGGGATCAAACCCGGGTACTCCGGCATATAGTCAGCACAGAACACTGGCCAAAATATGTCATCAGATTAGGGTTGAGATGAAAAGACCTTGCCTCATATAGCACAGATCTAACACTTCAATATCAAGGAAAAGAGGCTTTATAATTTTAATTTTCCATTGTCAAAAGCGTAAACACAACTGAGGCGCTATCTAGCTCAGAAACCCTATTATTTTCAGTGTAACCCACGTGACTACATGTCAACAAAATGCCGCTGACTTTCGTAATTGCACGCTGGTCTTTTTTCTACTAGGAATGCTTGTCATAACTTATGTTTCGCGCTCACTCCAGTACGTTCTTAAAGAAAAACCACCCCTCACTTTATTCATTCATTCATTCATCCATAAATTTTTATTCATGAGGATGAATTGAGGCCTAGATGGGAAGGCGGTGAGTTAGGGGAGGTTGAGGGTGCCGGACTCCGACATGCAGTCTAGCAGGGCACTAAGCTTGCGCTTGGCGTCGGTATTGGGGGCTGTCCAGTCTTCGTAAGTCTGAATGTGGTGAGCGTATGTGTAACGGGTGCGGAGGCTCTGCGTGCCAGGACAGGTCCAGATCAAGTGCTGCAGGTCAACGGAGTCAGCAGGGCAGTTGGGGCAGCCGATCCTGGTTCGGCGCCATTGACTAAGGATGCCCGGTGTGTACGCTGCACTGGCTCGCGCCTTGTGAGTGCTAACTTGGGCAGGGCAGGGCAGGAAAGGCCGGAAGGGATCGGAGGAGTAATATCGGGGACAAGGTCCCGCAACAAACCCCTCAGTCATGTTTTGGCCCCGTGATGACAGAGTCCGGTATGATGAGGGAAACTGGTCGCACAACGAGGGGTATACCTTCAGGTTTCGCCACTAGATGACGCAAAAGTTTAAAATGCCGTGGATGAAAAGAGGATAGGGCCCACTAAAGCTTTCGTGGACGCAGCTCGCGTGATTATGCCGGAACCGCACTGAGTGTGAAACTGAAAAGGAGGTTACTCTACGCAAAAAAAAAGTCTGATTACTGTCTGGCGAGTGAGGTTTATATTTGTTTTCGGTACGTCTTTTTTTGTCAGCCTCTAGTCGTCATCGCGGTCGCCGCTCATGGTTTCCAGCATCGGACTACATAAAAATGGGCGCATGCACTGATCGAAAAATTGTTGGCAAAGTTTTCTTCAGCGTTTCTACCAAAACTGTAATGGAACCGAACATTTTAGACATCAATCTTTCCAATGCACCGAAAAAAAATGTTCGAGACTTAAATTCCAATGTTCTGTACCTTTAACCACTGCACCACCCCGGCACGACAAATCAGAGGTGAATTCACTGTTCCTGTCGGGTAATGAGGCTATTCCACAGGCCAGGTAAATACCTTTACCTCGGTTTCACCCTTTAATGGTCGCTCGAAAATCCTGCCGGAGAGCCAGTATTATGGGAGGAAACAGGTGCCTGCTGGTTCGCGAGCCGTGGAAGGCTGCGCACGTCAGGGTAGCGCGTCCCGGTACTGACGTTTCAGAGGGGGGATAGTATTTTTGCAGGTCTTGGGTGTGCAGTGATGAAGGATTTTTTCTCTCTTTTTTTTTACGCGAAAGCATATCTCCGCTAAGTAGAGCCCGTCTTCGCGTGGACTTCAATTTGACCTGCATTTGACGTGCAAGGAGCACGAGGACAAAGTGTTGGTATGCATTCAGAAAGGTGTCAGATACTGTGCCTTTCGTTTACCATAAACCAATGCACAATGACTACGCGGGCTGGCCATCGGCCTTCAATGAGCCACAGAACAAATTGTGTTGCTATGAATATACTGTGCATTCCTTTCCCTAAAAACTCCGACTGCTTGAAGTGTAACCTTGCGGGCCACCTTAGTGTCAAACCACAAAGTCACCTTGGCTCCTTTACCTTTGGATGACATTTCACCTTTCAAACTGGATGAATGGAAGGAGGTGGAGGCTGGAGCATGTTCCTAATCACGTAGGGGACGTCACGTAGCGCCACTGGGCGATGGAAGTAGCTATGACGGCAATACGGTAAATGAAGGGGAAATGAGGGTACTCGTTATAATACATGAAGGAAAGAAGCCAACAGTTGGCGAGGCCAAGGAAAGCATTGGGGATTGTACTTTGTTTTTTGTTTTAATTTTTATTTCGGTAATCACATGAATCAGTAATGTAATCTGTTTATGGGAAAGATAAACACAAAGTAGAAGGAAAAACAACGTGCCGATAGTGGGAACCGAACCCACGACCTCCGAATATCGCGTCCGGTGCTCTTCCAACTGAGCTACATCGGCCGCTGTCCCACCTGCTACTTTCTTGGGTATTAATGTTGTGTGTATACGAACCTTGAGAGTGTTCATCAGCGCCGCCCTCAACCATAGCGGTGGACATGGAACGTCCTCTGTTAGCGCCAGCGTCAAATAGAACGTGATCAAGAGCGAGGGCGATAGCTGTGCTAGAATCCTCTTACGCTACCTATGGCTTCAAGACTGCCAGATCCGAGACAGCCCCCGTAGGCTACAAGCAGGTATATGAAGGGGAAATGAGGGTACTCGTTATAATACATGAAGGAAATAATCCAACAGTCGGCGAAGCCAAGGA
Source organism: Amblyomma maculatum (assembly GCF_055883805.1). Taxonomy (NCBI): domain Eukaryota; kingdom Metazoa; phylum Arthropoda; class Arachnida; order Ixodida; family Ixodidae; genus Amblyomma; species Amblyomma maculatum. The sequence continues at coordinate 90,311,577 of NC_139350.1, forward strand.
AAGCATTGGTTATTGGACTTTATGTTTTTTTTTTAATTTTTACTTCGGTAATCACATAAATTAGTAATGAAATCTGTTTATGGGAAAGATAAACACAAAGTAGAAGAAACATTTGCTAATCTCTTTTTTTTTTCCTTGAGAGTCAGTCGAAAGGCTCGATGCGCGGGAATGTGAGTGAGCGCCGATTCTGTGTTTTCGCCATTTTCTACTTTCTTCCTATGGTTTAGCAAGGTGGCTGGTATGCAGCGGACGGTAGCATCCTGTTTTTGGACGTACTCGTCAAACGGATGCGCATCGCTTGGCCTTCAGAGTCTTCTGAAAACCATGCAGAGAGGCAGAAAAATACCTCGCAAATAAATCGGCTCGCACAACGGCCCACACCACAGCTCGCAGGAGTTCAGTGGTTGCGACGCTAGTCAACCGTAAAAGAAAAAAGAATCTGTTCTGCTCCGGCTAACCTTGGCAAGGAAATGAAAGTGATAGAGCAGAAGAGAAGATCGATCTTGAACGAAACGATTTACCCCAGATTTTTGTCACCAAATTAAGGAGGAAAAAAGTCGAGCACATGCGAAGAGCACAACTGAGAGCAAATAAGATTAAACGCGTTGCTTCATATATCAGGAAACCTCTTCCCGGATTTTCTAAAATACGGAGTGCATATTGCACATGTTCGAACAAGTAAGCTGCGAGACGGAGCGGTCAATTTGAAGCAGGCGCCCTGCTGAGGGCACCAAAATGGCTCATTGCAGTTCCCGGCCAGTGTTCTAGATCAAACTTATATTCTGCTAGCTTCAGATACCAACTGCCCGCACGTGCCATCAGATCTCGCTTTGACAAGGCAGTCTTGAGAAGAGGTGGGCATTTGACTTCAAAAATTCCAACCTCTCTCAACCTCTCTCACAGAGGTTGAGGTTTGCCCAGGTGACCTCACCTCAATTTTTCAGAAGCTATCACCGACCTTACTCAACCTCACCTCAAACTCAGACTGTGAGTCTGAGGTTGATTGCTCGGCCTATGAAAATAAAAGTAAAAAGCTTTTTCGTGTGAGAACGCTAATTATAAAACGTCATGGCGCAAATCCTGTGCCGTGACATGCCAGAATGATGACATAAACTTTAGATAGCATTGAAGATGATGAGGCTTACTGGTTATATAAGCAATAAAAATGAGTGTTTACGGCCCTGTTTATTCATAGCAGGCTGGCTTAACGGCAGTATAATTAGTCAGTTTCAATTCTTCAAAGTTTATTGATATAATTTATCTTTTGTTATGGTGGCCTTTCGTAAAGCCTATTTCCCGCTCTCATGCTTGTATGTCCTTTGAGGTGCTGGATATGCACACCTGAATGTACTTTGGTATGAAGTCAAACTTTGCCCATATTTGCGACTGCCCAATAGTGTTCCTCCACGACAAGCAATTATTTCTTGATGACAACCTTTTACTGCGAACTGAAATTAATTCGCCCGACCAAATTATAAGCATTCCATAGCATTTCTTCACCTTCACATCTCTGTTACAAAGCGAGAGAGATCTTCCATTTTTGTAGTGGTTGATGCAAGCTTTATAACACAACACTCTTTAATAAATTAACTTTTCGCTTGTGACTCACCACATGACGTAGACGGAGCAAAACGTTACCATGGGCAGAGACGCGTCAATACGAAAAGCTAAAGCGTGTTTGCACTGTTAAATTAACGCTGCTTCCCATAATCCTGATGAGTGGGTTGGTCTGCATGGAAGAAATGCAGTGATAAGTTATTGGAAAGATGGCCCTCTCTACTTATAGCAATGAATGATGAATTTACAGCCTCACAACGGTTATTTCATGATTAATGTAAATTAAAGAATAATACGTTGTATTAACGATAATTCGCACATTACGTTGAGATGCTGAGAGACGCTCAGTTGCCGGTTCCTTTGTTCCCACAGCCTCTTGTCGCAATGAATGCATTCCAAGGTCACAATGTTTTTCGTTTTTTTTTGCGTGGCTAAAGTAACGTAAATATCTTCGATGTAGTGCGATAACTGCGTGCGCATACATCATCATCAGCATATTTCAATTGTTTTCGATATATCTATACCACAAGTACACTTAACATCGTCGGCGTATAGGGCGCATGACATGTTTGAAGCAGAGTATATATACTCTGCTGCAAGCATGCGTCCTGTATGCCGAATGTAACAACGCGAAAGACCTCGAAGATGGGCGGACCTTATGGAAAGGACGAAAACTCCATCATAAATCTCAAGTCGTCGGCCACTCCCAGTTTACGTGTCTTCCGCTTGAGAAAGATTCCCCCCCCCTCCCCCCCTTAATCCTCTCAAAAAGTCCGGACGCGGGAGGAAGAGGTAGTCTCTGAAAATGGCGTTTTGTTTCTAAATACTGTGTTTCTGGCCGCTTTCGTGCCGCTCACTGAAGCCGTTTGGGGGCAACTTCGAGGCAGTCGTTCTAGGGTGACTCGATACCTTCGCCTGCGCTGGCCATCGAGGCACCTTATAGGACGTCCAGGAACGTGTGATGTCGATGAGCATGTGGGGTTGAAGCACGTGCGTTTAAACATGACGAGAGAACGGCACCCACTGAAAGAATGGTGCACGAATCCTTGTCCCACGTTACGCAAGGTTTTCGCCTGTCTTCGACGAGAAGGCCAGCGGATGGTGAGTATAGTGGCGCTGGCTACACGCACAAAGAGCAGAGTTCGAACACTGACGGAGATGCCTGCGTGGTCGGCAAGCGACAGAAGTCCGTGCAGCGGCCGCGGTTTTCTGAGAATTGAGACTGGCCTGTTTTATATTAAGGCGAAAGCCTTTATAGGCTCATGAATGTCCGCTCGCGCGTGCGTCCGCGACATATCACGAGATTCCAAGTTACGCCCTTGCTGAATATTTCATATGACGATTCCTCGAACGCCGCATCACACAGAACCAAACGCAGTGAAGGAGGAATCAGCTGGTTTCAAATTCATTTACAGGATAGAAAAGGCGCAGTATCTGGCACACTTCTACGCGGATATCTGAACCGCGCCGTTCGTGAAGGAAGGAAGGTGGGAGTGAAAGAAGAAAGAGAGGACGGTGCCGCAGTGGAGGGATACAGAGTAATTTCGACAACATGAGAGTTTTTAATTTATACTTACATTGCAAAGCACACGGACGCTGTATCGGTTTGCCTCTATTCGGCCCAAAAGGTACAGATTTGTGCTTGACAGTCCAGCAAACGTAGTGCTAAAGGGTCAACACCAGTCAAGTTTGCGGCTTCTCCCAGAAACATAGAGAATTGTTCACCGGGTCCACTGTCGCGGGGCACTCAGGAGGAGCCAACGTTAATGGTGGGAGTAGCGGCCATGGTCAAAGGGCAGCTTGATTCGGGCAGATATTACCATTCTTAGAAGGGATGTTATCCCGACAGAGATATCAAGGTGCAGGCAAAGTTCGCCTTAATGGAGCATTTGGAAATACAGACCCATCTGATTTGATGTACGTCGTGAGCAAAAGTGGTATACAACACTCAGCCGGTGACCGAGCATGGGAAAACTGAATCTCACTGCCATCTAACGACAGCGGCAAATGTATTGACAGCGACATGCATGCATGTTGATTTATAAAGTGGGAATCGCAAATATCGTTTCGATCCCAGATAGGTGTTGCTAAATGGCATTGCAAAGCAGCCTTCCTGAGATTCGCCACCGGCGGATTGTTGTATATACCACTTTTGCTCAAGAATGTAGGTCCCACTCAGCCTGTCTGGTAATGACGAGTGCGTGGCCCTCCAGCTTATTACATTGCGTGCAATATCGCATCATTTGGCGAGAGGGATAGATGCGCATCTAACATATGATGAGCTTAGGCGAGTGCAGGAACAAACCTCTGAGCTAGCCGTGCAATACTGCAGGCAGAAGAGGCCGCCAGTGAAGCCATTGAGGAGAGCGCGAAATCTAGAGAGGACACTGAAGACCAGGGCGTTATAAAACAGATTTACGAGGGTTCAGGAGAAAGCGACTGCATCAGCATAATCGGCACTGGGCAGGAAGTAACGCACTGAAAAATGCGCGAAAGAGCAAACAGAAGATACTGTTTGCTCTTTCGAAGAGCAAACAGAATGAGGACATAGATGGAAGGCAGTGCAAAAATCTGGTTCTATCAGAGATGCGCCGAAGGAAAATGCTGACCGTAGTCTATGATATAGCGCACGGCGGGCGTTTTCCATAGAAAAAACAAAGCAACATATTCGCAGTGCTTCCTTTTGGCCAACAGTGCCTGCAGACGTGAGGAAGCATTACCAGTCATGTCACACTTGTCAGACTTTCGCCAACAGGGAGGTGGGCGACCGCGTTCCAATAACTCCTTTGATACGGCCGCAACAATCATTTCAAGTTGTTTACTTTGACTGCATAGGTCCTATTGAGCCGGCTTCTGCGCGCGGACATCGGCATGCATCGTGTTAAATTGACCTTTGCACGAGATGACCGGAAGTAAATCAGCTGCGAGTACTAACTGCCAAAGCCACCTGTCAGGCGCTGTTGGTTATTTTCGCGCGTTTCTGCGTACCAGAGTTGGTGTGCAGTTATCATAGTGCTAGTTTTACGGCAGGGTTAACGAGAAAGTTGGCAGAACGGTTGGAAGCATGTATACAGTACTCTACGCCGGAACATCTGAAGAGGAATGCGGTCGTAGAGGGGTGGAATGGGGTTTTCAGGTCCATGTTGAGACACGTGATACACGATCATGCGATGGACAGGGATAGATCATACCCTGCCTACTTTGGACTTACCGTCAACTGCCGCACGAAGCACAGCAATACCCCCTTCCAAGCTCATGTACGGCAGGGTGGTACAGAGACCACTTAGCATACTGCAAAATATATGAACCATTGCTTGGGATCCTCCGACAGAGTTAAATAAAGCTGCATCTGCGTAACTGGCCGAGCTCCGAGCGAGAATGGCTGAAGCAGCGCATGCCGCAGACCAACGAAGTGAGCGAATACAACGGTAATATACTGACAGGTACAACAACCTCAAGGCTAGGCAGAAATCATTTGAGTTGGGAGAGCAAATAATGATCCTCGAAACAGATGGCCGGGTTGGGAAAATGTTTTCCAAGTGGATCCGTCCTGCCGAAGTGAAACGGCAGGTGAGCTCAGACAGCTATATTATCCAGTCCCGGAAGATGCAGAAAATTAGTGCACGCGAACCGCCTCGTATTACGCTGTGCGAATAACCTAGGCGCAAGCTTTGAATGAGATGATGAGTTTGGAGCGATAGAAAAAACCCCGGGATTCAGTGAAAACGGGAGGACAGGGGCTGAGGAAAACACGGACTTGTCAAACCGACAGTTAGCGGATCTAGATCACCTGTTGAAACGGTACTGCAGCGCATTTTCTGAAATTCCGGAAAGCTGTAAATTGGTGAGTACAAAACGACCTTGCTTCAAGGTGCAAAGGCTACCAATTCGTACCATATCGTGTGCCGATAGCACTAAGAGGAGAGGTACAATGGCAGGTTAAACAGCTGATGGAATGGAGACTCGTGTATTCGGGAAAAAATATTTTTGCACACCCGGTTGTGGTGCGTTGCTAAAAAAAGATGGTACGGTAAGAGTGTGCATTGACTACTGTCACTTGAATGCTGTCACTGAGGCTGATGGCTTTACGATGAAAAAAACCCGCGAGCGGCATTACGAAGTAGCCAGGGCTCAATACATCTTCCTTCTAGATATGACGAGAGTTTACTGGTAAATTTCGGTCAAACCAGAGTCTCAGAAGAACACTGGCTAAGAAAAAAGCGGCATCCAGCTATCAAAGGACCCCCTCCAACCAGTAGCTTTCGAGCTATACCATGACGTCACGACCGACTGCCTCTCACCTGCGAGTAGCGCTTTGAACCTTTTTTTTTTTTTTTTTTTTGCGAGCGAGTCTGTGCTGGAGGGCGGGGGGGGGGGGGGTAAAGAGTTCCTAAATGCGTGTTAAGTTCCAGCAAAAATACATACCTTTACTAAATTCGATCAGTAGTCGTTTGCTCACCAGATTACAACAGGTAAAACGACGACTTCTGATGGTGAATTTCAGCACTGTCGAGTTTTTACGAAACCTCTTCGTTCTGCGCTTCACTGCATCTCTTTTTTCCGCTATGGAGCCCTACGAGGTGATACCGCTGGCGACACCGACGGACGGACGTGACAACAGTCTAACGCGACAACCGGAAGCGGCCATTTGGCAAAAGTCCGCTTGACCATTACTGCGGAAGAACACGTTTTTCTGTTTGTTTTTGTTTTCTTTTCCCGTGTGTGCCGCGATGTCACGCATTTGGAGCGATGCCACTGGCTGGAAGGGGGTCCTTTGAGAGATGTTTGCCGCTTTTTTCATAACCTGTATGGTCTGTTTGCGTGGATGCCGTACGGGCTTCGCAATCCGGCGCTGGCGTTCCAAAGGATCATGAATGAGATGCCGCGAAAGCACTGACACTATTCATGAGCCTACATAGGTGATGTAGCCCTCTACTCTAAGACAATTGGTAGCTCCATATGAAGCACTCGAAGGCTATTCTTGCCACGATAACAACGATGGGGCTAATGATTAACCCGGAAAGTACCGCTTAGATCAGTCTAAAGTCAAGTACTTTGGTAATGCTGTCGGATCAGGGACATACTCCCCAGATACAGAGAGAGTAAGCGCTATTTAGGAGTCCCTCAACGAAAGAGGAACTGAGCAGCGCTTTAGGCTTCTTCAACTACTACCAGGAGTACATACCGTTTTACTCTGACTTTGCATACGTTGTACGCTTGCTGACTGCTCTTACGAACCGGCGCGTGACAAATAATCTTCCATGGAGCGCGGACGTTGAAAGAGCTTTTAAAAATGTTGAGGTTGCGTTGAATGCAATCCCAACACTAAGTGACCCACAGATAGATGAGGCATTCGTGCTAACTAGAGACGCATCGGAAAAAGGGTTAGGTGCATGTCAGAGGAGCTGAATGGTTCCGAAACACCAACCGCCTTCCTCGGTAAAATCTATCGCCGCAACAGGTTAAGTGGTCTGCGATTTAACGTGAGGCCTTTGCCTTTGCGTGTCGCGACCGAGCGAGCGCCGGCGGAGCGGCCGCGCGGCCATCGCGGGCTCGCATGCAGACGGCGGTGCGCGAGCACAGAGAGAGAAAGAGAGAGAAAAAAAGCGGGGGTTGCCTTCCTGTCTGGTGCCCCACGAAGCGCGCGCTGACAAGAGACAACAGATGCCGTTTTTTTTTTTATTTTTCAATGCACCGGGTGTCGCAGCTTTACATGACCTCCTGCAAAACTTTACGATGTTTCAGTTGTATGTTTGAATGGGTGTATTACAATAAATCTTGCATGTTCTGGCGACCCAGTCCTTTATATATGACTGAGTTATTATATATGTTCCTATAGATTTCTTCAATTTCGCTGACTTCCAGGAATAATATTATAGAAGTGCGCATTTATGCTGAGCTTGGATACTGGCTTGATGTATATTCGTACCAATTTCTTGTTTCGTAGTACGTGCGGTGTTTGTACTGAGGCTGAGATAAGAAGGCGTTCCAACTCTGAACTGCTGCGAGAAGTCGCGACACTAAATGCGGAATATAAGAGACGGGGAATTTTTTTTTTTTTTTTTTTTATCCGAGGTGCTGAGATAACACTATTTTCAACAGCGCCGACAGCAGCACTATGCTTGCATGCTGAAGTTCGCCGACATAAGACTTCCCAAAAGAGAAACAGATGCTTGCCTAATTGAAACCATGCGGAGCATGCCGCGCAGACGTTGAGCGAAAGCCCGTAACGTATACGCACGCTTAAAAAAAAAAAAAAAAAAAGAGAGAGAGAGAAAGCTATTTCGCAAGGACGGCGCGAACTGAGAAAGTTTGGGATAGTAATGACAGGTACGAAAAACCGGAAGGCTCCAAGCTAGGAGAGTGGAGAAGCGGAGATGACAGCCATTCATGAGATCAAATAGAAAGAGAGGGCGAAAACGAGGTAATAGTGGAGATAAGCGAAAGAGCAGAGGAAGAGGAGAAAAGGAGAGCTTGTTCAGGCAAACTAACAAACGAAAAAAAAAGAAGAAAAAAATATTAGTGGTCGAAAGGAGCCGCACGAAAACATCATACATAAAGCGGAGGTGGTCTAAGAAAGGCAATAGCGAAAAAAGAGCTTCAAAGGCAAAGGAAAAAAAGCCAGCAATCCTCTGACCAAACAGACTTTGCCGCTTCCTCTTGAAAGCTGCGACGGCGGCGTTTTCACGGTTGCTGCGGCTTTAAAAGCCGCATTGTTCCCCACAGCCGATATCAGTGTGATATTATTTAAAATCATATCACTTAATTCATAAATGGCGATTTAAGAGCACTGTCAAAATTTCTAACGAGAGTTCATGTTTCCGTGTTTCTTCAGTTTAGCTGCTTGCCAAGAGTAATATAACTAGAGTGTGCATTTACACTATGTTTTAATGCTCGCTGCTTATATTCGTACCTATTTGCTTCCGTGCTGTACGCGCGGCGCTTTGCAGTAAATTGTGGAGTTGCGTACTGCTACTGAAGCTAAGATGGCAATGCCTTCCAGCCCCAAAGCACAAGAGGCAAAAAAAAAAATGCCGATTTTATTTAATCGCAATACGCAGGACGGCACAGCTAACCTCGACTTCCGACAGATTTGCGTGAAATATTATTTCAGTCGGTGCCATTCTAACATGATTTTTAATGCTTGTATCAAAACCACCTTGCCACGTTGTCGCGAACAATTCTTTTATTGACAGAATAGTTCGTTTTGTTTTCTGTGATTGTGCTGCTTGCGAAGAATAACGTTATTGGAGTGACTATAATTTTTTGCGGTTTAATACATTGTTGCTATAATTACACTCTTTGGCGTGGTGTTTGTACCGTTACCGAAGCTGACATGAAAACGCGTTCTAGTTTCAAACTTCTTCTAGAGCACGTGAGACAGAACGCTTCTTTTTTTTTTCCGTACAGGCGCGGATCACATGACTTCCCCCGCTGGAAGGAGGGCAGCTGTCCTCCGCATTTTTTTTTTTCTTGCAGGAGAAAAAAGAAGCGCTCTGTCGTAGAGTCACGTGGGAGCGGCGAGGCCCCACCCGCACACTAAACAATTTCTCACCCTTAAGGGTGGAAAAAAGGGTGCACCGCGTATTTGCACCTCATAGCGCACCCTTGAAACACCCTTTTTGGCATTATCTCACCTTTAAGAGTGCGAAAAAGGGTGCGCTACAAATTGCACCTTATTTCGGCCGATGCGCCCTATGTTAAGGGTGCAGAATGGGGCATTTACCAAAAGGGTGCAAAGGGTGCGGCAACAAATGGTTGGTTTGTGAACGTCCCAAAGCAACTCAGGCTATGAGAGACGCCGTAGTGGAGGACTCCGGAAATTTCGACTACCTGGGGTTCTTTAACGTGCGCTGACATCGCACAGCACACGGCAACAAATGAGTGCTGCGAGTATATTCGAATAATGCACACGTCACAAAGCATCGTTGTTAATATGTATCACGAAAAAATAAAGTGGAATGGAGCGACAGTAACCACAGAAAATATTGAACGTTTGTATACGATATTTAATCTGTCATGAAAGTTGATTAGTTCAATTTCCTTTTTTTTTTTCAAATGTATTGCAGTTAGCATACACATATCCCTCACATGGCCTTTGCATCAGCAAAATACAATCAGTACTGGTTTAGAGTGTGCATGAAAATTTGTAATGATTATAAAATTTATGGCAGTGTGGGAAATTTGTTTGGGAGAATAGAAATATTATTAGGTCATATTGGAGGAATGTTGGGTTCATGCAAGAAAATTTGGGATTTTTGGGTTGTTAGAGTTGGAGGACAATGAACAATGAATGAGCCAAAGCTTGGAGGGTGAGACGACATAATGGGTGAAGGTACTCTTAAAACTAAGTCAGCTGATTGAAAATTCTGCATAATTACGTGGTTGCGCGTTTTCTGTTGAAGCTGTCAAACGAATGTGAGCACCGAGCCCCCACTTCCAAACGTGCTTTTATATTGCAGAGATTCAACTGAGTATGGGCATTCTGCGAAGTTTTCGGTAACACACGTTCGTCGCCGACAATGCCTACATCTCATCAACACATTGCGTACACGCAGAGAGTTTGCAGCCTTTGCACCTTAGTACGGCACCTCTTCGAATTGCGTACTGCATAGATGTTTTAAAAAGGCTGCATTTGATTTCCTTACACCACATCCAATAAAGCACTTTTAAAGACCAATAGACACTAAATATTGTTGGCATTTTTCTTTTTGTTAAGGTGCGCAAGACATTCCTATTTATGAATTACCAATCGGCTTTTGCCTACGACCACTCAGTATTTTTTTTTATTTTTCGTTTCTCCCTAGTTTTGGTTTCAGCAGCTGAGAGATGGCTGTGATATCACAATCAAATCTACGCGACGCTCGGCCTTAAAAAAAGAGCAATATAATTGCAGACTCTTCATCTTTTGTAATTCTTGTCCTTCAAGAAAGATGGCTTTAGTTTTCTGCTGAATTAAAACAACACTGGAACTATTACATCGCTGTTTTATTCATGCCTCACGTGACCTAGACTTGACTGTGACGTCATAGCCATGGCTCTACTGTTGAAAGCGAAACCAAAACCGTTGATAAAAGAAATTTGATTTTAAATTATATAGCGAGCGTAGGCGAATACCATCAGACGATTCATATACAGTAATGTCTTACGCATTATTACAAATGATAAAACACGAATTCAAAAATAAAGTGTCTATACTCCTTTAAAACGCGTAGGAAACGACGCGCAGCACTAATTAGAAAGGAGAAATAGAGAAAGTTATCTGCGTCGTCTGATCTTTGTCGGCACATCTACCAGGCAGCTTTGTTCAGCACCGTATTATCTGCACGCATATAGCGAGACACTTATGCGCACAATAGACAACGGACTTCCTACTCGGGTTCCAATTCTGCTGCTTCATTTGCTGTGCTGCCGATTATATATTTTAGACAGTTGCTTCTTTTTCGAAACTACTGATTTTCTACAACAAAATTTTATGTGCACTTTGTTGGGCTTCGCTGATTCATCACCGGAAAATGAGAATCGTATTAATGATGTCATCTGAACTGGCACGTGCACTTTTCAAACTCAATGCAAAGCAAGCAGCAGGTCTTTATTTCACATTGCACCCAACTGGCAATTTCCTGGGTATTGCTCTGATTTCTGCTGCCGTCAATATGCCTTTATGCCAAAATATGGCACTAGAAATAACACTAAAAAAGAGAAAACACTCAAGCTTCATTTTTGTAACGAAACTGAAACAGAAACGAATTATACTCTATGCTTTCACCCTTTCACCGCCAGGCGGCCGCCGGTAGCTACTTCCGCCATGGGCTACCTTTCTGTCGCCAATATGGCTGCTTGCACGCTGTGGATTTGACCACGTTTCGACGATCGTTAATCTGCAGCATCGATTGCGAATCGTCGTGAAATGTGCTGCGTTTCGCGTGCATAATTGTTGCAGAAGTGTGTACGCCTGTGAAGTGCCGTTGATAGGTGATGTTTCGGGCAAACGGGCATTAATCGTGCCGTCTAGTTTTCAGTGTTCGTGCTCTTTGTTTTGCTCAAGCGTATTGGTTGGTTCACCGTGTCACGTTTGAGAGGCCTGAAGGAAGAAGGCGTGAAAATGTTTTTCTGCGTGACCAACTGAACCCACTTGTTGGTTCGGCACCGGTGGTGCGAAGGCGAACAGCTTTCTGGACGGCTTACACAATCGTCTGTAAAGGTAAGCATATTCAATCATATTCCGAGGCGGGCAGTGCGGGAACAGTAACAATGGCCTACCGCATTGCTGCACTGTTTGCCGTTTGTTTTGGAATGTGACAGAACGGGCTGGAACGGAACGCGCTTGGTTTCAGCTGGCTGCACAAATATCGCTCATGAAGTTGGATGTCGCGGCGGTTTTGTTCGCAGATTTGCCGCAAGAAAAAAGACTCCTTCCTTAAAAAATAAAAAAAAAAAATAAACGTACTGGGCTTCATTGTCTTACGCGCAGGAGGTTCACGAAACGAAATTTTATTGGAAGTTGGGTGATGAGCGCTGATTTGTCAAAGTCTCGGCCTCGTTCTACTCGTTTCTATTGGTGCTAATTCTCGTTATGGGGCAAAGTAAAGGAAGCGCACTATGTTGGTACATAAAATGTTTAGCTGACTTTCGAGATAACGCTAGCACTTTGCGGACGTAGGAACTCAAACCACTTTCCCATCCGTCATCGCGGCTTTTCCGCTCCGCTGATCATCCCTATAGGTAGCAGGTTAAATAGAGGTAAAATAGAGAAGCGCATGGTATGGTGCCTTGTGAGTGCGTGTAGCGGATTTACTGAGGTCTAAAAATATTATTTAGCTATCCTGTATGGTCATATCCCATTTGCCTCTGCGGGACGTTAAACCGCATAATTTACGAAGCACCATTTTGAGTGGCTACTATGCCCAACCGATGTTATTTTTCCCCAACAGGATTTACATTTTTAATCGCAATATGAGCTGATTTTATCGTGAGGGTCTTGTATCCGCTTGCCTGGAGAGTAAAGTCTTGCTTTTGGGTTGTGATGCTTTTCTTATGGTTTTTACACTTGCTTCCTAGAGTCCTTTATATTTTGTGTTGTCAGTAGTGGGCATTACAATGAATGGATATTTGCAGGTGATGCTTCTGCATTCAAGTAGAAGCTGACAGCTTGGATTCTAGGCCAAAAAGCGTGCAGTAAGTTGCTGTGACAGTGTTGCTATGTCTTTGTTCTGACCAAATGTTCACTTTCTTCGCTGTTTTCCTTAAATCTACTTTTTGGAGCAGTTCTTTTTGCCTGTTACAATAGCCATTATGTAGGCGAGCTAGTTTCTTTGTTTCCAGTTTCTGCGTTTGGTTTTGAATCAGCATTTTCTTTTTTTGTTTTCATACTGTGCTTGCTTTGGGCACAGGCCAATCGATTGCAGTCATGGCTTCAAATTGGCCTCTTCCTGGAGCTGTTCTTGCACGACACAAGCTATGGATTTCGTAGTCAGTAAAACATTGCTTTATGAGTCTTGCGAGCAAAATGAGATTAAAATTGACAAACCGCTCTAGAAGCAGAAGAAAAAAAGATTGCATATTCTCTACATTTTTTATTTTTGTTCAGTCCCTGAATTTTGAAAACTTAACCTCCTCGGTTTTATGGCTCGCTTTCTTTTTTCTTCCTTTCATGTGATAGTATGGCTTGCAATAAAGAACGATTTTTTACAAAAATTGGTACACACCGGATTCCTAAAGGAAATATACTAAGCCCCATTGATAAGTGGCCCTTGTTAAATTTCCTTTGGATCACATTCATACCGTCCGATATTCACGTCTCCATTTTTTTTAGTGCCAAAAGTAAGGTTTCACATTTGAATTTTATGCTGTCATTATTGTTTTTTGAACCTAATGGATGACATCTCATCAATTGGTTTCCTTCCACAGTTTCTGCCAAGATATTTAAAAACAACTTTCTTAAACACCATTTATTCACTAGGCTTTTTTTTTTTATTCCTTCTGTGGGCCAGTATACAAAGATCTGCATGTTTTATAACTCTGGAAATGCCTGTGTTGTACTGGCACTCATGTAGCTGCAAAATGCCTGCTAAAAGTTAGCAGAATTTCTGACCAATACTATTTTTGATTTTTTTTTCTGGGAATCAGAAAGCTATCTCTTACAATATTTTAGTAAAGGGAGCAGTATTGTGCAGAATGGTGCATCAAAATTTGCATAATGTGCTCCAGTTTCTTTCCGCACTCTTGTGGAGTATATTTCTGTCAGTGATTATATAACTGAATATGTAACTTACTTTTACATTTTTCAAAATATCTTTTTGCCAAATCTGATTACACTTTAAGGCATGCCCATGCCATTATTACTGCTGATCAGTCTTTTTAAATACAGGCTTGTCTACTTTACCTGCAGCTACTTTGGAACCCTCTTCTATGCCACCACTCATCACTGACAAGGACAAGGTGCCTCAAGCTGCAGTGCATTCTGTGGATCCAGCTTCAGACCATTTCTTGCCTGTCGACTGCACTGCTGCACGCCCTCTGAGCTCTGGTATATTTATTCAAGCCATCACCCACCTGGAACTAGAGAGAATGGAGTCATGCCATCGCCCGCCTGGAACTAGAGAGAATGGAGTCATGCAGTCACGTTTTCAACTCAGGTTAGTTACGAGACTGGTAAACAATTCTTAATTTTTATATATCGCCTCCTTTGACATTTGTTGCTGATTAGCATAATTCATACACCTGCATGGCCTATCAGGAGACGTGAAACTAAACCCTAGACCACACATAGTAGCCTGCCTGCATTCCGTACAATTTATCTGAAAAGCTTTATTGTAGTTGGAACTTACAGAATACAAAATCCTCGCTTAACTCACTCTTATTTCCTGCTCTATGAAACATTGAAGGTACATTTGGCTGTTGGCCCATTTTGGGCTGGCGCACTAAAATAGGCTGGGCAAATTGAATACCTGTTTCATTCTGCACACTGATGAGAAGCATAGGAAATGTGCACATATGATGAGGATAAGGGTGTGTTCAGATCCATGGCCATTTTTTGTCTTCAATGAAATCTTTATATGTGGCGGGCAAATGTCTCGATACTAAAAATGAACCTTAATTTTGCATGATATGGTGTAGTTTTCTCTGGAAAAAAAAATCGTAAATGACTACAGGTGGAAAATGCCATTTTTGCCCTTTCAGAAAGTTACAACTTTGGAGACCTGCTGCTAGCGTACAGAAATTTTGTCATCCATCCCTTTTTACCCATTGAATCTATGCAACCTTTACCTCTATGAGAATGAATAAAAACCTGCTTTTCTGTTGCACTTGAGTTAGTAAAAGATCGCAAACATTACTTGCAGTAAGCTCATGGTGCTCAACCTGGTTAATGACTTTAAACGTTTCTAAAACTAAACTTATATCTTTCACCCATCGTACCGCTCGCATTTCAACCACTTACATGCTTGATGACAATGCTGTTGAACTAACAAACACTTACAAAAATACCTTGGCATGCACTTTCAGTTTGATCTAACATGGCATCACCATATCGACCTCACCCTAGCTGCTGCTAACCGTTCACTTGGTCTTCTTAAACGTACTCTCAAGCACGCCCCTATCTATGTTACAAAACTTGCTTATATCACTCTAATACGCCCTAAAATTTAATATGCTGCGGCTATTTGGGACCCTGATCAAGCCTATGTTATCACCAACATCGAATCCTTGCAGAACCATGCTGTGCGTTTTATTTTTTCAGACTACTCACCTTTCACTAGCGTCACAGCATTAAAACAACGTGCTGAACTGGAAGACTTATCATGTTGTCGTAAACATGCTCGGTTAACACTTTTCCATAAGCTTTATCACCATCCACTACTGCGCAGTGATTTGTTTCAGTCACCTGATGTCATTTTTCCACGACTTGATCATGCCTTCAAAGTTAAACGCGCCAAGTGTCATTTATCATCTTATGCCAATTCATTCATACCTCGCACTATCATTGAATGGAATAACTTGCCATTGCACATCGCTACAGAAACTAACATAAATAAATTCCAGGAGCCACTTCGCTGTGACGGAAATGTGTAGAATATTTGGTGTTGTTTTTCTTTTCTCTTTTGATGTTATATAACGGTTCTTATTGTAATTGTTGCTAATTGCATCGTGTTGTTTTTCACAATTGTATCTCCCCCCCCCCCTATGTAATACCCTCCTTTGGAAGGCCTTTAGAGGTAACCTGAATAAAAATAAATAAACAGCGCGCTACAAAAAAATCAATTTTGAAACTTATATATGGGCATGATGTATTATGTCGTTAGCATTAAAATCTTTTTCTGTTTATTATTCAGGTTCTTTGCTTATTTCCTTAATTTCATGCAAAATTGGGAGCTCATCAAATAAAATATGATATAGAAAAAAAGTTAAACCAAGTTAAACCGTTCTGGCGTTCTGCCATGAAATTTTAAGCAATAGCGAATTTAATCCATTTCAAGCAATCAACACTGCCAACAAGCAGAAAGTGACTTTATAAGCGTTGAGAAGTCTTTGGATATTGCATATGTTAGAATGAAACTAAATTCAGCAAATAATAAATTGAACTTTTGACTCGTACTTCTTAAGAGGAAGCCATAAGCATTTCTACAGAGACAACATGCGTTCAGTTTTATATTTATTTTTATGCCTTTAGCTTACATAGCGGAACACATTTTAGTACCAGATGTTTATAAAGTACTAAGGATTGTTTTTATGGGAGTTCAATGAAAAAGAAGATGCTGTAGTTTTTTAAATTCAAGTCACAGTTGTCTGTTTTTTTTTTTGTAGTTTCAAATTTTTACCAATTGCAAGATAATATGGAGGAAGAACAAGCAAGTCTAGAACTTCCAATTTTTTGAGAAATAGAGAACTAGGCCAGGATAATGTGCAGAAAGTGTTTTAGTGGCAGCACTTTATTTAGTTGTGCCAGAATGTAGGGTTGAATATTAACAAGCTTCAAAACCAGTGCTCAATTTTCAACTTTTTTTATAATGTTAAACAATATAATGCAACCCTTCTTCAAGCTGTAACATTCATTAGGTACTGAGGATTCTTGAGAGGGATTTTCATAAAAATCGATGATATTTAAAAAAAGTTGAAATCAAATTTTTGCATTTTTGCGGTTTTCAAATCTTGGGCAGATTTGATCCATTGGCGAGAACACACAGGGCAGTCTAGAGCTCCCTGTTTTGCCTGAAAGTAAATAAATTATCGGATTTATAAACGAAAAAATGATTTATAAAAATATGATCATCATGCCCCTATTTAAGGTTGAAAATGGAATTTTTGTAGTGTGGTGCCTCTGGAGCAAAGTTCCGGATTTTTTACATCAACTGCAACAACAAAACATATTTTTAATAACTCCCATAAAAGTAAAATTTGCATAGATTTAGTGGATAAAAAGAATAGCTGGTAAGCTTTTAGTATGCTAGCAGCAGGTCTCCAAACTTTCAACATTTTTAAATAGCAAAACTGCATTTTTCACCTGCAGCGATATACGACTTTTTCCCAAAAAAACTACACCACACCTTGCAGAACTAAACCCATATTTGTGCAAAGACAATTGCCCACCAGATATAACAATTTCACTGAAAACAAAAAATGGTCATAGGACCTCAATTACAGTTCTTATCTGAATACACCGATAAGATATTGTAGATTGCTTTTTTCAATGACAGCTATTTCATATTTCAGTAAATCATGAAGCTGCTTAACCGGCTTCAATATTGTGGTGTATTGGGCATTATGGCCCATAGGCTGCTAAGGCCATTATGCATTAGGCTTATTTCTGTAACCGGAACCACAACTTTTATTTCACTTTATAAGGTTATCTTGCCCGCTTTTCAGAAAGTTACTACTACTACCACTTTTTTACCCATACCTGGCAAGCAGTACAGAAATAAGAACAATCATCTTAATTCTGCTCATAACAGTACATAGAAGAGAAATCTCTCACTTAAAGGTATTTTATAACCATTTTTTTCTGCTGTTTAGGACATAATTCTACTGCCACCTATGAGCATCATTGCAGCTCTCACATGGAGTTCTCCTATTATCACTGATGAAAAGAATTCATTATATTGGACCACTCTCTCATTAAATGTGTCCCTTCCAAGTTCAGTCGGCAGCTTATATTTCACTTGGAGCATGAGCAGATGCTAATTTTGCCTTTCATTTCCTTTCATTTGTATTTTTCAAGTGCATTAAAGGTGTATATGGCTTTTCTTTCTTGGTGCCTGCAGTATCTAAACTGTAAGACTACTGCCACTCTTCAAAGTTACCTCTCTTCACTAGAGGACC
Source organism: Amblyomma maculatum (assembly GCF_055883805.1). Lineage (NCBI taxonomy): Eukaryota > Metazoa > Arthropoda > Arachnida > Ixodida > Ixodidae > Amblyomma > Amblyomma maculatum. The sequence goes on from NC_139350.1 coordinate 90,329,451, forward strand.
TTAAAAGACAATAAAATAATGATTATCCTTTGTATTTTGCATTATCTGTACACATTGTTTCCAAGAATACTAAGCAAGGGTTGAGGGTGAGCCTCAGTCCAGAAGCCAGCATTTCAATAAAGGTACTTGTCCTCATCTTGGCAGTGTGATCATCAGATGTGGAGCTTGCATATGCTTTTGTTTTACAAGAAGAAAGCAGAGGAGGGAAGGAGAATAGAGCTAAGGGTTAAGAGAATGTTATCTTTTAAATAGCTTTCTCTGAGCTGGGCTACAGCAGCAGCAGCAGCAGAGTACTTTTTAAAAGCATTCTGGAGGTGGCGAATTATATACCAGCATTAGGTGTCCAGGATTGTAGTGATAAAAAAAAATTATATGTCGCACGTGAATAGTGAAAAATTATCAAACATCAAGAAGAAAAAATATAAAAAGACAACTTTGGGTAAACACGTTGAGTCATGCATTGGAAAAAGTATTCATTACCTACTGTCTAGATAAACAAAAATTGGAGAGACAGGGCAATGAATGAGCATAACATGAAATAGTCGTCGGGCAGGCACAAGCAAAACCTTCCTGAATGCAGTCTATAGCCTTTAAATTAAATTGGCCATAATTTTGATGAAATTAGGGTATTTATCTCGACTAAGCTTTAATTCTATAAAAACCAAATATAGGGAGCCATTTCTAATCCATGAATTTAGAGCAGTGGAAAATAAATATCGAAAGGAACGTTTGAATCCCTTAAATACAATCCCCCCACACCATAAGTAGTTGGCAAGGCAGTCACATGCACCATTAATGGTGCAATTTATTTACAGCAAGTGTATCTCCACTAGCATAAGCTCAACGTGTCTTTTAAACATTTCCTCTTTATCACTGGTGACTTTGGTTACCCCTTGAATCTTTCGTCTGATAATGCCTTTTTTGGCAGGTAAGGCTTACTCAAATTTATTTTTTCAGTTGTCCTTTCTCCTCAGCATTTCATTTATGTTTTGCATGGCGTTCTTAGCCTATGCTAGTACTTAACCATTTCCAAATAGCATTTAACAACTATTTAACTGCAGCTGTATTGCCTGTTCCTTTCAAGAAACATGTGCCAGCATTGAACCTGCCTTAGATGCTGACTTTTCTACCCCATACTGTAGTTTTCCCTGCTACTTCCAACTTTTTATTTTGTTTTTCTGGTGATAGACCACCCAGATCAAAGTCATAGAAGTTAATATCCAGGCAAACATAATTTCACTTCTCGCTCTACCCCTCTTTCTCTCCCCTCCCTCCCTTTCTCATTTTTCTTCTTGGGAAGTAAAAAGTTCTTCCCTGCCAGTGATGCTCATGGTGTCCAGATAGACAAGTGCCTTTTTAAACTTTTGGCTTGGCTTGCAAACTGTAGCTTTTTTGCTACCCTTCAATTCTCTTTCATGCTATGTAGTCACCTTGCTCTTGTTCTATCCTGGATCATTTTATAACAAGTAGTATGTTTATGTGCAGGTAATGGCCACAGTTCTATGGGCCTCTACCGCCCAAAACGGAGTCTATAATCTGAAAGACTAACAGTAGTCCTGTCAAGCTACATGCAAAGTAAAACCATAAATAATAGGTGATCTAAAGGCCTAAAAATATATTATTGAGAGCTGCAAAATGTCATTTTGATTACGTAGCTTACTGTCTTCAGGATTTGTTATAAGCTTTACCATGTAGCATTTAAAATTGTATTGTGCAGAAGAAAATAATTCCTTTAGAGCTATGACGGTAAAGAGCAACAGAAGCATCAAAGAGCCCTAGAACTGTGAGCAAGAGTAGATGGCACATTGTATCTGCAGGTAGAGCAGTTTCCCAATCATACAACATGAAAAAAACAAATGCTTTCAACTAAAGGCTAAGTTTTAAGATGTGCAGTCTTCACGCACATACCTATTGTCAGCATTCCACCTGCACTCGTGCCACTTTTTTTCTGTTTCATAACAAATTTTTAATGACATCTCTAAATAACTTGCAGATTACAGTTGGCAAAGAAATTGTGTCATGTGTATTTTCATCAGTGTTTAATTGAATTACAAACATATTGACATGAGTAAATTTGGAATAATTACAAAAAAACAAAAGCTGCCAATTTCGACATTGTAGGTTTGCTGGCCTTTGCCCACAAATTTACTTTTGGCTTAAGCAACTTCTGTGTGCATAAATATCAAACAAGCCGTTTGTATTGTTAACATTCTTAGTATTATAGTGAGATAATTTGTAGCATTTGAGTAGCTATAAAAGAAGTGGGTTTGAAGGAATACTTTAACAAATCTTGAAGATGGACTAGATGATGCATTGCAACTTGACGAAAGGTAAAAGCGCACAGGAAGACACAAACCCAAATGAAGACGACACAGGACACACGGGACAGTGCGTGTCCTGCGTCGTCTTTACTCAAGTGTGTCTTCCTGTGCACTTTCAACTTTTGTTGCAAGAATACCTCTTTTCAGCAATCGGCACTGATGCAATATTTTATTGCCACTGCAGGACTCGTGTACCAGCTACTCCTGTCAGCATATACTCTGGGGGAAATATTGAAGATGTCGACCTGCTGCGCATCCTGGTGGACCGTGAAAAGCTGTTCTCTGCGACAAGTAGGTGGAGTGACTGGCAGCGGTTCTGTCCACCAACATGGTCTTCAACGTTCACTATGACTGCAAGCTATTCAACACATGTTCTAGGTGCCTCTTCTTTCATTATGCATGGTACCTAGAATGGTGGCTACCAAGTTCTTGAACAATCACCTAAAGTATCTCAATTTATATGTGCTAGGAGTTGTATGTTCTGCTGTCTTGTCAGAAATATACATGCCTTTTTTTGTATATCTACACATTTCTTAGCCATTTGTGTAGGAGAGGGTGCCATGCACTAAATAAGTGATGTAATATTTTGCTCTCGCTCTGACATGTCATTATGTTGTGATACTACACTGTAATAAATTGTAGACATTCCTCCAGCCTAAGTAATTTTGAGTTGTCTAACCCTATAAACCAGCCAGATAACTTGCTGATAGTGTGAATAAACTTTGCCACCAAAACTGTTGGTGTCACTTGTATATGATTGTAAAGCTGCCTCTGAGTAACTTTGCAGCACACACTTTTTCCCATTATTGTTTCAAGAATCTCCATGCCTTATTTTTGGTATGTTTTTGCTCAGCATGCTTGTCTGAACAGTTGCCAAGCATCTCCATGACTTGCACAGATAGACCTTCAAATTGAGCAGTATACATGTCATTGTGCCTCATCAAAATTACATATACCTAAACATGGAAAGCATTTTTGTTAGATGCTTATAGGATGTTCTTTATAGACTCGCCCTGAAGCAGAAGCCTGGGATTGATGTGTGGCAGGAAATGCATGCACAAATATAGAATTCTGTGGCCTCATATTCTTAGTTGCATTGTTTTTACCCTCAACTTATTGATATAAACAGGAGCTCCTCGTCAATGCTGACTAGCAACCGAGAAGACTTCTCTGCAATGCTTTAACCAGTGCATAGGAAAGTGAAAATGACACTTCGGACAGATCACGGGTGCATGAAGACTTTTGAATATGATTTTCATGCTTGAATATGATTTTCATGCACCCTTGACCTGTCCAAAGTGTTATTTTCACTTTCTCTTGCAATGATTAAAGCACTTCAAAGATGTCTGTTGGGTTGCCAGTCAGCATTGACGAGGATTTCCTGTGTTTGTAACAACCTGTTGAGAGCGAAAACGATGCAAACTAAGAATATGGGCCCACAGAGTTCTATATTTATGCTCACAATTCCTGCCGCATATCAATCCCAGGCTACTGCTTCAGGGCGAATCTATACGGTGAACCCTTTGCCACCTATTTCGTAAGGGTGCAAAGGAAAACGTGCACCCTTAGAGAAGGGTGCAACAATTGCACCCTCTAAAATTTTAAGCTGGGCACCCTTCTTTAAGGGTGCGGTATCTGCACCCTATCTTTTGCAGCCTATTGGTTGCACCCTTTAGGTAAGAAAGGGTGAGCGTCTGGGAACAAGCCAATTTTCACCCTTAAGGGTGAGAAATTGTTGAGAGTTGCCTGGCCTAGGCTGGTGTTTCATTATTTAGTCCTATAATGATTAAAGCTATATAGTTAACATTGAAACTATTGGCTTCAAGAACAATTAGTATGAATAAGCAAGTAGTAAACTGTCTTCCAAAACAGCTGACAGAAATGTTTGCACCAAGGTGCCTTCTATTTTGCATTCTTTTTTTTTCATCATCTTAAATGGCAACAAGCCCAATAAAGGATGCATCTGCATGACAGCAATTTCACTTCAATGTCCCAAAACATGGCTCAGAGAACAAAATCAGCTTTTGTCAGAAGTGCTCTCCATGGTGTGACTCTACATAATGTGGGTGAGAGATATGTGTGAGCAGCTAGTCACATGGTAGCTCGATTTGGAAGGCAGTGAATAAATCTATGGAAATCATACCATGATTCAAACATTGTGGGCAGCTGTTTTTCAACACTACAACTTTAGAACTGATGCTTTGCTCTTGGGGCTAATAAATAAAGAAGTCACTAATTAGTTTTTGCTAACTGCAGAAAAACCACGGCAAATGAAAAGCCACTGGAGACTAGGGCAATCAACTCTGAATAGTAGTTCTTTGTTGGTTTCACTAGCTTAGACCACTCTACCTAATTTAAAGTTTGATTAAATTCAGCAGGGATACTTGGTATGCATGGTTTGCTGGCATAAAGACTGGTAAGCTTTCCTCTTGAGGCCAGCTTCTAGCGAAACAGTCGTGATGCGGCTGTGGAAGCTAAATAAGATGCCCGCCCCCCCCTGAAGCCTTCTAGCAAGTAAAATATTCCACTGGTCATCTTTCAAATCAAGATACAAAGACCTTGGAAGCAGAACACTATTATTCAAGCTATAATATTGTAAGCTAAATATAAAAATGATTATATATGAATATTGCTCACAGAACCGTTGTATGCAAAGCATGAGTAAGGTTAAAACATTTACTTTGTTTGCCATTTATTGCTCAACAACAAAGCGCATGGTATTGTTTGACAAATAAAAAGTAAACAAGGAAATTGTTGCTATTCTTTTTTGGTTAAAAAGAAGCCCTTTTGCTCCCCCTAGAACCAAACCCTGGGGCTGCCACCACGTGATATGCAAAAGATTGATTACTCCGCACATATTATATTAACATGTTCTGCATGTCATGGACCATGTCATGCTCTGCCAGATCATATTTACTTGAGGTGTAGCTTTAAGGTTGCTATGCAAGAAAAACAGATGTCCACTTTGGTCACATAGAACATTAGAAACACATACAACATGTAACAATGTTCTCCTGAACAAACTAGCAGAAATTCTGCAACCTTTTCATCTACGACAGAACTTTTGCTTCCGGCATCTGCTTCCACTCTAGAAAGAGGCCTCAAAAACTGCCTTCATCAACATTACTGTTTAGAATTTTGTTCAATATGCCTCTTCAGTGATGTGAAGAATGTACATAGCATTTGTCATTGCTGTTACATGGATTCAAGCTATCTCTAGAAATTTACTGCACAACATACATTGTGCCCAATATGAAACGAAGTGCCATCTTTGATTGCCAATGTAACACTTTCTTTATACAGGTTGGTAATGCATTGAGACTATACATTGTGCTCAATATGAAATGAAGTGCCATCCTTAACTGCCAATGTAATATATTCTTTATGCAGGTTGGTAATGCATTGAGACTACATAAGTAGAGTCAGTATAAATGAGGTGTGTGTCATATGCAATGCTTGTGTAGTCTTTTATCAGATGCTTTGTATTGGAAGGGGGTGCATGCTTTTGAGGTCATGATGAGAATAAGCAGCACTTTGAGGGCAATGTATATGAGGTGAGTAACTATAGTGCGCATAACAAGTACACATACGCATGCTTCCTGTACTTTGTCCTGTTGCCATTTTGCGTAAACTCTAAAAGGCTTGATCCGAGTGCAATGTAGGGATAGCTTGTGGAAAAAGAAAAGAGGAAACTGCATGAAGAAACAAGAACAAGAATGGCTACGTAGTACAATGGCATTTATTCTTTCCTACTGTCCTTGTCCTTTAGCAGTGTTTTTGCCAGCTCCACAAGACCCATTTCAATGTGTTGTGTAAAAGTTTTAAGAGCAAGTTAAGCCGACATATTTTCCGCTGAACAAATTTTTGTTCATGAAACACAGTGTTGCCTGGCCTAGGCTGGTGTTTCATTACTTAATCTTATAATGGTTAAGGCTATATAGTTAATATTTAAATTATTGGCTTCAAGAACAATTAGTATCAATAAGCAAGTAGTAAACTGTCTTCCAAAACAGCTGACAGAAATGTTTGCGCCAAGGTGCCTTCTATTTTGCATATTTTTTTTTCTCTGCCTTGAACGGCAAAAACCCAATAAATGAAGTGTCTGCATGACAGCAATTCCTCTTCAAAGTCCCGAAACGTGGCTCAGACAACAAAATCGGCTTTTGTCAGAAGTGCTCTAAATGGTGTGGATTTGCATGATGTAGGTGAGAGATATGTGTGAGCAGCTAGTCATATGTTAGCTTAGCTCGAATTGGAAGCCAGCTATGGAAATCATACCATGAAGCAAACATTGTGGGTAGTTCGTTTTCAGCACTATCTACAACTTTAGAACTGATGCTTTGCTCCTGGGGCCAATAAATGTCACTAATTAGTTTTTACTACCTGCAGAAAAACCATGGCAAATGGAAAGCCACTGGAGACTAGGGCGACAACTCTGAATAGTCCTCGGTTGGTTTCACTAGCCTAGACCACTCTACCTAATTTAAGGTTTGATTAAATTTAGTCGGGATACTTGGTATGCATGGCTTGCTGGCATCTCTTGTGGTCAGCTTCAAATGAAACAGTCGTGACGCAGCTGTGGTTTTAACTGATATGGTGGAAGCTGTCTTGTAGTCTCTTATGAGATGCTTTGTATTGGAAGGGGGTGCATGCTTCTGGGATCATGATGAGAATAAGCAGCACTTTGAGGCCCATGGTTTGATTTGGTTTGACATCCCAAAGCAATTTGGGCTATGAGAGATGCCGTAGAGGAGGACTCTGGAAATTGAGACCACCTGGGGTTCTGTAACGGGCACTGATATCGCACAGCACACGGGTGCCTTTCTTTTCGCCTCCATCCAAAAGCGGCTGCCAAAGCCGGGATTCGATCCCGCATCCTTGGGAACAGCAGTCGAGCGCCGTAACCACTGCGCCACCCCAGCGGGGACTTTGAGGCCAGTGTATATGAGATGGCTAAGTATAATGTGCATTACAAGTACACATACACACTGCTTCCTGTACTTTCTCCTGTCGCGACTTTGAGTAAATTCTAAAGGGCTTGATCCCAGTGCACTTTGGGAAAAGCTTGTGGGTTAAGAAAAGAGGAAACTGCATGAAGAAACAAGGAGAACAAGAATTGCTATATAGTACAATTGCATTTATCCTTTCCTACTGTTCCTGTCCTTTACCAGTGTTTTTTCCAGCTTCACAACACCCATTTCAATGTGTTGTGTAAAAGTTTTAAGAGCAAGTTAAGCCGACATATTTTCCGCTGAACAAATTTTTGTTCCATGAAACACAATGTTGTAACTATCTTGCACACTTTCTAAAGAGCAATGTCCTTCTTGAGTCCCACAGTTTAAAAACACACAGCCTGGCTGTTTGTGTCATTACTGTAACTAAAAAAGAAATAAGTTCACATATACAGCTACACCTCGTTAAAATGTATTTTTGTGACCCATGTATTTTTTATTAATAAGGACAGAAATGCTTGCAAACAAAGCTGCCACTGTGGTACCGAGGTTTATATTATAGTGTGTGAGGGCTTTTAAGGCTCTTTGTATTCGCATAGGAAAGTAAAACAGACTGAATTACATGGCTGTTACTCTGTGAAACTGCCATCATACCTTTCATTGCATTGTGTACAATATTTTTGTGAATTCATGAATTGTGAAGCACACTGAGACCTTCAGCTCACACACTCTGCTTCCCAAATCGCTCTTTCTTATGTTGAAATGGTTAGCAGTTAGTCACCACTGCAAGGCTTGGCAGCTCATTTGCTAGTCATTGCACAAAATGAATTAAGCTGCCTGCTTAGATTGTAACCATTCTGTTATGACCTTATCCTGCAAAGCTAAGGTAACACTCTGCATAGATGCAAAGCAGAGTAGTGAATCTGTGAAGGCAAACAGCAAATCCAATCCAAGCAGAAAAGGAATGAATTCAGATTAAGTTACATGTGACCTCAGTGTTAACAAGTCAGGTGCTACATCCATGCCTCAGAGCTTTCATGGTGGATCAACATCAGCATCATAGAAGCAATAGCCATGTGATAATGCTTAACACACGTTGAAAAGATAAGGTAATCAATCTTTGCAAATGTGGTATGAGACCATGCACAGTGGTGGCCATACAGCAAATGTAAACTGATATGTGAGAAAATCCAGTTGATCACTTTGCAAGGTGCAAAAAAGTTTAGGCGAGCAGCAAATGTAACAAGGACTAAAAAAATCTGTAATGCATCCTACATTGCTGTCAGGTTCGCACACGTACATCATTGATATCACTCAGTAGGAAAGTAATCATGGGCTTCACAGCAAAATGTAAGCAGCAAATAGGCACGGACATGAGCATCGACGACATCTGATTTTGATGCCATCGGAAATATCTCAATTGGTACCCCTTAGCAAAGAAATGCACCTGAATAGATACTTAATACCAATGAAACTGAGTTGGCATGCAGTCTGGCGAGAGTAGAGCTGTCAAAGCAACAAGTATGGGATGTAATGTGTGCAACTCCATAACAGCATCATGTCAGTACAAAGCCTATATACATCATTTGTCTAAGCAGTTGTTCAATGAACTTAACTCACGCAAGTTATGCAGGAAGAAAGTAGACTGTAATCACAATAATTTTGTTTTCTTTCTTTTTAACCAAATATGTTTTCATGCTCAACATGCCTTAGGTACACCAAAGTGTCCATATCATGAGGCACAGTTGCATATGGTGTGCCTTTTTTTTCATAAGCATAACCTCCCGCCAAACTGTACTTTTTTTTTTGGCATCACGTCTAAATTTTTTTTTAAGACCTGATGTGGTGATAAAGTGTTTAGCCCATCACATACAGAAGTGTTCAGTCAACCGATTCATCGCACAGATACTTATTGCAGACATAGGTGCACATAGCTAGCAGGAAATAAAAATAAACAGGAAGGTACTCTCAAAGGGACAACTGCCGTGAAAGTACACGATATTTTCACAGTTTGCACAGTGCCTTCGAGAACCCATATCAGCACAAAGCGCAAACCGCGGGATTGTGGCATATTAGTAGCCCGAAAGCCGTGCAGCTAACGTCGTCGAAGGGCTCGGCGCTCGCACGGGAAGGGCTCGGCAAGCACAGCACATACACGGACCGCGATCAACACAGGCGATCGACACATCGCGGAAACAGCGTCGTGTGCTCGTTTCTGTTGCGGTCACTGCGACCAGCGGAACGGGTGCCAGACTAGCTGTCACCAAGTTAATTTCAGCATCAGGAAAACACTGTGTGACGAACTTTGCAAACATGGACAGTCCTCTTCCTTGCTAGGTGGCAGTCGCTCAAGTCGTAAACACTTTCGCAACACATGCACGGGCACTTTTCGATGCGCTGAGAAGCCAATTCGTGAGCATGAAAAACACCGTGAACTACTGTTGCTGGCTGTCAGCCGTGAAGATCCTCGCGGCTAGCGATAATCACAAACACATCGTGACACCGGTGCGACCTAGTACACTTCGCCGGTTGGAAGATCACTGCCTTCAGCTCAGCGCAGATAACAGTGGCGCATATGATCCGACTTGAGGGGAAATCACAGTCGATAGGAACACTAGTATTAGCAATGCGCGCTAAGTATATTGGTTTTTGCGGCAGAGCAAAAACTACCATCTACGCTTCGCTTCACACCGCTGGCGGCCATGTTGCCTGGCAAGATCGAGGAGAAGGAGCCAGAGACGTCGCCTACAGCGCAACCAATAGCTGCAATCCGGACGCCTTGCTGATCACCACGTGCGGGCAAAAAGTTGAGATTGAGTCGACTTTTCTGCGGACGAAGGATGCGGGTGTGCGCTATTGTATGCCCCACCGAACCGGTCGTCTCGGTGCGGCCGCATGCGTGCGGAGCGGGTCTAAAAAGCAACCGTACAGCGGCCTTTTTAGTAAACGTCCGCTTGACCGTGAGTGCGGAAGAACGCATTTTTCTGGTTGTTTTTGTTTTCTTTTCCCGTGTGTGCCGCGACGTCACACAATTGGAGCGACGCCACTGGCTGGAGGGGGGTGGGTCTTTTGAGAGCTGTTTGGCGCTTTTTTCTTGACCTGTATGACCTTTTCGCGTGGATGCCGTATGGGCTTCGCAATCCGGCGCTGGCGTTTCAAAGGATCATGAATGAGATCTTGCGAAAGTACCGAAACTATTCATGCGTCTACATAGAGGATGTATCCATCTAATATGAGACAATTAGTAGCTCCATATGCAGCACTTGAAGGTGGTTCTTGCCATGATAACATCGATGGGGCTAATGATTAACCCAGAAAAGTACCGCCTAGATCAGTCTAAAGTAAGGTACTTTGGTCATGTGGTTGGATCAGGGATACATTCCCCAGATCCAGTAAGAGTAAGTGCTATTTAAGTGTCCCTCATCGAAAAAAGAACTGTGCAGCGCTTAAGGCTTCTTCAACTACTACCGGGAGTACATACCATCTTACTCTGACGTACGTTGTACGCCTGCTGACTGATCTTACGAACTGGTGCGTGCCAAATAATCTTCCAGGGGGCGCGGATGCTGAAAGAGCCTTTAAAAATGTTAAGGTTGTATTGAAAGCAATCCCAACACTAAGTGCCTCACAGATATATGAGGCATTCGTGCTAACTACAGAAGCATCGGAAAAAGGAGTAGGTGCATGTCCGAGGAGCTGAATGGTTCAGAAACACCAATCACTTTCCTCGGCAAAATCTATCACCGCAACAGGCTAAGTGGTCTGTGATTTAACGTGAGGCCTGTGCAATCGTGTGGGTGCTCTGCCGCCTGGACACACAGTTTTTTGGTGCTAAGGTCGAAGTGGTCACGGACGGCAATCCGCTAATCCAGTCCACATCCTCCAGTGCACGCCATACTCGCTGGGTTCTAGCACTGCAAAAGTATATCATCTGGAGTTTTCTCACATAAAATGATCGCTCAATCGGTGTACCGATGCCCTGTCTAGACTAGAGAGCGGTATCTAGAATGGGCGGCTCGTGGCGCCGCTCATCGGGGTGGAAGTTGGAACAAGTCCCGCTGCTTTGTTGTTGAGTGTGGGGAAGATCGTGGAGGCTGTCATGCTAGTTAAGTTGCGAAACCGAAACCTAAACCAGACAGCCCTGAGTCGACAGACAAGCCAAGTTGAGGAGGCTTCAAGGACGAAACCACGGAGCGACGCTTGGGGCGTCAGTCGGCTGGTGTAACCAAAAATATACGGATGTCGTTTGCACTCTGTTACGAAGTTGTCTGATTTAACGAACGCGAAAAGTTATGTTGGTGATTACCATGGTGGATCGAGGAACGTACATGGCAGGGTCCTGCCTGTACTTGAGTGCTGAATAAGTACTGTTTGTTTATATGTGTGTATCAGTATCTGGCGCTCCCGTGTTCTATCAATGGTGTTGTTTACGCCAAGCAGTGTTGTCTAGTATTATAGCGTATTACCTATTTACTGTTTGCGAACGTGTACACGGAGTAATTTTGTTCAAACGCGTCTATGTATGAAATACAATGGCCTGTGAGTTGCACTATTGTTCTGCATGCTTGTTTGTTTTGTGTGCGAGACACCACGATGTCCCCCTTGCAAAAGAGTTTTATGTTGAGCGTACATCAAGTGTACACTCAATATTCTTGATAAGGAGAATTTAAATTTGCGGGCTTCTCCCAGAAGCATGCAGAGGGTTTACATGAGACCGATGAAGTCGGGTCGGGTGGGTCTGTCGGGCTCATGTATACGCTAGGGGGCCGAGCTATAGAACCGTCGTGTCGGGTCCCGCCAGCCCGATTGCAGAGGTTGGCCGCGCGCGCCATGGAGGTTGCGCCGCCTGGCGGCGGCGTCACAAATCGCAAGTGGGCTCTCCGGCAGCCTTTCTCCTTGGGTTTATATGCAGTCGAAGGTTTGATGCACGGAAATTATGATCGTTCGATTAATACGTTTCAACTGGAACTTGGGTCATGTCTGGAAACAACTGCTGTGTAGTGGGGTGCTGTAACAGCTATAAAAGCTCTCTGCGGAACGCGTTTCTTCAAGTTTCCTGGCCGGCCTTAAGAACAGAAGCAATGACAACAGTCGATTGTCACTGTACGGAGAAAAAAGTTCTACCCATGTCTCGTTGTTTTTGTAATGATTTACTACATCGCTTTTATACACTGCCTTGATATGTTAATTGTTCCATTATGTGTACTCCGTCAGCTCGTTTTAACTGTCTTTTTTTTAGTTTTATGGGAAATATAGTTGCACGCTTCTTGCCACAACAGAGACTGAGCAATTTTTTTATTTTCAAAGTGAATGCAACGCGGATCGTATCATGTCTCACGCCTGGCTTTCGATCATTTCTGAGGTTTTCATGCGCGTTCCTGTCTGTTTAACTGCTGGCAAGCTGGGAAGCGTTGCTACTGTACGCACGCTACTCGTTCGAAATGTGCTCAGCTCCTGCATTTTCTCGCCTATTTTCGAAGTCTCATTCGCTGCGTGTATTTTGGAATGACGTGCTGTAGATTTTTTTATTTGTGCAAATATTTCGGTTTCTAGTTGGCATGAAGTCGGCCTATTCGTGCACGTTTACAGCGTTGTGATTGCTTGATTATGACGCAGAAAATGGGTCATGATTGTTAGATTTACTGAATTTCCCCTTGCTTTAGTTCTCCATTTGTGATTGTAAAGACAATATATTCGCCTGGATGCACTGCCAACACATATTGTCGATTTCTGTTCACGCCTATTTGCTCTCTTAAGAATTTAGTAAAGATTGTCGCCCCGGAGAGCCTACCAAAAATAGCAGAATCTGCAGCCAGTAGTTCCCCGAAACAACTCCCTGAACTCTTCGCTGCATCCCAAGGACCGATCTTACGGCGTGACGGCAGAAGGCTGTTGGGGGACAGCCAGCTGCAGACACACAGCTGAAGGCCATACGGTCTGACCTTCGCGCGAGACGGTGGATGAGCGAGCCCTTTCTGCCTCGATGTCACAGCTGCCGCACCTTGGCAGCCCCCCCCCCCCCCTCCCCCTTGCACGTTTCGGTGCAGCTCCTGGCCGATCGCGCGCCATCCTGGCGTGCACCCAGCTACCCCTCAGCCTCCTGGATCTTCCCGCGTTCCTTGGATGCACGGGCCCCTGCGCGCCGCTAGAAACGACGGTTCTCCAGCGCAAACCGCAGCGCTCAGTCCTTGCTGCCACGTTTGTTTCAACCGTCGTGGCGTCCTGCTGACGTCAGCAGTCCTAGCTGTGCCTCGCAGAGGCACAGTACCAGGCTTCGCCTGCACCTACCGCGGAGCGCTGCTGCAACGGTGGTACCAAGTTAAACTCCCCGCTCTGCCGGTGTTCTCGGAGCTGTTTGCTTGGAGCTGGCCATAATAATTACCTCCTCACCCCTCCTGTCCTTCCCATTTCCCCATTCTCCTGGGCACTAAGAATGTCGGCCCGAGTTTTAGGCCGACATAACATATGTCCTTGTATCCCTTCCCCGTAAATAATTCATGGTCCTTATCACTACCACCTTGTTGGTCAGAGACGGGATCGTGAGCTGTTCGTCAGAACATTCCTTCTCTTCCTCCTCTCCCGCTTGCGCTTTGGTTCACTTGCTCGACGCACGATGTAGCAGCGATCTCTGCCCGACAGAAAGGAGTTCAATTAAACCCGGACGGGTCGGGCTGGTTCATCCGACAACCGGCTCCCGCCTACTCGACCCGCTTGCATCGGGCTCATGTATACAAGGCTGCTCATGCATACAAACTGCTAGCGGACCTCTGCCCGGAAAACGATGGATGCGGCGAAAGAAGTGGGTGATAGAACTTAGGAGCCGGAGGCCCATAAATCAACAGTCGGTGGAGACGCGGCCGTTTTGACGCTCAAGTTCACGCAAAGCTGACAGCGGGCGAGCATAGATCACCTTCGTCGACTCTGAAGAATTCCCATTTTAAGGAGTGATGCAGTGTCGTGATGGGAGGACTGGCGAGAGTGTGAAGGCGCCGCTTTATATTGGGCGGGTTTCGTCAGCGAATGTGATAGGTTAATTAGGAAACAGCCAAGTTTCCACTCGGAATTCGGAAGGCTTAAAAGATGACCTCATGGAATTCTTGAATCACTTTGATCTCGATCTTGATCCTGACTCTATGTAAATAAGTCTGTAAGTCTTTCTCTGCTAACTTCGGTGAACCGGCTGCATCTTATTCCGCACTTCGTTGGGGAACCGAGAAACATCGGAAACCATTACGAATTACGAACCTTCACATTCCATCCATACATTTCGAAAACCTCACTTGAAATCATTTGATCCACAGGGCTGAAGTTATTCGCAGAAACATCCACTTGGGCACCAAATGCCAGAATGGTCGGCTGCCACGTCATTTTCACTGAGCTTGAATGTAGGCCCACAGAAGAAGCCAACCGCCTGTCGTCGAGAACAAAAAAAAAAAAAAAAAAAAAAAAAAAAACGCCCTCGAACCATTAGTAAAAAAAAAAAAAAAAAAACCAGTCTACGTTGCAGGCACAATTATTGCTTAAAAATTAAAACTTAATATGAGCACGCAATAAAACGTGCGTCGCAAATCCGTCAATGCGTTGGCGGCTTTCCAGACCTTTGCGTTGAATCCTCCTGAACCAAAGAGCTCTGTGCTTTGCACGCAGTTCTGTCTTTGGGCGCTGACCCTTGGCTCCACATGAATTCTGACTCAATAAAAAATTTCATCGCCGAGCTTGTTCTTCAACCTATTTGAGCATACGCGACAACGCAGTTCACCGTGTTGAAACTGACCTCGCTCAGCGGCACTTAAGGCATGAGTTCGGCACTGCTTTTTCCAGAGAGCCGCATCAGCACGTTGGGTACGTCACCGACAGAACGAGGGCCGCCCAAGCCCTGATCGTTGTAAGAAACACCTCCTCCATTCTGGTTAGTTATGAGGGAGGAGGTAAGTGCCCGGGAGAGTCGGGAACGCGCACGTTTCATTAATGCCGATGCTAAGCGGGGATCAAAAGGGGGCTTGTGTGTGAGGAACTCGTGTTATAGGGGCTTTGTGTGTAAGGGTGTCTATTGTCTTATGATCAGTATTATGAGCGTCTTCTAACTCATGCATCATGATTGCGTTTCGTTATTTTCTTATAGCATGTATCTCCCGAATAATAGCATTTTTGTAATCCACTTGAGTCGTTTAATAGCCGATTGAGAGTCGGTGTAAATGTGAGCTTCTATTATAGACGGTATGTTATTTATAGTCTCCATTGCATCGGGAATAGCACAAAGTTACATTACAAGTGGATCCGAGTGGTCAGCTACGTACTACCGATGTGTTCTTCGAATGCATTGGGTTGCCGTTCTTCAGGGATGGTTGCCGTTCCTCCACTATTTTCTATAGTCGATGCGTCTGTATAAGCTACACATATTTGGAGACTTACATCAACCACTGGACGTCTTGTTGGCTGTACTTTACGACGGAGTTTAGAAATCTTGTTAGTTGTCATTGTCGCGTAGGCCCAGCGAGATCTATTATTTTCGGTGTCTTTGCTGTCACATCATTGCATATACGACTGCAACAAGCGCAACATACTTTCACTTTAAATTTCTTGTTGCCGCTCGCTGATGACCTATTTCCGTCAGAGTGTTCAATTGTGCGCATTCCTGAAGTTTAGCTATAGGTGTAAGTTTTGGCAAGCCCATTATGGTGCACATTGAGTTTCTATTTTTAATGCGGCTTTTGGATGGGCGTGACATTGTTTGAGCTGTACAAGAGGAACTAGTTGGTATATGGGAAAAAGAATAATATAATCAGATATAGCGTCAAGGAAAGGTGTGCAAGTGACAAAATGGTCGATGCGGGTTAAATATGTAGTTAATTACAGCCTAACTTGTGTCGGGAAATTTGGAATGTTTGAACGTGAACGAGCGGAAAAGGGTGTAATTTGCGTGCACAAATGGTTGGGAATGGTTAGAAAGTGTGTAAAGAGAGGTAATCAACCAACGGCAGTCTGAAAACTTCCGAGAGCACTGCAGAATCGGCAGTGCAGAAATGCCTGAGCGTTGCTGCTCCGTACTTTACATCGCGCGCGCCTTGTCAAGCACAACCAGCGTTCTGTTGAACGCATCAAAGTTCACCATCGTTTTATAATTGGTTTACAAGAAAGGAACAGCGCAGTATCTGTTACTCGCGGAATCCCGCTTACACATCTCGCGGACAACTCAGCGACGCTCAGGCTTACGCATTTCTCCAGTGCAGATTCTGCAGTGATGTCGGGAATTCTTTTTTTTTTTTTTCTGGATCCGCCTACTGTGACCTCGTCAGTGCATGGAAATAAGCTTGGTACAGTATCCTAAGTTGAAGTAGTGAACGTAAAAGACGTCTAGCCGTATCGAATGAGACCTCGAGATGAGATTCGGTTGATTAAGCGTAACGTAGTCGTTGCTGTCTTTTTTCATATGGAGCCACTGAATTTATATTATTGACTTAATATACGTCTAGCCCAAAGGCCTTCAGCTCACCAACTTCTTGTAATGTGTGGTTACCAATCTTTAGAGCGAAGTTATCTTGCAATTTCTTCCGTTCTTGCTTCCCATGTAAATGCAGCTGGACTTTTGAGGCGACTTTTCCAGGCCTGCCTCTCGAACGTACTCGTCCAAAGGGAAGGTTCTGCGTCTCTAGGTTTCTTTGAGTTGACCATAATGTGACGTCCTCAGTATAAATCAGGAACTGTATATTTGGTATTTCACCTGGTTTCAAAGCCAATGGTACGAAGGCTATATTGAATAGTAAAGGGCTAAGACAGACCCTTGTGGAACTTCGCTCTGTTCGATGTGTAATTAACAACTTGTTCTCCATGGAGCCGAATAGCGGATGACCTGTCCTTAAGTAAACTGTGTAAAACTTTCGTAATCTGCGAAGGAGTTACCAAATATTTCATGTTCTAAATTACCTTTGAGTGTAACACATTGTCATATCTCTTATTCACCCACAGCCGTGCGCACAAGGTGGCTATCAGGCGACAACCAGCGCTTCCAGTCCTGCGTCTGTGCCGAGCTTTGATCTAATTTCAGTTTGTCGTGGATGATACTTTTGCGCACTTTCAAGCCACAATAATAAGCGTGTGGGGACCATCTTTTCAAATATTTTACAAACATGTGGGCGTCAATAATATGGCACAGTGACTGTATGCTGGTTGGGGGTTTTCCATGCTTTGGAATGTTGACTGTGACCGAATGTTCCCACTGTCTTGTGGAATTGTTCCTTTTCTACATACGTCGTTTATCACAGCCAAACAGCAACAAGAGGTTTTAAGTGTTTAAATGCCACGTATGGGATGTCATCGCGCCCCAGCCATGTTTTTTCTTCGAATCTTTTATGGCAGCCATTAGCTCCAATGCGGAAAACTGAGATGTTAATTCTGAATTATCGACCATGTCCTCTCCTGGTGGTAGGGTAGAAGGCTGCGCATTATTTTACATTTGCCTCCTTATCGGCACTCTCCTATGTTATCTGTAGGGCAAGCCAGATACTTTCGGCGTGATCTTTAAACCTGCCTCCCTTTTTTTGTGTCTCTTAAAGCCCTCCAAGTACTCTGTTGTCCTTGTGGTCAAACTACTGCACCAATCAGTCCATCTTTTGTGGGCGTGTAAATTTCACTGCGGCGTACCTTAGCTATCAGGCGGTTGACAGCTATCTTTTCCACCCCGTCAAATCCGGAGAGTCTATCCGAGTTGCAGGCAGCGTTGCCACTCTAGGGTAATTGTCTAATTAAGCAGGGTGAACACCATTTCTGTTAAAACAGTGTGAATTTGATCCCTCGTCGTATCACTAAGACGTGTGTGGCGCGTTTAAATTCCCGTTTATTGGTACGGGTGTCCATGGGTACGTTAAACAAATGTTTCAGCCATTCGAGGTTAATTGGGTTGTTTCTTGGTCATGCGTATACTGACATTAGTATTACGGTTGGTTTATTTAGGCGCGTGAATATACCAACGACTTCCTGCTGACTGTTGCACCACCTGGTCAGATGATTCAGCGTTCGGAGAATATTGGTCTTTACATATATATCAGCTTTTCATCGTGTTTCCGTGTCTGCCCTTGCTTGTTTATCTGGAATGGAAGGGCGTTAGTAACTAATACATTCCGATGTTAATTCCGATTCCGTGACGGCACACAACCGATTATGTTCTTGCAGTAGGAACGCCCAGGAATGCAACTTGCCATAAAACAACTTCGTTCTAATTTCCCCCGATTTATTCGAGAGCTTTATACAATTTCTTAGTGTCCCTCTTTCGCGCCTCTTTAATTCGTGCTGCTGTGTGCTAGCTTGACCGTGCCTCAAGAGTGTCGACGTGCGAGTGCCCAAGCGCGTGAGCCCTGCAAGCTTGACATATCGACGACCGAAAAAAAAAACAACAACGGTCAGCTTTTTTGTTGCCGTATTATAGAACAAATTAATATATCTAGGAGCCATTATAGCTGTTCTTTGGCACTAAAAATTGGAGAATGTTATTATCAACCACAATGCTGCGCATGGAAATGAAAAGCGGAGGCTGTGGTAAGGTTCCGATATCAAAATACCAAACTGGAATAAAAAATTATAAGGACGATTACAATACACCAATAGAAACTTCGGTGCAGCTATGTAAGCTTTTTTGAGGTATATTACGGCAAATAACTGAGAACTGCTTTTATGTATGTGAACGTGCTAAGGACTCTTTATTTTTCCCTCCAGCCAAAGAGAAGAGCAAGAAGAGCCAAGAGTGAGCGGCGGAAGGCTCGTGGCTCTTCTTCTTTCTCTTCTTCTGAAAACTTCTCCTTGGCTCGTGAGTTTCGTTTTTTTTTTTTTATTTCGCTACTATAGAAACTCATTCAAACCGTTTTCTGCCAGAAATTGGGGAAGACTTTTGCTTTTAGAGTTGTCCATTAGACACTCGAGGAAATCCTCCTCCCTCGTCGCCGACAGTCCTATTTCCTGAAGAACACGTGTCCTTGACGCCCTCGTTCCTGCACAAGTCCACAGCAAGTGGCGAACATTCACCTCTGCAGCCAGTGTATAACATTTCGGCCAAGTGGTCGGTCCTATGTCTTGGGAGTCCCATCGGCACTTGACCAACAGGGTAAGGGCCGCCCCAGCCCTCATCCATCTAAGGGAAACCTCCTCCAGTTTAGTTAATTTATTAGGGAGGGGGTAAGCGTACTTTTCCGCAGGATGCTAGGATGGGGACAACGGAGCGGGCATCAAAAGGTAGCTTGGTGGGTGGTGTTCTAGTGTTTGGAATTTGATGTCTGAGGTTGTCAACTTTTCTTTGCTCAGCGTTCTTAGCATTATTTTGTGTACAGTGTATCTGGAAGCGTATTTTTAATTCTTTGTTTAGTGCACGGATCTTCTGTGTTACACGTACTGTCTTTGTCACTCTTTTCAGCTGTTTTTTAGCAGCTAACGAGTCTGTACAGATGTGGACTTCTGTTATGGGTTCTATTTCATTTATTGCCTTCATTGCATCGCGGAGTGCATAAAGTTTCATTACAAGCGGGTCCGGATGTTCTGTTTCATATTGTTTATGTACCGTCTTTGCCAAAAGTAACCAGGCAGCGGGTTCCGCTTCTCAGTCGGGTAGTAGAGAATTCCTACCGCTTTTGAAGCTGCAAATACGTGCAAAGGAAAGACGAGCTCCTGTCCTAACTTCTTAACAAGTTGAGATGCTCTGTAAAATCATATTGGCTTTACAATACAAGCGAGAAGCAAAACGTACAGCCTGGTTACTTTTGGCAAAGACGGTACGTTTAAGTCTTCGTGAGTCGGACTGGTACCTGCTATTCTGCCACCATTTTCTACAATCGACGCATCTGTATATAGAATACAGGTTCCTGGGTGTACATCAACCAGACGGCGAGACGGCGGCTTATGTTTACGATGTAGCTTAGTTGTTTTATTCGTCGTAATAGTCGTGAGCTCCCATGGAGGGGGGTCAGCCATTGTCGGTGTTTGCCTTGTCACCGCATTGGTCAAGGATGCCATGGGTAAAAACATATTTTCGTTTCATATTCCTTGTCGCCTCTCGTTGTTCAATGAGTTCTGTCAGTGTGTTGAGCTGCGCATATACCTGAAGAATAGGGATGGGGGTAAGTTTTGGTAAAGGAGTGATTGTACACATAATGTTCCTATTTATTGTTTCCAATTCTGCCTACTGTCACCTCGTGAGTCTTTGGAACTGAGCTTGGTATAGCATCCTGGGCTGAAACACCGATTGTACAAGGCGTCTTGCCATCTCTGTTCGGGCTCCTCCTCCCCTTGACGAAATACGTTTTATCAAATGCAAGGAAGTCGCAGCTACATTTTTCATTGTATGAAGCCATTGTGTTCCTTTGCCAGATTTATGAATGTCTAGGGCAGCGCTAGGCCTGCATCGCGGACGTACTCATCTAGTGTATTTAGGGCCTCTTGCAAATAAAGGTTTTGTGTCTCAAGGCGTTTATGAGTAGACCAGATTGTGACATCATCTGCGTAAATAATGAACTGCACCTCTGGTATTTCAACTAATTTCCACCATAAAAAGATAAGTGCGATACTAAATAACAAAGGTGTCAAGACTGACCCTTGCGGCACGCCTCTGTTTGATGCGTAATTTAGCGATTTGTTGTCTATTTATCCGGACAGAAAACGTACTGTCCTTAAGCAGGTTATGCAGTGCTTTTATGACCTGTAGTTAAATGGCAATAATTTCCATGTTGCTAAATATCTTGGTATGTAACACGTTATCGTATGCCTTTTCCACGTCGGTAGCCACCGCGGTGCGTACAAGGTGTCTATGAGGCGACACATGTACGACCTCTTCAGCGAGCATAGCCAACCAAGATTCAGTGCTAAGGCTTGTACGGAATCCAATTTGCCAAGCGTGGTATTTTTGGTGGCTTTCCAACCACCAGGACAGACGGGTGGCTACCATTTTTTCATAAATCTTGCGAATTGTGGGCGTCAGCGATATTGGCCGCAAAGATTGTAGGCTTGTAGGAGGTTTTCCAGCCGACTGGAATTTCTTCTCCTTGCCATACCTCCTTTATCACATACAGCAGGATGACAATTGCGTCTCCTTCGAAATTCTTAAATATCTCATAAGGAACGTTATCATGCTCAGGCGCAGTTTTGTCAATTGCTTCTTCGATAGCAGCCAATAACTCCAATTTAGTAAATGGTGATGTTATCCCCGCTTTATCAACCACGTCCTTTGTCGGTGGACGAGTGGGACACTGAGTATGATTCGGGAAGAAAAGCACTGCAGCCTGATCTCCAAATTCCTTTGGTGTAAGTTGTAATGCTAGTCTAATACTTTCTGCATGACCTTTGATCTGTCGTCCCTTTTTCATGCTACGAAAAGTCCTCCAGAGTGCCCTGTTGGTCGCCCCTGAGCCCAAACGACTACACCAGTCGTCCCACCTCTTATGAGCCAGCGGCTTTTCGTAACGGCATGCCTGTGCCGTCACTCGATTCATCTCAAGTTTTTTTGCACGTCTTCAGGATGCCGAGCAGCCTGTATTTCGACCTGTTTTTTGGCGTGCCCAGAATTGTAGAAGGTGTAGGTCAGGAGCTGGCTGATCTTCATTCACTGTCGTCGTAATTGTGTGATCCTTGAGTACCGTTTGAAGGGTAGCCACAAATGAATTCGGGCTAACCGCATGAGTTCTAGTATCCTGCCCATCCCAATGTGTAACAGAAACTATCCTTCGAATTTTCTTCATGTGCCCCCAAATTAAAACATATGCTAATGGGGGCATGGTCACTACCCTACGCGTCTAATTCTGCCTGCCAATGAGGTGCACCAGGACCTTTCCACCACATCAAGTCTGATAAGTGTGTTCGTGTTGTAGGAAGTGTTGCAACCTCTGGATGACTTAGCAGTGTAAACTCCATTTCTCGGAAGGCAGTGTGCACTTCATCTCCCCTTTTGGAATCATAATCATATCCCCAAGCTGTATGCGGAGCATAAAAATCCCCACATTAGTATTGGAGTTCCAGAATATAAACGTCGAGTATGTGTAACCCACGCAATACTAATAACTGTGTTTATGGGACGAGCGTACACGAACACTGTAGCATCAAGGGCGTTTTGTTTGGAAGTGTGAGTACCGCATCGTCTTCCTGCTGAATGTTACACCACTTGCACAAGTCAAGCGGCGTTTAGGGAATGTTAGACCTAACATATACGGCAGCTTTTTCTGGAGTTTCTGTCTCGGCTCTTGCTCTTTTATCAGAAATGAAAAAGGGCATTGGGGCCCTATGTACCCTGTGGTTGGACACAACCGATTTGTTCCTGTATCAAAAAGTCCAGGAATGTAGCTTGCCGTATAAATTTGTTTTAATTTCCCCAACCTTATTAGAGAGGCCTCTACAATTCCATTGTGTAATATCTTGCCGATTTTTTCGGCTATCACTATCCATGATATATACTACTTTGAATGAGTTGTGTCAGTTGCGTAGGAGTGTCTAGAACCGCTTCCCATATTGCTATGCTAGCGGCAGGCTTACATTTCGGCAGATCCATTGATCTTACTGCCGTACTAGGCGCTGACGTCTCCTTCTGTTTTTGTGAACTTTCCTTTCGCCGTTCGACTATATGTGCTTTCTTCTGTCGCAGCTGTGAAATGTTTGCTGCAAGAATCTCAATTTCTTTGTCTATTAAATCCTGCTGACTTGTGCACTCCTCAAGTTCTGGAAGTGCATCAACAGTGAATGCCGGTGCCCTGCGTTTTGTGCGTCGCCTAGCTTTCTGTGCTGAAGCAAATGATGTGAAGTCCTGTTCATCCGACAGGCTCTTCTTCTTCAGTCCCATCATCAAGCGACCCTTGCGACAGAGCAGCAAATCTGTTTTTAACCACTACTGGTGCAAATTGTTTCCGTCGGCCTGCCCTTGCCAGCTCGATCTTTCGCTTTTTGTCGGGCACTGAGAGGAGGTGATATTATGATCATTAGATTTGCATATTCCGCACTTGAATTTTGCCTCGCCCGATTCATTTACGCAGTCTGGGTTAACTGAGTTCGGGCAGAATTTGGGCAGTCTTTTTCGCTCGGTTACAGCGGCAACGGCGACGAGGCACAATCGCTGAACTGGTGTCTAAGCGCTGCGTACTTAGTACAAAGATGAAACCGTATACAAGGTAAATGACGTAAGAGTATCGAGCCCACGATGAAGGAATGGAGAAAAATACAAATGGAACACGCTAGGAAAACGTTGACCAATCAGCAAGAGACCTTATAGTAGTGTCACTCTGGCCTGGTCAGCCAGGTCGAATGCTGGTCGGTGGAAAGCGATGCGTCTCAGGAAAGCCTATGGGAGCACGGTGCCACTACCGCGGGGTGCAGGGCATACGCAGCGAAGAGGGAATGAAGGCCTGCAACGGTGCGACAGGATCTAGGACGCCAATGGCCGTAGGGTAACGGCGGCATGGTACACGGCGTCGACCAACAGAGAAAAGGTAACATAAGAGGCCTAGCATCGGCCAATCAATAAAGGTGCATGGCTGTAAGAACCAGCTTTCCGTCCACTGTCAAATGCAGACTTCAGTGCTGGTTATTGCGGGTTTCGGGTGTTTTGGAAAGGGGTACTCGGCGCCGGTAATGCTGACTGTCTGGAGCCCGAAAATGGAGAGATTTGAAAGCGTGAATCGCATGCGTTTTCGAAGCACTGAAAACGCGGAAGAAATTGAATTACTAGCCCAGGTAAGCGGGCATTCGTTCACAGTGCTGCCAATTCATGCGATCGGCATTCGCGTCGCTCACAGTGCCCAAACGTAACGCTTGCCCACTCGCCGATGTTTCTGCGTGGAAGCCGCAGCAGGGCGCCAAAACACCTTAACTACAGCGCCCGAGGCTCCGTTGCACTCGTTTCTACATCATTTTCATCTCTTAGGTTTAGGAATGGCCACAGATTCACTGTTTCGGTTTGAAAAACGACGTTTTTCGAGTGATTTCTGGGTCGCTCGTTTCTCTTACGAATTTATTAGATTGCTCTTGGTACACACGTGACATTACACTATTAGAACGCATTAGCCCCTTTTACAGAGTGAAAAATTTCGTCATAGTTGGCTTTTTCACACCGTTTGTGAACGCGCGCGAAACGCAGAGGTCAAAAGAAGAGAACAAAGGCGTGTCTTGTTCTCTGGGAGGAGCTATGGAGCCTTTCAGCCTGAATAATTTTATACGTGTAGCTCGTATGATTTATATTATAAGGATAATCGACAAGCATCTACAATTGATCGCCCTATTCGACCAGCAAATCCACAGAATGGTATCCTTACGCATTCGAATGTTGCAGCGTCAAAACGGCTACCTTGTCAACTACATTGAGCGGATGCTTATCACGTTGTGGAGAATAAGAGGATCGCTTTGCTCCTTCGTGCAGCGGAAACAAGAAGAACTGAACACAATTGCGGAGAATCTGCAAGGCGTGAACCATACCAACGAACCATCCAGCCGCAACGATCAGGACTAGCTCGCGAGACCGTGTACAGCTAGTACCTGATTCTGCTCTTCAGGCCTGTTCCTGGACTTCAGTGATTGCCGATGTCTCCGTGAGAGTTTAATCGTCAAATGTCTACATAATTCTAAGTTCCGACACTTGAGTTCCATCTGTAACCAGACAACAGCAACACAGGCAGTGCATCGATTAGCTGTTAGTTTTTGCTAGGTGTTTCGACCATTAAAATTTCTCAACAAAAACTTACTGGTGGACTACTTCGTGAATTCTTTAGAATACACTTTTGTGTTTTGTTCCCCGTGCTCCTTTCTTACTCTTGCCGTAACGCAAATTGTTTGCAACGATACAGTTTTCGAATTACGAGACGCTTAAAGCGAATGTGAAGAAAGCCTATCATGCCTAAACTCATAACATTGGTGCTTTGTCTTTCTCTTCAAAGGACACAAACAGTATTATAAGAGGGACGCACATCATGACGCACATACCGTCCATTCGCTGTCACTTCCAAGTTTTAATGACTGATTCCTTCTTGCGTTGCCTTCTTGAGCAACTTCGATTCTTCCCGGTGTTCCTCTTAATATCTCTCCCGCGTTATCCTCGGCGGTCCTCCCATGCACCCTTTGTACGTCTCGGTCGGCACGCGTGATGCTTCCACGAGAAATACCACTCTTGAGCATTTTTTTAGCGCGCACATTACATCGCACAGGCCCTCTTCATTATTTTTATAGCTAAAAAGTGCGCCACCAACACAGAACTACTGAAGTAGGGTGAGTACAGTTGTGATCGTAGTCACTGTAGTTTACGAGCTGGTACCAAGCCGTCCGGCAAGATGAAGTTCAGACGAAAGAGCATTCCCACGCGGAGAAATGGCTTTCAACGTCTTCCCATACTTCGCCCGACGAGAGGCCTCCCGGAGAGGAGCCCACATTAACAACAGAAAACCTGCATGTGCAAGGGAAGTCGTTACTGCAGAAGAGAGGAACCGGGTGATAAAACCAATATACGTATTCATTAGGAGCCATTCTGAACAGTATGACTTAGAAGCAGACACCTGGACTGTAAACTTTGTGACAAAGGCTGCACCTCAACACAGCACACAAAAGTTTACTGCCTGATTATCATTCAGCAGTAAGATGATTATGCTAAGGTCCTTCCATGTTGAATGCAAAAGAGTTTAATATATTGTGCTTGATACTTCCTGATTTCTTTGAAAATCGTTGTTGCTTATTATTGATCTATCGAAAGCAATTTCCCTTATTGCCTCTTGGGAAAGAATTCACCTGTCATGAGGCAGACCTTTACAATTTAGAGAGTGGTACAAAGAGGTATGAGCAAAAAATTTACAAAATACACAGTATTTTTTTTGTGCTTGAATCATTTCTTGATCAACGTATATAGGTTACACTTGTTAATCATGCCTCAAGAAATTGCTAGTACACTGCTCTTCATATTCTTTTAGCTTGAGATTCATCATCTTCAATTTTTTTAAAGCTCCACGTAACGTTCATGAGAAATATCAAACTTGTAAATCTGTTTGCTATAGCATGTGCTACTTGAAACAATGGTAAGACCAAGTTTGAACTTATTAACTTTTAATTAGAAATGCCAGATTTACAGAAGAATGTGGTCTGGTACTTGAGTGAAAATGCCATAGAAAGATGCTCATAGTAAAATATTACACACACACACACACACACACACACACACACACACACACACACACACACACACACACACACACACACACACACACACACACACACACACACACACACACACACACACACACACACACACACACACACACACACACACACGCACACGCACACGCACACGCACACGCACACACACACACACAGATATATATATATATATATATATATATATATATATATATATATATATATATATATATATATATATATATATATATATATATATATATATATACCCTCATTTCCCCTTAATTGATCGGCGTGTAGCTTACGGGGGTCTCGGTTCGGGCAGTCTTGAAGCCATAGGTAGCGTAAGAGGGTTCTAGCACAGCTTTCGCTCTCGCTCTTGATCACGTTCTACGTGATGCTGGCGGTAACAAAGGACGTTCCACGTCCGCCGGTATGGTTGAGGGTGGCGCTGGTGAAAACTCTCAAGGTTCGTATACAGGCAACAAAAATACCCAAGAAAGTAGCATGGGGGACAGCGGCCGATGTAGCTCAGTTGGAAGAGAACCGGACGCGATATTCGGAGGTCGTGGGGTCGGTTCCCACCATCGGCACGTTGCTTTTTCTTCTACTTTGTGTTTATTTATCTTTCCCTAATCAGATTACATTAATAATTTCTGTGATTATCCAAGTAAACATTAAAAAAAAAGATATAAAAAGTACCATACCCAACGCTTTCCTCGGCCTCCCCGACTGTTGGCTTCTTTCCTTCAAGTTCAACTCCGGTGGTTTTTCCATCATTCTGTGTTTTTGGTTGAATTACATTCCTCGGCACGTCCTGACTGGAATACAAAAACCGTTTTTCGAAATTCCAATTGGAAGTATTTTTAAAAAGAAAAAACAGCAAATCGAAACCGAAACTGCTTTCACGGCCAGAAACGACGTCCCAGGCAGCGAAATGGTGACGTCACACTCAGTATTAGAGAAACACTCGTACGTGCGTTATAAAGTATGGAAATCACGAAGCATTGCATAAAATGTCTGAGGTAGTTCAATGTAAGCCTCACAATTTGATAATCATGCGGGAAGTGGACAGTAACGCCGGTATACTGTCTGTGACGTCAGAAACTCAGTGTTGCCGGCAGAAATGGTCTCAGGTTAAGCCATGAAAACAGCATATTTTAAAGTCGTGTTGCGCGCGAACGGATTATCGTACGGCGCCCAAATTTTGTAGAATGCTTCAGGACGGAGAGAAGAATCTACGGTAAAATTTTTATTAGAAAAAACCCCCGGAGTTGCCCTTTCATGTATAATAATGAGCACCCTCATTTCCCCTTAATTGATCTGCTTGTAGCTTACGAAGGTCTCGGTTCTGGCAGTCTTGAAGCCATAGGTAGCGTAAGAGGGTTCTAGCACAGCTTTCGCCCTCGCTCTTGATCACGTTCTACGTGACGCTGGCGGTAACAAAGGACGTTCCACGTCCGCCGCTATGGTTGAGGATGGCGCTGGTGAAAACTCTCAAGGTTCGTATACAGACAACATAAATACCCAAGAAAGTAGCAGGGGGAACAGCGGCCGATGTAGCTTAGTTGGAAGAGCACCGGACGCGATATTCGGAGGTAGAGGGTTCGGTTCCCACCATCGGCACGTTGTTTTTTCTTCTACTTTGTGTTTAATTATCTTTTCCCTAATCAGATTACATTAATAATTTCTGTGATTATCCAAGTAAACATTAAAAAAAAAGACAAAAAGTACCATCCCCAACGCTTTCCTCGGCCTCCCCGACTGTTGGCTTCTTTCCTTCATGTATTATAACGAGCACCCTCATTTCGCCTTAATTGATCTGCTTGTAGCTCACGGGGATCTCGGTTCTGGCAGGCTTGGAGCCGTAGGTAGCGTAAGAGGGTTCTAGCACAGCTTTCGCCCTCGCTCTTGATCACGTTCTACGTGACCCTGGCGGTAACAAAGGACGTTCCACGTTCGCCGCTATGGTTGAGGGTGGCGCTGGTGAACACTCTCAAGGTTCGTATACAGACAACATTGATACCCAATAAAGTAGCAGGGGGGGGCAGCGGCCGATGTAGCTCCGTTGGAAGAGAACCGGACGCGATATTTGGAGGTCGTGGGTTCGGTTCCCACCAGCGGCACGTTGTTTTTTCTTCTACTTTGTGTTTAATTATCTTTCCCCTAATCAGATTACATTAATAATATCTGTGATTATCCAAGTAAACATTAAAAAAATACATAAAAGTACCATCCCCAACGCTTTCCTCGGCCTCCCCGACTGTTGGCTTCATTCCTTGATGTATTATAACGAGCACCCTCATTTCCACTTAATTGATCTGCTTATATATATATATATATATATATATATATATATATATATATATATTGCCGCGAAACCTTCAAAATGGTATTTGTTTTCTTTTAGCAGCCGCCGGCATGCGGGTTTATCACTGTGATCCTGGCACGCGTATCAATTCTGTATCCCGTGTTTGTGCATGCTCGTTTTCGCGATACGAGGCGTTGTCATTTTTCTTTGTCGCGAACGATGCGCCGAAATTTGTCTCGAAGATTCCGGTCTATTTCGAATGTTTCTACAATGTTCCAGGTTGTGCTAGTAGCAGTTTGCGATGTTATCTAGATTGTTCTGAGCAGCCTTTAAATTGAGCGTTTGCGAGTGGGACGAGCATTCTTTGTTCGAGTACAGTCAAGCCTGTGTCTTCTTTTGGTGTCAACTGCCTTGTCACCCCTACGTGACAATATTCTCACAGAAGCCAGTGGAACTGGTTAAACAGGTTTACTCACAACTAAGCAAAAGTACCGGCAAGATAAGGCAGGGAACCGACTGGCGGGCGAGCACCGAGAGGGAAGAAGACGAGCGCGTGCCAGTCTCCCGAGCTCGCCACATGGCGGCGCCAGTAAGATAACACTGCGGCATTGCCCCTCCCGGTGGAAAAGGCATCGTCCCGATGCCGAGTGGCGAGGTCGAAGGTAACCGTAGTCGGCGAATGTGCCGCGTTCACATAAAGCAGTTAAAGGACGCAAAAAAAAGACACATGTAGCTTGACTTAGCGGGAGTAGAAGGGCTTCATCCTTGCGACATGTACGACTTCCGATTGTGCTTGCCGTCGGGATGAGCGGACAGTTCCTTGCGGGATCACTTCGTAGGTGACGTCGCTGAGTTTGCGTTGCGCTTCGTACGGGCCGAAGTAGCGGCGAAGAGGCTTCTCGGAGCGACCCCGCTGCGAACAGGTGTCCACACCCAAACCTGATCGCCAGGGTTGTAGATTACCCCCCTCTGACGAAGGTTATAACGAACGTTGCTGTGTCCGGACTCTCAGTCTAGCCAGCTGGCGAACGGCCTCGGCATGCTGCACGAATTGGTCGGCACCGGCAAGCGATGGGTGGGCAACATCTGGCAGTAGCATTGCGTCCAGCATGGTGACAGCTTCGCGAACGTACACCAAACTAAACGGTGTGAAGCGGGTTGTTTCTTGGACTGCGGTGTTATACGCAAATGTTGCATACTGTAGTATCTGGTCCCAGTTCTTATGGTCTTTGTCGACGTACACAGAAAGCATATCCGCGATGGTCTTATTGAGTCGCTCAGTAAGGGCATTCGTCTGAGGGTGGTAATGTGTTATTCTGCGATGACAAGTGCCACTGAGCCACAACACTTCCCGGGTTAGAGCCGAAGCAAATGCCGTGCCTCTGTCAGTTAAAACGATCGCAGGGGCACCGTGACGAAGGACCAGATTAAAGATGAAAAAGTTGGCAATATCAGCAGACGTGCCATTGCAGGAAGAGCTTTCGTCTCACAATAGCGGGTTGCATAATCTGTGGCCACTATAATGTACCGGTTGCCCAATGATGACGTAGGAAATGGCCCGAGCAAGTCCATACCGACTTGGTGAAAAGGTACTTGGTAGGAACAATAGGCTGCAGCAGGCCGGCCGGCTTGACAGGTGGTATCTTTCGACGTTGGCAATCACGGCACGTTCTAACATAGCGCTGAACCATAGCGGCAAGCTTGGGCCAGTAGTACTTTTGTCGTATTCGTGCCAAGGTGCGAGAAGAACCGAGATGTCCGGCAGAAAGCTCGTCGTTGCATGCCTGTAAAACGTCGGTACGGAGGGGTGTTGGAACAACCAGCAGATACTGAATGTCTGTGGAAGTGTAGCTTTTCTTGTAGAGGACGCCGTCACGCAAGCAGAACCACGACAGACCACGCGTGAAAAAGTGAGGCGGCGATGAGGCGGTTCCTTCGAGGTAATCGATGAGCGGTCGCAGTTCGGTGTCGTCTCGCTGCTGTTGAGCGAGATCTGGCGTCGTGAGAGCGCCGAGAAAAACGGAGTCATCTGTTTCAATTGAAGAACACGGGATAGGGTCTCGGGATAGGCAGTCAGCGTCACTGTGTTTCTTGCCGGACTTGTACACAATAGTGACGTTGAACTCCTGTAAGCGGAGACTACAGCGAGCTAACCGGCCTGAAGGATCTTTAAGGTTCGCTAACCAACAGAGTGAGTGGTGGTCGTCGACCACTCTAAACGGCCGACCATACAAATACGGCCGAACTTTTGTTACCGCCCACACAACTGCAAGGCTCTCCTTTAGGGTAGTAGAATAATTCGCTTCGGAACGAGACAGGGTACGGCTGGCGTAAGCAATCACCCGCTCAACGCCTTCTTGCCACTGAAAGAGAACTGCACCGAGGCCAACGTTACTGGCGTCGGTATGCAATTCTGTGTCGGTCTCCTCGTCGAAGTGGCCATGTACGGGCGTTGTTTGAAGGCGCTTGCGAAGCTCCTCGAAGGCCCTTTGCTGCTCGTCGGCCCCGATGAACGGCGGGTCGCCCTTTGGTAGACGAGTCAATAGTTCCGCTATTCGGGAGAAGTCGTGCACAAACCTTCTGTAATATGCACAGAGGCCGAAAAACCGACGCACGGGAACTTTTATCAGTGGGGGTCGGGAAAGCAGCTACGGCAGCCGTCTTCTCTGGATCAGGGCTAACTCCCTCAGCACTCACGACGTGACCCAGAAACTTGAGCTGCTGGTATGCAAAGTGACATTTTTTTGGTTTTAGTGAGAGCCCGACCCCGCGGACAGCATTTAGCACGGCCGTCAATCGTTTGAGGTGCTCCTTGTAAGTCACAGAGAAAATGACAACATCGTCAAGGTAGACGAGGCACGTCTGCCATTTGAGGCCGGCTAGGACAGTGTCCATCATCCTTTGAAAGGTTGCGGGAGTGGAACAAAAACCGAAGGGAAGCACCTTAAATTTGTACAGTCCGTCAGGAGTAATGAACGCGGTCTTCTCTCGATCACGTTCATCGACTTCGATCTGCCAGCACTCACTGCGTAGATCGAGCGATGAAAAGTATCGGGCGTAGCGGAGTCGGTCGAACGAGTCATCGATTCGAGGCAATGGTTAGACGTCCTTTTTCGTAATTTTGTTAAGCCTTCTATGGTCGACGCAGAATCTGAGTGTTCCGTCCTTTTTAGTGACCAGCACAACAGGTGAGGCCCATGGACTTGTGAATGGCTGGATTACATCTTCGCGGAGAATCTCATCAACCTGCGCCCGAATAGCCTCTCGTTTTTTTCGCCGATACTCGGTAGGGGTGTTGGCGGATAGGGCCCTCGGTGGGATCAACTATAATTCGATGTTTGACAACTGACGTCTGTTTCACTTTGTTAAGTAACGGCAAATCAGTCACGGTAAGTGTCCAGAATTGCTTGAAGGCGGCGTTTCTGGGTAAGAGACAAAGCAGGATTCACTTCAGTTTGAACAGTATGTCCAGTGCTCTCGCGAGGGTTCTCGTTGGCCAGCGAAAGGGCGCAATAGGTGGATGGCGCACTGACTTCGTCAAAATAAGCGATAGCTGTACCTTGCGGTAAATGGCGGCATTCGGCTCTAAAGTTCGTTAAAAACAGTTTAGTTCGTTTTTTTTCTCAACGCAAAGACCGCCCGAGCGACGAAGATTTGTAGGCTCAACAATAAATTCACGTTCGTTTCTGCGAGATCTTGAAAGGCGGGAGGGTTGCCGCACTGCACTGTAACAAACAAGCTGGTGCGTGGAGGTAGAGTCACATGGTCGTTGCACACTCGGAAAACTGGCCTGCCTGTGTAGTCGTCGCTGTGCTGCGTGCACTCGCCGGAAATTGCGCGGTGAGTGGAAAAAGTCACCATGAAGTCACGGAGGTCGATGATTGCGTCGTTTTCTATAAGAAAATCAAGGCTGAGAATCAGGTCCTTGGAGCACTATGCCAGCACAACGAAGCAACACGAGAATGTTACGTGGCGAATCTCGACGAGAGCGGCGCACGCTCCGAGCGGCGTTACCACATGCACTCCGGCTGTCCTTATCGGGGCTTCGTGCCAATGAGTCAGGACTTTTCGTAGAATGGTAGAAGGCCATGACTCATAACGCAAAAATCAGCGCCGGTATCTACAAGGGCAGTCGTGCTGTGGTTATCAACGACGATCGGTATCTCGGCGAAATGTAGCTCACCGTTGACAAATAGCGGCTTGTCAGGGATCGTCGGGCTGCCGGATCGTTCGTTGCGTGGAATTGCGGCGTCGAAGGCAAGCTTCTGTAATCTTCGGGAGGTCGTCGGACTCGTTGGTCGTGCGGTGCGTCGATTGGGGTCGTCGGAGGAAAGCTTCGGCGATCGTCGAAAAGTGGTCGGACTATTGGTCGGAGCGAAGGGTCGGAGGTCGTTCTGTGTGATCGAATCGGTTAGCGGAGGATGTTGGTCGTAGTGTTCATCGACCGCGGCCCTACCCTCGAGGGTCGCCGTTTTCAGTTTCCCCGGCGCGGACTTGGGGATTGCCTGAAGGAAGTACGGTGGCTGCAGGAAAACTGTCTCGGCGACAGTGACCTGGACTGGTGTCGCTGGAGGGACGCAGATGGGACGTTGTCGCTGAGGTATCGGTCGATGTCCCGAGGTCGTTCGCCAAGTGCAGCCGAGGGGCATCCGGGAAAAATCCGCTCAAGCCCATCCGACGGTACGGGCAGTGGCGAAGAATGTGACCGGCTTCGCCGCAGTGGACGCACAAAGGCAGATTGTTCGGCGTGCGCCACGCGTGTGCTTTGCTAACGGGTGGTCGAGCTTCAGGCACACCAATCAAAACTGAAAATTGGGGTGGAGGACGAGCGGGAGGAGCAGGGTTGCAGGGTGCCGATGGTTCAGGCGCAGGGGTACGCAACACATCGCTGTACGTCATGATGTGTGGCGCAGGCGGCTGGGGTACTGATGATACTGATAGTACTGATGCCCCCAACACGTGGATGTTGCTCGAGAGAGGGTAGCTTTTCAGCTCTTTGCACACGATGCTTCGGATAAGTTCACGAAGGGCTTCACTGTCGTTTCCGGCCTTATTGGCAAGCGGAAGTCTACGGCAGCGATGTTCGCAGAGCGATCAAAATACACAAATCGCTGATTCAAGTCACGCTCGATGCTTGTTGCATCTTTCGTAAAATCAGCCACAGTACGTGGAGGGTCACGTACAAGGCCAACGAACAGCTGCTCCCTGACGCCTCGCATAATGTGGCGCACCTTCTTTGCCTCCGACATGTACGGATCCGCCCGGTTGAAAAGGCGAGTCATTTATTCTACAAACATGGCGACGCTTTCATTAGGCCGCTGTGCTGGGGACTGTAGAGCGAGTTCGGCCATCTCTTCTCTTGTTTCTTGTATCGTTGCAAAATGTTTCGAGCAGATGCCGCCGAATATCTTGCCAGGTGGTAATGGTAACCTCGTGGTTTTCGAACCACATTCTGGCGGCATTTTCTAGTACGAAATAAACATTCCACAACTTCCGGCCCTCGTCCCACGCATTAAACAAAGCGACCCGGTTGTAGTTGGTCAACTAGTCCTCCAAGCCTTCAAACTTATCGCCATGAAACGGCGTGGGCATACGCGGAGCATGGAAGCCGGCTGGCCACTCACAGGAAGCTGAATGGTCTGAACTGCCGCTGTAGTCATCGTGGTTCGTGGTGGGGAAGCAAGAGGACCACACTCGGGATCTAAGCCTCAAGCACGGTGTAAGAGTAGATAACGGCCCCGTCCAGCCCTCTACCGAAGAATTCTACTTCTTAGGGTTGCCGACAGATGGCGTCAGCAACCGTGGCCCGCTCCGCGAGCGGCCGGCCCACGTCGGCACTATAGATGCTATCGGCATGCATTTGGCCCCACTGTGTCAGTATGCGCCTTAAAACTTTCTCCTCTGGTATTTAGCTGTGGGGATGTAAATAATGCTTTATATACAAGAAATAATTTTAGTTCGGTTAAAGCAGAGCGTCACAACCAACATAACTTCCGCTCAGAAGGCAAAGCTGACACGGCGTTGGCGGCACCCGTTTTAATAAAGCACCACATTTTGTGCCGCATTGCACGCTTCACACTAAAGCGCCAACCACATGAGGCGAGAATTCGCGGCCGCATGCCGCGCGACGGCGTCGCGCATGAGGGGCTGAAGAGCGCCAAAGCATTGCCGCTCGTCGCTGTCGCTCAGGTTCTGGGTTTTTAGAAAATTTCGCGTGTCGCCCGGAAGCAGCTAGCGAGGCAGCCAATCGCAGAAGGCTTTGGTGTACTAAACTTCCATCCTGGCTTTTTTTGTAAGTGAAGTTTGTTTTCCTAGTCCGATTTGAGTGAAGAATCTGCAGACGCTAACTTCGTCTGACCCTTGCATATATGAGCGCATCAATACAATTCAGTAAAAGCTTGGTAGTGTAGTGAAGAAAAACAATATTGTTCATTTTCTAAAGGAGCAAGAGAAGTTCACTGCTTGCAATGCAAGTCGGCATCGCAGTGTAGTATTGCACTGCTGTGCTGTGACTTTTTTTTTTTTAACGCGTACAAAAAGTTCCATGAGTGTTTTACCGTACTTCAGGCTGTTTATTGTTAGAAATGAATAGGATATGGCCTAACTGCACTCCCCCTGACCGAATAACGAGGCGGCGGTTACAAAGCAGCGCTGAAAACGCGCCTCTATGTCACCAAGTCCAGTCGCTCCGTGCGGTGTGCACCAACGGCAACGACAGGCGTTGACAGCGGCGTCGTGCGACGGATCGCCAGGGGCTGTCGCCTCATGCGGTTACCACTTAACTCTACTGGTTATAAGATATGCCGAACAGTGCGCTGTCTAAGGAACCGACCTCATGCCGATACCAGAGAAGTACAGGATACAGGGACCCATCCCAACCGGTCTTACCGCCATTTTACGAACATGTAAACTAAATTACTACCCCCCCCCCAAAAAAAAAACAAAAAACAAAAAACACACAGATCACAAGTCACTTCAGTGCATGAATGTCACGTTAGTAATTTATTCACACAACTTTAACATTTCTGAAACAAACACAACTCGCGAAAGGTCTCCTTAATGTTGGAAACGAAGGTGAAGAAAAATAAACACGAGAAAGTAATTTTCAACACCATTGCACTCGTCCCTACCTACGAGCTCGCACAACCTTTGGAAATTTTCGTAAATCCTGGCTCTTATTGTCCTTCTGACTCTTCAATCGCCTGCAATATTGACGCATGCGTAGGCACAGACAATAGTGCAACAGTTTCGCAAGCATATCTTCTTTATGAAGATTGCATAGAGATGTAAACTTGAAATTTTCCAGCACAGCATCAATGGTCTTATCCAACACGTGCATGGCACTCGCATATTTTTCAAATTTCTCCTCGCAGTACTTGTAAAGGCCAAAAAGATGCTTGTTAGGGTGCGTCAGCCTGCCCCTTGTTTTGAGTTTCACCAGCTCGGCTTCAGGAACATTTGCGACCCCTTTTGTTCCTTCAAGCGCCTGCTTACAATCCGTGCAAGAGATCTCGTTCGCAAGCTTTCTTGAGAAAAAGCCAGTGACGTAGTAAACGATGCAGTCTTGAACCGCTGCATCGCAGTCGTCTAGCTCAAAAACGTCTCCATAGTCCCAGCTGCCTTCGTCAATTAGTCCATCAAGCTTCTGCTTCAATTCCTGCAGTTTGTTCAGGCGCTGCTCATCCGAACTTTTGTATATCTCCCTCAAATCCGCCAGAGTGACAACAGCAGTCTGGTCCTTCTCAGACGTTGTACAGTTTCCAAACTGTGGAGATTTTAGCAAAGAATACATGCTTAGCATGAGATACAGCTGCAAGAATGTGGGAAAGGTCGGATGTTCATTTTGTCCTCCCGCTTGTCTGATATGATACCGAAGAAGCATTCTAACGGATACTGATTCATTTTGGCCTACAGCACATACTTGAAACCGCAGTCTTGTAAAAGGTATCTAGAAAGTTGTAGGACAGATTTCAGCGTAACACGCAAACCTTCGGCAGTCGACTGGCTCAGAAAGAGGTCTTTTGGAATGTCACCGTTTATGACCTCTTGTGAGTCACCGTTTATGACCTCTTGTTTATGAGTCCAGCCACTCACATGCAGTCTGGAGAGTGGTGAAATCTCTGCATCCTAGTTGAATGCCTTCTCCAGGGTATCTTTGTTGAAGCGTTACAGTTGACTGCGTCAGCAAGAGGCTTGTCGTCCGGGGCTTAACGGGGTACAATTTGAGGGGAGCGGCCGGGAGCAGGGACTCCGAATGAATTCTAAAAGGATGTGTGGAACATGGAACTGTTTTTGGCGAGTCGAATTAGAGAACATAAAGGGATTTTACACGCCCTTATACCGGTTAACCTGTCTGTCCCAACGGGTGCATCTGTGTGCTTTTTTGAACTGGCGACTTGTATTCGTCCTGGCTCCTCCTAGCTCTCGGGGCTGGGATCATAGCAGGCCTCGCCGGTCGCGGTAGAGGCTCCTTGCCACAGGGGTATCTGTTGTGCGTGCGGTCAACAAACTAGCCACTTCAGTAGCAGTCGACGGCCCTTTCCACACGCGTCTCTTTCAGTTTTTACTCGGGAGTCTCTCTCAACCCGCCTCTACCTGCATAAGGCGGCGCTGGCCACCTCAGACAGACCTCCAAAGAGGACTGGTCATCCATCACCAGCGAGCAGCAAAACTCAGTGGTGCCCTGGAATAGGGCTCCAACCATGTGAGACAGAGCCACGTCATCGACGCAAAGAAGATGGAGGAACTCTGTCGGCAATATCAGTAAAGAGTTTAGAGCGTCGAACAGGTCATTCAGAAAAAGTGTGAACTTCGCTGTCGGTTCCGCATTAGCCAGCCTTGGCGCACCTTTGCGACCATAAAACATTATTTATTTGGCAACAGAGTTACTGAAGAGCTGTGTGGCCAGCTTTACTCTCATCTTCAGCATGTTGGATGGGTTTACATGATTGTAAGCGAGCTTGGGGCACACTCGAAGCGCTCCAGTGTTCTTTCTGCCCGCAACAAAGACAGCGTTGTAGCACGACCATGTAATAAATTGGCCATCTTTCTTCAGAACATTTTTGTTGTGCAGACGGTTCCTAAAGCACTTAAAAAGATGAGGTGCGTCGGAAAAAGCATACACCTTTCTTGAAACGTCCGTTGGATGTTCAAAGCAGATAACGTCATGTCCCAATGTGCAATTGATGCTGAATTGCTTCCACATTGTCCGGTTCGTGGAAGCGCCGTCGCACACAACTCCGTCAACAAACAAATCGGCCTTCTCTAAATGTACAATGCACTGAATCAAAAGCTGAGCAAGGAGCGTTCCCTTTGTGGACCCCTTCAATGCAAACATAGCCACTAGCTGTAAATAATTTTCGCCGAGAGGCGAAAATGCAAAAACAAGGCTATGGTCCGCAAGCTCATTCTTTGGTTGTCGCTCTCCCCATGATCGACGAGACCGGCGTAGGTCATCGTTTTGGAGTTTACAGCCAATTCTTTTCTTGCTTGAATTTCAACCATTATCAGCATTCCTTGGTGCCGGAAAGGAGTCTTCTTAGAGATTTTCACCTCCAAGGCTTGAAAGAAGTTATCGTCAAAATCACATTTCAGGCCCACCATGTTTATGTACTTCCTCACAGTAGTAACACATGGCAAAGGCAAAATATCATTGCTTCGTAAAAAAGCGTACGAAGCAGGGCTGCGTATGTGTAGCAATAGGCACAACAGAATCCAGTCATCTGTGTATCGGCGGTTTCTCTTTGTTGCGCTCCGGGCAGCTGAAATACATTCCTCTAGCAAAAGCATCTGTGCTGGTGACATATTCAGGGCTTGCAGTTTACTTCTGACGTCTTCTTCCTGCAATTTTTTTAGCTCTGTTCTGGTGTCCTGTATCTGCTTGATCAAGAGCTTGTTGTGCTTCATAAGCCGGATTCGTGACTGCTGCAATGCTGATTTTGCACGGCGCAAAGCTTCGAGCTTCTCCTGCTGGGAAGGCGGCACGGAAAGCCTAATGCGTTTCAATGGTCACTCCTGTTTCGCTCTTGCAGCTTGGCGGTCGGCATGCAACCTAAAGGTGTCGGCGAGACCGCGGAAGTGATGACATATGACACCTCCAGGTGACAGTAATAGGCACTTGTTGTGTCTCCATCTCTTGTGGCCGTCGACGGATGTACACTCAGGATTCACACTCGGGAAGTCCTTCAAACTCGGCCCTCCCAGGCACACATTAAGGCTATCAATAGTTTGGAGCATAACT
Source organism: Amblyomma maculatum (assembly GCF_055883805.1). NCBI lineage: Eukaryota > Metazoa > Arthropoda > Arachnida > Ixodida > Ixodidae > Amblyomma > Amblyomma maculatum. The sequence continues at coordinate 90,368,406 of NC_139350.1, forward strand.
TCAATTTCAGATGAAGATGCGTCAACCAAATTTATACCAACAGCAGCACAATCCATAGGCCTGCCGAAGACATACGCCTGAACTGTCAGGTCACTCTTCACATGCAAAGTTTCTATTGAAAATTTCTGAAGAACCGCCCCTTTGCCTGCGTGTTACCTGTGCGTCGATAAACACAAAATGTCCTTCACCCCTGCAGCGTCGGTGCGATGCACTGCCCACGAATGCTGAGGCAGGCAAATGCTTTCTGCTTCGTTGAAGAGCGTTTCAAATGGTGAGCTAACCGTGACAGTCTCACAGGATGACGCAACGTCGTTTTCATCAGGAGCGGTTGCCGCAGGGAGAGTTGTGTCGGTGGGCAATGTTGATCCGACGCCGCTGCTGCTGCTGCTTTGAGAGACTGAAGCTGCACGATCAGAGAGTCGCTTCGCTGTCTTGCGAGAACTCTTGACCCCTTGGAGAGGTAGCTCGGCGCCCCTACGAAGATATACGGAATAGCGTCTTTTGTGAGGCCAGCTCTTCTCATCCCGGACATTAACAAGCGGCCATCAATTTCCGCTGGCCACGTCTTCAAGATGAAGTGGGGAGCAAAATGTCTTTCGCAAACACGATTGGTTCTTTGCAGTACACGATCTTTGCTAGGTATTGCTCGCCGCCACGCTTCAAGCCTTGCTTCGTCGTGCGGCGGCTTGAAAAGCGGGTACTTCTCCTTGCACGATTTGTAGCCGCTATACAAAAGGGCACAAAACACTTCACCATGCAACGCCGCATAAAATAACTTGATCAGAGAGATCCAGATTTCATTAAACGCGAGCACGAAATCAGAAGCAAGTCGCGGCAGACAAAGAACACGAATGGCGCGAAGGGCGAAATAGAGCAATAGTTGCGAGCGCCATCTGTTGAAGCCCCGCGCAAGTAGAATCTTGCGGCCTCGTTTCTACGTAGCGGCTCGCCCGCGCCGTTCACTCACCTAAACTACTCTTACACCGTGGCCTCAAGCGATGGCTCGCCTTGTGCACAGGTGTCGTGTCCACGGTGTGTAGATGGGCGTAGGGGGAAGCCAGAGGCTCTTCGTACATGGAATCTACCCGGAAGCTCCACCAAAAATGTCACAGAAGCCAGTGGAACTGGTTAAGCAGGTTTACTCACAACTAAGCAAAAGCACCGGCAAGATAAGGCACGGAACCGACTGGCGGGCGAGCACCACCGAGAGCGCAGAAGACGAGCGCGTGCCAGTCTCCCAAGCTCGCCACAGGGCGACGCCAGTAGGATAACATTGCGGCAATATATATATATATATATATATATATATATATATATATATATATATATATATATATATATATATATATATATATACTGCTGGCTTCTGTTGGCTTCTTTTCTTCATATATTATAACGAGCACCCTCATTTCGCCTTAATTGATCTGCTTGTAGCTTACGGAGGTCTCGGTTCTGGCAGTCTCGAAGCCGTAGGTAGCGTAAGAGGGTTCTAGCACAGATTTTGCCCTCACTCTTGATCACGTTCTACGTGACGCTGGCGGTAACACAGGACGTTCCCGTCCACCGCTATGGTTGAGGGTGGCGCTGGTGAACACTCTCGAGGTTCATATGCAGACAACAATAATGTTCAAGAAAGTAGGGGGGACCGCGGCCGATGTAGTTCAGTTGGAAGAGCAGTGGATGCGATATTCGGAGGTCGTGGGTTCGGTTCCCACCATCGGCACGTTGTTTTTCCTTTTACTTTGTGTTTATTTATCTTTCCCCTAAACAGATTACATTACTAATTTATGTGATTACCGAAGTAAAGATTAAAAAAAAACAACAAAAAGTACAATCCCCTATGCTTTCCTTGGCCTCGCCGACTGTTTGCTTCTTTTCTTCATATATTATATATATAATTTTTATTTTTTCCGGAATTTGCGTAGTCCTCTACTACGGCGTCTCTCCTATTCTGAGTTGCTTTGGGACGTTAAACCCCACAAACTAAACCAAACCAAACATTAATTATTAATGTAATATAAATATATTATGCTTATAATAAATATATATTATAGCTGATAGCATATTATCATTTTGCGTGATGCGAAAAACATTTGAAGTTGAGTGTTGCAGCACTGGTCAGCATTGCCACGTATTGTCATTTCACCGCTGCACACAGCCTCGGCAGTGCCCAAAATGCGCAATTAATTCTATGTGGTCATGTGTTCAGGCATTGCTCACCTGCTTCAAACCGAGCTAGCATCAATGTTCCTTGCATGCTGCGCTTGCAAGAGCAATTATATCCTACGATGGAATCAAGTGACTTGAAGCGGCATTGACTGCAGATATGATCACCTCAGGAGACCAGAGTCTCACCACAGTACTCCTGTTCTTTCCACCAAGCTGTTTGGCTAAGGCCGATGCAGCACCCCTAGAGTTCTAATTTCTTCCTCAAAATATAACAATTCTAGAGAGTGCATTAATCCTTCAGAAGCTATAACTTGATTTTCCTTTCTGAAACTTGAGAGCAGCTACTTGTAATACTGTTGCTAATTTATAACAAAAGTTGTTAGACAGTGGCTGGACTAAAGTCACATTGGTTTAAGAGCACTCTGAGTGAATGCAGACTAGAAAATATATTAATTAACTGATACTGATAAATTCTCGAAACGCGGCAAAACACGGGCTAGGGAGAATGCGCTGCCGAGGAAGCCGTTGTCGGTGGCTTCGCGCAAAGGCACCTGGCCATCTGTTCCTATGAAACCGCCGCCCGGACGCAACCGACAAAGGGCAGTGATTAGAATGTTTGGGCCTGTGTGCGTGTGTGTGTGTGTGCGTGTGTGTGTGTGCGTGTGTGTGTGTGCGTGTGTCTGTGTGCGTGTGTGTGTGTGTGTGTGTGCGTGTGTGTGTGTGTGTGTGTGTGTGTGTGTGTGTGTGTGTGTGTGTGTGTGTGTGTGTGTGTGTGTGTGTGTGTGTGTGTGTGTGTGTGTGTGTGTGTGTGTGTGTGTGTGTGTGTGTGTGTGTGTGTGTGTGTGTGTGTGTGTGTGTGTGTGTGTGTGTGTGTGTGTGTGTGTGTGTGTGTCTTGGAGTGTACCCTTCAGCGAGCGGGCTTTGTCTTTGTGACTGCTCGGCCCCTCTTGCGTGAGCTGAGGGAAGATTTGGAAAGACTGTGAACCAGAGATGTTTGCGGTTGCGTGCGTAACCACTCGCTGCTTTATGCATATTTTGTGTTTGTTTGACTATAACATTCGTATGGGAGAGACATGTGTGGCACAGCGACTGGCGAGCCCATTCTAAAACATTGCATGCTATTGGCTACAGAGTGCCTGTTGTTGATTGGCCAGTAGAGTAGGTTCAAAATTTTTGAAAAGTTAACGTAACAAGCGGTGAGGGTTAGGAGGGAGGTTTGGCTGACGGAGGTCTCCAGACCCCTGCAGCTTAAAGTGTAGCAGAACGGCTTGATTCTGCTAGCCTCTGACATTCGATCGACCACGCAGTTACAGTTTATCATTTTGTGCCGTTACGTCGCCTCTGACGACAATATGTTACTATGATACGAATAAAAGTGTACGGTCTACAAGGAAAGGTCTCATCTCCACGCCGCAATGTATCGCTGAGCCACGGACACAGCGGTGTGCCATCAATACCACTCACAACGGGACGAGAAATTGAAGAAGAATAGAGAAGGAAAATAACTGCAACCATCTTCAGTAAACGTCTCGGTAAATACTCAACAACAACCGCGCTATAAAGGCTTTCGCCTCATCGCACTTAAGCGGTCCAAAGTTCCCCTTTCCTAGAATTTTCTTCGATTATTGCCGCATGTATTCGGAGTACTGCCGGCGCAAATGTTCTTACTTGCTTATGAGCGAATTATTCGAATTAATATGACTTCAACGGGGTTAGGTTTTCGGCAGATTAGCTCAAGTGAGCAGACGGCGCAAGCAAAGGAATGCGTGAAGCTTCGCTTTTTTTTTTTCCAGTAACCATGCAGTAGCCTTAGAACATGCAATGAACGGCGACGTCTGCATCATTTTGCTGGCGAGTTAGTACGAGCAGCTCCTGCGAGATGCAAACAGCACGTGCTGGGTACTTCGCACTCCCGATAGTCCTCTCATCACAGACATTCACTCCTGGGACACTAGCAGAAAGCATCACAAGTTGCCAATGTTGGCTGAAGCTCTTATATCTTACTGATCTGCTGGATGTTCTGTGCGTTTTTTCTTTAGACGAACAGAAATATGCCAAGGTGGTCGAAATTTGGCGCAAAGGAGTGTTCAGCTCATCGCACCGCGTACAGAGGCGAACAATCATAGTATTCGGTCATCTGCCCTATTTTGGGACATGCACAGTATTGTGAGCGTTTTTTGAGCGGCTATAGGAGGGTTGGAGCGAGAAGCGGGGACCTCGCTCCAGTCGTCGCACACCACAGCCACCACATCCGATTCTACGAGAACAGTCACTGGCTTCAGTGGCTGGAGCAGCTTTGCAAGTTCGGCCCGTGAGAGGCTCTGGCTTCCACATCTGTGCTTTTCGCATAACTTATACCCCGACGTTTACCGAGTGCCGCCAGAGCACACCAGCCGACCGCCAGACCGCATTTACTGCCACACAGCTGCCGCATCGGGTTCATCTGCGCATGGGCGGCTTGCGGTATGCGCTGTGGCGGTATACGCTATGCCAAGTGCCTTCTGTTGTGACATGGTGCATAGCGGAGGGACGTAATTAAGAAATTAGAATCATGCCTCTAAAATGGCTTGTTTTGTGACCGATTCTCTTCCGTCGCAAAAAGCACTCAACAGGTTTGAAACGTTCGCCACAGAAACTTACCTGTACAAGATTTGTACGCGTAGCAGCGGCGGCATTTTCGTTTTAAAGATTTTTGGGAGCAGAAGCAGTCAAGTAGGCGCCTTGAACTCTAGAAAATGTCCAGCGAAGTTCCCGGTGTGTCCCGAAAACGTTCGCCGATGCATGCAAATGAGTCGCAACGCCAAGTTTCAAACCGCGCTCGAGGCAATGCATGAGGCAGCGCTCGATGCTCACGATAAGGACGTCATATGCTCCGGCGGACCACTGAGCCGACCGAAGCACCGCTCTGGAACCAAATATGTGCGCGACCGCCGCCGTGTGCCGTCTTCTTCGAAGTATAACTTGGTCCTGCCAGTAAGGATGTCCGCGCCTGCACGCGATCTGCGTTATGTGCTGGCTAAATTTCTGAAGTATATGCGTAAACTAAGGCTGGTCGCTTTGATCACACCTTTTAATTCTCCTGAAATATAGAGGGCGGAAGGGAGTGCACAGCACTGAACACGCGCATTGGTATATACGTCGTCATGTACATACACTGTGCCCAAGGGTAGGCGTTTGAAGTTTGAGCTGCTAAACGAAGAAAATTGTAATTTCGCTGTGCACAACAAATGGCATTCATTCGTCGCTCAATCACGGCGATCGTTAATAAAGATTCTACCACACCGCGAACCATAGCTGACTTGCACGGTCTTAATTAAAGCCTCTCACCGTCGTCTATCGATGGCGTGATGTTTCTTGTTACATGCTGGCGCCATAGCTCTTGCCCGATGAGGGATGGGTCAGCTGGACGAACAACGCTCAGAGGGGCACTATGGATCAATTGATGTCGACCCATATATGCTGATTACTGCGTTCTACTGACAGAGCGTCTACTTTCAGTCAAGGTGGAGTTGTAACGAAGAAAGTGACAACAATTATGGTGTCGCTGCCACAGGCCGCTTTTCCACTCGAAGTGCGATGACGTCACGTACGTTTTACTATGCCCATCTTTGGTGCTAGATTACACTACCATCCACCTAAATTCAGCGACCATGCAGTCCATAATTTTTGAATGCCATTACATGGTTGATGGATGCAGAAGCCCGGCGTCGCCAGAAAGTGGCGTAGTTTATAAACCTCTGTAACCAAGACAACGTCAATATCGACAACCGATACCGATGCTAATAACACCAACTAATCAACACCAAATAATCTTAACCGTATTAAAAATAACTCTAACTAGAATAACTGGTAAACACAAATTTACAATGGCTACAATTATGAATCTACATAAATTACCGTGCTCGATTCCACAAAGAAGCTTTAACACAACGACAAACAATTGAATGTAGCAACGAACTGGTCTTCAGTGCTTTCGCGTTAATCGCATTAAGTCCCTTTACGTGCCCCCAGCAAGTAATTTGCGGCGTGATCAACAACGACACAAGTTTGAATGCGGTGGCGGAAAGTTTCTAGTTCCGATTTTCTCACCAATAAATGCCTATTTGGCACTCGAACAAACGTTGACAGGAACTAAGAAAGACACACCATCTAATTTTGGTTGAACACAAAAACAAGACAGGGTTAGTGTTCTTTCAGGCACGTACTAAGTTTTGTAAAAGCAGCAGCCACTGAACGACTTGCCTTCATGAAACGATCCGACCGATCTGAGGCGGAGTCTAAACGAGGAACAGCACGCAACCGTGCGTATTCATGCAAATGAGAAAATGCTTCGCCACAGTGTGCATGCCATAGCAGGACACCGTGTAACTTAAGACAGTGGCAGAAGGCAAGGTGAAGTCCGCTGTACAATTACGAAAAAAAAAAAAAGAATTCTGCAGCGTTTAGGACTCAACTATCGATCATAACAGGGATTGTGAGAATCTATTATCTCGATGCGCAGCTCTTCGACTGCAGCACGGAAATGTTCATGCATTACCCTGATTTGGAGCAGGTTTGAAAAGTAGTCAGACAAGATTCATGCCACCAAATCATCTCAAAATTAGCCAATATGGCGCAATGTAACCTGGTGACTAATCTGTATATTTCAAGGTCCTCAGTGACACAGCCTGACACGAATGCGGACACATCAGAGCAATAAAGCCCCATTAAAGCAGCTGTTAATGTATAAATAAAAAAATAAGACGAAAAATATTCTAGCTATAGGTTGACTAGGCTCTTGACATTTCCGAATAGGCAGCATTTCTTATACTCTATTAAAACTTTAAACGTGTCGTCAACTCACCCATGCCACCCCCCATTACTTGGCACTCGTAAAGAGTAGATGTTCGGTTCATTGCTTGCAATACAAAGTCAGCTGAGTTGACAGAGAAAAGGGGATGCCTTTCCTGTCGTTATGAAGAAAGGCTTGAAGCGTATAGAATACCGAGAATTAGAAAGCGCGTAAAGCCTCGACGAATATAAAAGAAACTATGGACTTGTGAACGTCCGTACTGGTTCGCGTTTTGCAAAGTGGGATATATTATTGTGCAGTTTTCCAACATTATACCTTTTGAGTTGTTGGCGAGCTATGTGTTTATGCACTTGTGTCCCTTACCGAAATCGTCTTTGCCAAAAGTAACCAGGCTGCAAGTTTTTCTTGTCGCTTTTATTTTAGAGCCAACAGGAATTCCCAGAGTGTCAAAACTTGTTAATAAGTGAGGACAGGAGCTCGCCTTTACTTTGCACAGATTTACACGTTCAAAAGTGGTACGAATTCTCTACTGCACGTCTGAGAAGCGGAACACGAAGCCTGGTTACTTTTTGCAAAAACGGGTACATGCCCTTTCTTTTCTTGACGGTGTACAGAAGAAACTGGCCCATATCCCACGTGCAAAAGTACGCAGGTGAACGATTTCCAGCGTTATACCACTAAGAGTTCAATCCATAGCATCCGGCAAGCTATAGCTTTTAAATGAAGAACATCTGACGAGGTACCAGGGTACGTAAGAAGAAATGCGCATTAATGCCTGCCGGTTCAATATGCTTCATGTGGCCGAATACCGTCCAGGGAAGATCAACATGTTGTTCTGGTATAAAATCGCGCGACGCCTCGAGCATGAAGCAGGCTCTTCACTGCTCCTGAGCTATGTTTCAGGCAATTCTAACCGAAGCTGGTGTGAGCCGCGGCTACCAGCGCCGTCCATTGTGCGTTCAGCGGCTATCTGGACGCACGCTAGCACAGTCGGCTTGCGCGGGGATCCGCGACTGATATGTACGCATATATGAAAGGCAGATGCCGGCAGCTGTCGGCGTTGCGGCGAGCGAGTGCTTCGGGCGCCGGCTGCGTCCCGCCGCCGTCGGCTTCCCAGCGCTCCCTCCCTATCTCGGCTGTGACTCGCTTTGCATATGCGGCGCGCGCGCTGAGGAGCCCCGTTGGGCGGGCTCTTTATTCCCTGGCGTGGGCAGGCGACTCCGCGCCGCGAAGAATGCTTTCGAAGACGTCGCCTTAATGCCTCCTGCTGCTTATTGAATAACGACAGTGGCAATGTCCGAGTTAGGTCTTCGTATAGTCAGCGCATTACTTTTGAAATGAAGTTGCATCCCTTGGCGAACCTGCACTACTTTCGGCTTCCTTTGGATGCAGAGAAACGCGTGCGGAACAGCGCACGTTAAAGACACAGGTGTATCTGGCTTTTGACGATAGAAACAAGTTGTCCAGGGAACGGTGTGATGCTTGAAAAACAGTAAACTTTAATCCGACGTTTCGGCCGGGGTCCGGCCTTTGTCAAGGCCTTGACAAAGGCCAGACCCCGGCCGAAACGTCGGATTAAAGTTTACTGTTTTTCCACCGTGTGTCACCTCCTTTACGTTTAATGCCCTACCGGACCCATTCGAGCTTCAACCCCCTCCCAATATATATATATATATATATATATATATATATATATATATATATATATATATATATATATATATATATATATATATACACAGAGAGAGAGAGAATATTTTATTTCACTTTCAGTTCCCTATTCGGGGCGGTTGTTCGTTGCTGTTTGCCAGGTCTCATCGAGCACACCGAGAACATGCCGAACATGAGCGTGAAGATGCGCCTTTTGTTTGAGGTTCAGGTGCGCATAAGACGGAGGACTGGGTACACTGCATTGAGCGTGTTGGTGCCGCACCCTTGCAGTGGGAGGAGTGCCCATAGGCGTGCACTAGAAAAAGCATACTTTTAGATTTAGAAAGTAAAATTGTAGTCACCAACGAAATCAAAGACTATGGGGTTTCGGAACCCACACTGGACCCGTGTTCACATCTGATAGTCTATACTCACTGTCATGTAACGTTAGAACTGATTACCGCAGTTTCTGCTTTCCCGTCATGAGTGTTGAGCCCCGATTTAAGGTAAATCTAGCAAAAATCGGGTCGTCGTGCGCTGTTTTTTTTTTTTTTTTCCGCGATAGCCACTGCGTTCTTATACTCTGGTGATGTCACAGAGTAAGGCAGCACATGGCGCAGGGTATCCTAATAGGTACACCTGTAGCGGAGCTACTTGCATCGGTTACTTAAAAAAAGAAGAGTTGCTTATCAAACTGGAAATTTTTTTCATGTATTGTTTCGGCTTCACGAGGCTACCTTTCAGGCCTGCGTTTATTACATTGTTTCCAAGAACGCCATTTTTGCTTTTTTCTGTCATTTCAATCCCACGGTGTTTTGCTGCCTTCAGATTAGAGCACACGTGCACTTTGTCCTCTTGAGGCTCCATGCAAGACATCGGCCCGGTATAGCTTTCTTATTGCGAATAAATGTGTTATGCCGGACCGTCGCAGATGGCGGGAATGCGTTTGTATTCTCCAGCCCTGCGGATGACTAGCAGTTTTAGGCGCACTTAGCCTCGAGCGCTCCTTCGTTTGGGCGTTGTTCGGGGCAGGAAGAGAGCCAGCCACAAGTGAACGGCTACGAGGGCACCGACGCAGCGCAGAATTGATTTCCTTTCCGTTGCAACAAAGCGATGCTGGCGATAGGAACATTAAAAATGATCTCCAGGGGCCGAGCGGTGGCCGAGTGGACCTCGGGAGGGGCGAACTTCGCTCCGATACTTGTTATAAAAATGGAGTAATTGATTACCGCCGCGTGACCGTAAAAATAATGGATTGCCGTTACAAATTGCTGTCAGCCGAAATTACCTTATGGCTTTCGTTTGTTTTTCTGCTGCTTCCTTAAGTACTGCACATAGGATACTTTTGAAAAGTGCAGCCTTTTGCACGCTCTGGTCTGCTTCTCAGACGATAAAGCCTTTCGTAAGTAGCGGGCGCAGAACGGCATGTTGTACACCTAACCTCGAAGGCAACCTGCTAGAGTAACCCGAAACGATTTCTAGAATAAACGAGTACAAATACTTGATAGCAAATCGGAACATGATTTATTTTATATTTACGCAAGAATCAGCAGATAATTCCCAGATCAGTTACTATAGGCCATGACATCCACTGAACCACTTCTGCGCGTGAAAAAATTATCGGTGTTATCTCTATGCTGCACCTAAAGCGAAGCAGTTGTATGCAGATTGACATGTCACACATAAAAGGGTGGCTTAGCTTGTTCTTCTCAAGGTGAAGATGCATAACATGCAAGGTTTGGAAAACCTGGCAGCCCCGGATATACTCGCGATGATGTGGACATTGCTGCTATGGTGAAGTGTCAACGTGCTTTATCCTCGAACTTTCTAGTGAATGCATCTTGAACGTCATTTCCCTCAGCAAAACACACCAGCAAACCGTCGGGTTTCAGTCGAAAGCTGAGTGCCGCTACCAGGTTGCGACCGTCACTCCTGACCACGGAATTGCCTTCTTCCTTTCGAAGATCCAATTTCAACTGCATGAAGGATCTCTGCTTCGCGCTCGCCTGCCTCCTGAGCTGCCACACGCTCCAGTTTTGTGGTCTGTCGAGTAATAGACCTCTCTTCCCTTTGCCGAGCTTAGTCACCCTCTATTTATTTCTAATGTTCCGCTACTGACTGGTACAACTGACCAGCTGTGAATACTAATTTCTCTAGATCCACGTTAACAAGTACATGTGATAAGAAAATCTCCGAACGTTGGTAACAGCAGTCACAACTTCACGAATAACGCATATTTCTCGGCTCGTTTTCATTTAGTAACACATCCCTCCTACATCAAACTCGTTTCGCAGAAGCAAGAACTTGTCATGGCTCCGGAGGACTGTGAAGCAGCTTCCTGAAACGAGGCAAAAGGCGGTGCAGTTTGACACCCAGCCCTATAGCTGGTTTATGTTCTGCGTTATGAATGAGACACAGCTAAAACATGACTCAACAACAACAACAACAAATATATTCTGAACATGGAGGAAGGAAACAACTAAGGAGAGGCCCTTAGAAGTGACGTCAAAATTTAGGGTTAGCCAAGTCGGGCCATTAGCAACGGCATCGCTGTTGCTATGAGAACTCGGCACACTAGCAACAGCATTGCTAAGGGCCCAGGGTACGTGAGCGTAGCGCAGAAAGAAAACGCGGAGGGTAAAGGAGGAGGAGGGACATTGCAGCGTCCGGTCGCCGCGGCGTGGCCGCGCCGGCTTCAAAAAGATGACGTCAGGGCCTCTCCTAAGTTGTTTCCTTCCTCCATGATTGTGAAGAATGTGTGTTAGGAACATAAATCTCAAGCCGCTATACATTCAGTCAGAGCTGAACGTCAGAAGAAAAACACGGCCCTTCAGGAGGGAGGGTGAGGATGCTATGTGCGTAAGCGCTAAGCTAAGATAGTACTATGTGACCTCGATCTTAACGGCGACAGCCCAACGCTTTCCGAACTTGGCGAGACCTCCATGACATCGTCACATTACGGGTAGCGTCGAAGTGCGGGTTCCTTCCGATGAATGGCCTGTCTGGTTGGGAATGAAGTACAGTTGTGAGACACGCAAGGAAGGCACAATGCTGCGCGCTTGTTCGTGTTCTGACAGAAGCGTCTGCATTGCCGCAGCGTATTACATTACTAAGGACACGATTCTTGATGCTTTTAACGGAGATTGTGTAAAGTAGAAAACGTAAACAACGCCCAAATACATGTGCCACCACTCCCGGCTGTTAGCAAAAGAAAAACTGCGTTGCGTTACCTCGGAGCGGTGAAGCTAAGTGACTGCCTTCCAAATGGTATTCATGGAGTTCTCCTGGTGTAAACGTCAGTAAATTGAAGGGAGTGGCGGGAACACCTTTGAACCTTATTTTATGTATTGGCAATACATGTGCCATTTCCTATGGGACAAACACAAACACAGCCAGAGAGAGTAATGGAATTGGGTTTTGTTAAAGTTACAAATGCTGAGGGAGTTGCCCTTAGTGTTAAACGTAGCAGGGGCAAAGAAGCCAACTAACGCAGTTTATACCAGGAGCCTTTAGTGCTTTTTTTTGTTTGTTTTTTAAGTTGCCCCAGCCCAGAATCTGTGTGCTAGGAACTTGTTAAGTTTTAATTTCAGACGTTTCTGCATCATTTTCAGCACCGCTCTCTTAAGTCCAAGTTTGCGTTAAGATTCAAATAGCTGTCCTATGGAGACACGATAATGGGATTCACGGAACTGTCTGCATTTGTCGAATTATTTCTTGCAAAAAGTGTGTTTGGAAAGTTTCAAGGAGGGCATAGTTGATTTGGAGGTCTTCGAGGTAATATAGCAATATAGCTGATCAGTTGAATAAATTATTGTGTAGTAAGTCGAAGAGCTTTGTTGTACTCCCGTGTCAAAGTTAGCATTGGATCATGTTATTGAGCAGTACTTTGAAGTATAAAGTTTTGGACGCGATATGTGTGAAATGAAAGATCCCAGCTAAAGTCTTCCGTAGACAGTTATCATTCATCATGACCGCCACAGACCTCTTACGATATTTCATTGCGGTTACAAACTTCTATATATATATATATATATATATATGATAAAAGTGAAGTATCCGGCTGCTCATCTGCTAGATTTTTTTTTATATGTATTACTGACGCGCATAATTATGTGCTCGTAAGACAATGTGAGACCTCCGTAGTTCAATCATCTGTAAAAATGGGGAGCAGTAGTGAGTAAGAGGCTCTCAGTGACCAAGAACTCTCAAGAGTAGCGGGCGTAAAAGATCGAAAACAATCTCCTATGAGTTCATTGCCTGTCTTGAAAGCCTTAGTATGCTACTATTTTCCCCTCGAACCTTAATGCAAGCAGACGTCTCATGATAACTCTTAAGTTGTTCACAGCATTGCGATACTGTATACAACCACCGATTTTGCCGACGTCCTCATCTTGGAAGAATGGCCTACGCCGGTTGTTCTGAGAATTTAAAGGAGGGTAGACACCTGTCTTTGGTTTCATGTTTTCTTCTCTGTAGTGATGCACAAGACATCAGAATATATGGGTCGAAGCAGAATAGGGATTGTTATGCGTAGGCAGATCGCGCTTTTAAGATAACACTTTTCTTTTTGGTGCGTTTCCATTTCACGTTTTTCCCTTCAGCAGCAGCCCATTGCCAAGAAGTTGCGCTGATTAATTGTGCTTCACCCTGGCTGGCTTTTATGGCGCATAAATGGATTATTCTTTGCTTCTGCCGTGTTTCTGTGTCGCTCCACTGTGGCTGGCTTTATTGTTCAGTAAAGATTTTTTTATGCTTTTAATTTTATTGCATATCTTTGAACTTCACCTCACTTGCCGCTCCGCGTTCGATCAGCGGATAGCGTGCGCTTGACTGCCCTCGCCGATGCGTATTTTGTTGGCACTTGGGATCAGACACTGAATCTTCCGCATGCGATGCAGACGTGCTCAGACCATTAGGTTACCACTTCTGTGCTATAATTGAATACCACATCGGTGCTGTTTTTGGTCCAGTTTTTACAAACGAACCATGGCTGTGACGTGAAAGTTGTATTGGTCGCGCCAGGCATAGAATACACTGTATACTATAATAGCTGATACGTAGCTTAGCTTGATACAACGCATAACCCAGCCAACTACCAAACTACCCCCACAGCTTGTGCTTCCCATGAAGTCAAAAAGATGGTCGTTTGTAGCCGCATGCTATAAAGAAACGCATTTGAAGGAAGTAGGTACTCAAAAGAAAAAAAGAACATCAAGGATAGCTCAGGCGTATATAGATCAGTACAATGAATGACAGTTTGTAAGAGATTGAGTGTAGCCAGCGCAGCAAAAAAAAGACGAGGACATACGAAGCATACAAACTAGCCTTGCCCAACTTGCGATGCCCATTACCAAGTTGCCCAAGTGTCTGTTTAGCTTGTGAGAATTCCGCTTGAGAAATGTTTGCAGTGCTGCCCAGACGGTGCTACACAGCCTGAAGTGCAGATGTTTGTTTCTATATCCCTTTTGAGAGGCTGAAGATGACTTTCTCACTCGTGCAAATTGTTTGTTGTCTGGAACACTAAATTGTATTAGGATAACCTGGCATCTTGCTTGTGCTTATGTGACGATCAGGTAACCTTTAAGCGAAGTTAGAAAGGACCACGAAACAAATGTGAAAAAACAATGTCAGAAATGAATTCAAATGGCAGGCAATTCCTGAAAAATGATTTGGATACCATTTTTCGTGCCAAAGTGCCGATAATGTTGGCCTTGTTGGTAGCATGAATTTTCGAGATCCGTATGCAGCTTTGCTTTGTACTCGTCGGGGGGGGGGGGGGGGGGGGGGAGAGATGCTTAAGGGCCATTTTTTTAACCTACACCAGCTACACTAGTGTAGCAAAAAATCATTGGAGGTATAGGAGATTTGCTACACTAGTGTAGGTGGCGTAGGTTAAAAAAATGGCCCTTTAGTTTCATGTTGAGGACACAGGGTGCGACTAAAGACCAGTGATATTTGTATCGAAATTATCGAGCGTGAAAAAAAAAAACCGCCTATAACTACGCACGTCGCATATGATCCGTATCATTACTTCGTTCTTCTATTCTGTGTCCTTACGTCGACATAGCGATCCCGAGAAACAACCCATGCTGTTCAGCGGCCGCTGCAGAGGAGGAGGCTGCGAATGCGAGGGACCTCTTGTGGAGGCAGCTCTGGTCTATCTGGTTAGGAAATATCGTTCAACCGCTCTTTCATGCGTACATATATACAAGTGTAATTGTCGATTCATAACTTCTGGTAATTGCTTTTTTTTCCCCCAGCTTGCGGACGCAACGCATTTCGAAAAGGCGACCGTCGCTGTTGTCGGGGTTATATTTTGCCAAATGTGCCTGCAGTCGTTCATCTCTTAATTACGGCCACCGGGGAAGAAACTATGGAATTATAGATACGCTAGGACAATAAACAAGTAACTGAACTAAACACTGGGGGCTAGTATCTTCACTTGGTTTCAGACTAAATAAATCTTACAAATTTGCAAAAAGGCATTTTCCGCTGAAGCACACATTATCCAGACAAACGCTACTAGTTTGCACTGTTGTTAACATGCTCTTCACGGTGGTTAACATCAAAATTACCTCAGGAATTTTGAATATTTGATGCACTCTACTAATTAATTATGTAGTGTGGTCCACAGCATCGTCTCTAACTCACACGTGCAATGGTACAAGGCCCATACCAAATATCACACAGCAAAGCCTTCATCAAATAACTGGCTTGGGCTTATGTTGGAGATGCTACAAATTCCAGGAAATTCTGGTATATAATCAATCTTACAGCGATCAATCGTATGCTAAGCTCCAGAGGTGGTTTAATTGATATAATACTAATATCGGTTTTAGCGTATTAAATGCTGCCTTTGTTATTAATTTCTTACCATACAGCTGCACCAGTCGTCCTGATATACATCATAATGATTACTTGGTGATGTCCCTAGTAACTGTTGACTCAGCTGGCGTTGCTCGCCTAATGAATACTCTAAAATACTTTTCTAGTCTAGGATATGATTTCGTTAATGCTAAATTCTTAAAAAGAAACCCTTGTGATTATGGTTACATTTTTTAACCCATGGTGTAACGGTCATTGCGTCGTAATTCTTTTCCGACGCTCATCTGCGCTGCCACACATGACAGTTGGGGAGCTTAACTGAAGTACGAATGGGCGGTCATTCTTTAAACGTGCACTGATACACTACACAGGGTATTCAAAATTAGACTTCCTGGATTAAAACAAAGTACGAGAGCAGTACTCGAAAGTGGTTTGTGAGGGTGGGTTACGCGGTCGGGCTAACACAAACTGTGGGAAAACCTCTGTGCATGAATGTTTATCTTGAAAATTTGTAGGCAGTTGCACTGGAAGACTAATTTATTTTTGTTGTACACCTTTAATAACGCGCATGCGTTCTACCATAGGCGCGTCTAAATTCTCATCCCAAGCTGTGTAGTTAGGCATGTGAGACTGCGGCACTCGGCGAATAGCTCGTCCCTGATGCGACGGAGAATTGCATATGGCGCTTTTCCTAACAATTCATGTGGAGTGAAAAGCAGCGGTGATCACTTTTCGTTCTTGGCCATTCACCAATCGCTTGTAGCAACAACTTTCGCCTCACTCTCTCTGCCCAGTGATTCATCCACCACGATAACCAGTGTCTCTTGTCTCACCACATCATACGCACCAGCGGCGTTACACTAGCGAGGAGCTTCACGCCGAATGCCGCCTTCTCAGATGCGTAATTAGACGGTTTTGGGTGGAAAGCTGAGACGTGCGAATTTCAGGACACAGTCGCGCTGTTGAAATCGCATGAAATAGAAGTCCTCGAGTGCCACTGTTTTCAATTTAAATTTCCACCTGAAGATAAGGGTATAGAAAGCTATTAATCGAATTTCGCTTCATTTATGAGCTTGCGACTACAAGTTTTCTCACAGTTTGTGTAAGGCCTGGCTGCATAACTCCTTTACAATGAAATCTGTGTATAGCTCTTCGTACTTAAAAAGAATGCACGGCAGTCACCATGCTTTGAAATTGATGTGCAAATAGAGGTTAGCCGTTTTTAGGAGCACCGTCTTACATTATCTTAGACACAAAAAGAAGACGTCGCATGTCCGAGTTAGTATATCTTTGCATCCTCTTCATCCTCATCCGGCCGTCTGCAGGTATGTCACTAACTACTCAAATTAGACTATAGGCAGATTAATTAGACCATAGCTTTTGAGTTCGGGGTTCTTTCCCTCCTTTGCCGCGGCGGCCACTGGAGGACAGATGCATAGAAAACACACCCTTGTGCCAAACGATGCCAGTGAGGAACCCCAGGAGGCTCAAACTAGTTTCTCAATGACGACGTGCATCGTAGCCAATGTCCTAATGAGGAAAGTAATCCTTCGTAAATTTTAGTTTTTCGGAGCTGTCGAGCTGTCTGGGTGAAAATGTTGAGTAATGTAGAAACCAAGGCGCTATTCAGCTAAAGAAGAAAAAGAGAGGAAGGGAAAGGAGATCGGAAATACTACCAAAGGCTGCCACACCATGCGACGGTGAGCACGTGAAATAAAAGCTTGCAAATAGTAAAAAACCGACCGTAATACATCTCACATAACACGGGCCCAAAAATCACAGAAACACACTTACGCGAATACACTTGGAAAACGACGAAACAGCTACGCTGACAGGTCGCTCTGCAGGCCGCCAGCTATTTAAGAAAACGAAGAAATGTAGAAAAATAGAACAAACGTATATCATTAACCAGCGGTGTGGCGTACGACGAAGACGCCAATCCGACTTTGAGCCCAAACAGAAACTACAAGGTCCTCAAAACGAGAACTCGCGAGACCTTGTAGAGAGGAGAAGCGGGCTCCGTGCTGATTGATTTCCGAACCGCTCCCGCTGGTCCAGATGCTGAAGCCACGCCAGTACTCGACTTCTCCCCTCTTAATTTTCCCACCCCGAGGCGCACCGGCTTTGCGAGCTTTCTTGAAGCTAACTATAAGATGAACAGAGAAATGGAGGAAAATAACACACACGAAAAGAGCCCCTAGTGCAAACGCAGACGGTACGTGTCACGCTAAGGGTTGGCATGTTTAACTTGAAGGAGAGTTGCGAGGAAGGGTAGGCGAGCCTTCGGATTTGCTACAACCTTTTTTATTCGGCTTCCTAATATGCAGGTCCTTTCGAAGCAGACAGAATCACGGCGAATTTCTCTTACCTGCTTGGAGAAACGACTCGGTCCAACTTTGGACTGCTCTAGTCTCTCTATTCTCATTTTGAGCTCTTAATGCGAAAAATAGCAAAGAAAAGAGCGCGAAAAGCAAGCAGGAATGGCGGCGGGAAGTGAAAGCGGAGAAAATGTCCCTACGGCATTGCATCGTCGTTACGCGAGACGAAACTCGATATTAAAACGAGGAAACCCGTAGCTCAGCGCCTCGTGCACACACGCAGCCAGATCGCGAGATTAGGTTCGTGTCCGCTTTTCCCGAGTCAGATTTCTTTCGGGCATTTTGCTTCTTGAGCTCACCTCCAATTCCAGATTCCCTTCTACAGAAGCTGAGGAACGCACAGGTTGGACGCAGGAACGGGAATCAACTTTGTCTTTTGCAGAGAAAAAAAAAGAAAAGACAATACAAAGACAAATGCAACATGAAGCTTAAAAAGTCGTGCCAAGCAAACGAACTAAGGCGATTGCGTGCGTGCACACGCGGTAGCACTGACTAGGCTAAAAAAAAAAAAAAGTAACCCGAACGTTTGCGCAGAGCAGAGCAATTTCAGTTCCTTCGCGCTGGGAAAGAGATTGTGAGAGCGAGAACAGAGGGGACGCATGCTTCTTCGACGGCGCTTCTACACCGAAGGCCTTTACGGGGACTGAAAGTGATCGCTGTCACTTACAGTTGCCAGCTCGACGCGGGGTCTTTTAGAGGCACGCGCATACTACATAAGGGGATAGTGGTGGTGCACGAAATATGACCTCTTTTTCTCACTCGAGTTTTGAACAGCCGTCACACTTCATCGGTGCAGAGGTACGAAAGAAAAAAAAAACAAGCCAAGTTTATTGTAAACAACTTTTTCACCATGTTCTCAGGGGGAGACAAAGCAAATGTGACTTGGATGTCTTAATCGGCCGATGTGTCCCTTTAGCGTGCGCATTTTTATCCCATTGAGCATAATTTAATCATTTTTAATAGCCCCACTGAACTCGTGCATTGTTTCGACCAACATGGGTACGACCAAAAAGAATAATAAGCGCAGGTATTAATGCGTGAAAGGTCGCTGCAATCGAAAAGGGGACCCAATCATTAAGTTGTCCACTGTGCGGAGGGCAAAGTAAGGGGAATTCGTTGGCTTATGGGGTCGATGGCGTACAGACTAGGGCCGCCATATGCTCGTTAGAGCTGTCGCTGGAGTACGCGCTCCGCGCTGCGAAATCTGGCGTCTACTGGTATGTGGTGTGCAGGAGGGGCATTGTTTGTTTTGTTTGTTTCTTTGTGGGGTTTAACGTCCCAAAGTGACTCAGGCTATGAGAGACGCCGTGTTGGAGGACTCCGGAAATTTCGACCACCTATAGGTTTTTTAACGTGCACTGACATCGCACAGCAGCAAGACATGCAGATAGGAGAGAGCGTTAAACCTATAACTTTATTTTGGAGAAACTGAAACCTGTACTTATATACACATCAGGTAAACGCCCACAAGGGAGAATAATCAAGGTCACGTGACAGTAATATCAGGGCGCCCGAACTAACTGGGAGTCACACTTTGTCCAGGATATCAAAATATAACAAGATGAGCGTCATTGCTGAAGCCACACTAGACAGTGAATTCCATGACGTAAAGCACAAATGACGTGTGGAAAAAATTAATCCTAACACAGGGTTGAGGAGGCATGACTGACAAATGAGAAAAAAAGTGGGAAAACAGGGCTAAGGGCTCGATTAAGCTAGAACAGAGGAATGGGAAGGCGAGAAACGTTAAAAAGGTTGAGTGATACGAAGTATGAGCGCCAACAGTTAACTGGCGTCTAGAACGAAAAAGCGCAATATGTGAAGGGTGCCTCAAAACGTCCAGGTGAAGTCAGATAAGACCAGAGATGAAGGTGATTTCTTTTTCACACAGTTGCTGACGCCCCCTTCCCTAAGCCCTGATATGTAAGAGGCTTCAGCAATTTCGTGCGTCAGATGGTTTTTATGTTTCTTCACAACGTTTGTTTTGTTAAATTGGGGAACGCATTCTTTTTTTTTGCGGTCACATCCCCGGAAGTGTGCAGGCAAAGTTTACAATGGCGCTTCATATATGTCGCTCTTGACAGTAACTAAACTTCGTATGTATGGCGACCAGGTATAGGCCGTATGGTCCGCCGGGTCTCCAATAAGCGTGGGGGGTTACGAAGTAAAGATGCCTTGCGGCTGGCACATGCATTCGTTACGAGTAGAATTTTATACTCAGCCCCCTACCTTCACATGCGCAAACATGACGAGGACCAACTCGAGGTTATGCATCGCAAAGTTATCAAACGGGCTCTTGACCTCCCCATTGCCACATCCAACCAGCGTTTGTTGGACCTTGGGATGGTCATCACCTATCGGGAACTCCGAGAGGCTAATCTTTTCAGTGAATAAACGCGTCTATCACAAACGCCATCCGGTCACCGCATCCTTGACGGACTACACATACAATGTACCACCACCTTTGAGTAACGGGTACGAGCGCCAGAACTCTGGAGACGCGCCCTCGGGGTCAGACCCATTCCCCGCAACATGTCACACTTTTATCATAATGGCCGTCGCCAGGCGCGTGCGGAAGCACTGTAGCGGCATTTTGGTAGACAGCAACATGTATACTACGTGAACATTGCCGGTCCCTACCGTGAGAGGTGGTTCACCGCGGCAGTGGTCCACAACACCAACACAGTAGCAGGACTGACGTTCCAGGCCCACAACACAACATACGCGGATTAAATCGCTATTGCGCTCGCCCTTTCTCTCCCACAAGTAAAACAGATCATTACCGACTCCAAGGGGGCCTGTCGGAATTATGGGCTGGGTTGGATACCTCCTCTAGCCAAGCGCATCCTACAAAATTGCTGTCGGTCCAGCGACCCTCAAAATTGTAATCTCATCTGGGCTCCCGGCCATCAGGGACTCCTGGGCAATGAGTTAGCCAATCAGGCGGCCCGCGCGCTCTCTCCCCGGGCACTCAAACTTGCTCGGGAAGTCTACTCCGAGCCCACTCAATGTCTTATTACATTCAAAGAAATTACCGCATATTATAAGGACAGCCACCGCCGCTTTCCGGAACCTTGTAAAGGTCTCCGGAGAGCGGACGAAAGGCTCCTTCTCAAACGTTTTACAAACACAATGCTGTGCCCGGCAGTCTTGATGCACTTCAATGGGGGCTGCAGCCTGTGTGGAGCGACCTTCTCGGATGCTTTCCACATGGTCTGGGCCTGTCCATCCAATCCCCACCGTTCCCAATCCTTCATTACCCACCCTTCTAGGGAGGCCTGGGAGGTGGCGCTGCTGAGCTGCCATGACCTACAGTCCCAGCGGACCTTGGTCGCCAGGGCGCGAGCGGCGTCAGACGCCATTGGGGCCCCGGAATTGGAGCTCCACCTAGATTTGTTAGGGCCTGGGCCAATAGGGCCTCGGTCCAAACAACTTCTTGTACAAATAAATGTATGTCACCACCACCTTGTGTTCCATTAACCTTTCGTTGAACATCTTCCTGTTTGGCCTATGTATGTCTTACCGCAGGCTAAAGGAATGGAATAAACAACGCCCTCCTCACAAGCCACAAAAGGGTCTTGATGCATAATCGTGCAGCCGCTTTTCTTTTCATTTTTGTTAACTTTGTTGCACAGTGGGGCTGAAAAGACAACGGCAATTTCTGCTTTCCTACCAATTTCCTTCAGATTATGGTGCAGAGGCGGCAGAATGGCAACCCTTTTTTCCGCTGTCGCGCTTCATTTGGGCTGCATTTTCGTGCTTTTCCTTTCAGGACTTTTTCTGATGCAGACTAAAGGAGAGGCTGCGGGTAACCTGACTGCGTCAGTCTGGACAGTTGATTCGAAAAACTGTCTTGCAAGTTGTAGTCACATGATTTTATGTGCGCGTTTTAAAACTTTGACTTTCCGATGTCCTTTTTACCACTTTAAGTGGGCTAGGATGTGTTACTTGAGTGACAGTATTGTCAAGGTAATTTACCCCATGCGGCAGCATACCAGACTGTACACAAAACTACGCGATTCGCTACATGAGCCTTTTGGGGGTTTCCGGATTCACAACATAGATTACTCGGGGTGTTTTGAAAGTAGATTGCCTCCGCAGTGACGCAGCATACTTTGTCATACACTCCTTCAAAGCGCTGACCAACGCTTAAAAACCGCCATCGCTTCTGGTGTTCTGTGAAATGAGAAAAATGTTGCGGTAAGTTGCGCTTACATGTGTTCGAAAGGGTCGCCATCCGAACTCACACCCACATACGTTTCGGGGCATTTTAAAAAAAAAAACTTCGCCTCGGTATTGAGATTTCATACTTTAGCGATCTGTTTTAGGTTGCTTATGATTGCTCTGTGCCGAATAACGATATCATAGGTGCCCCGTGAAATGCGAAAACTGCTTTGAGATCTTTCGGTTCTATGTATTCATAGGCGCTAACCCTAGCTACTTTTCATCCCCAGTCGGCTGCAGCGCCACGAGCGCCTCCCCTTCGTTTGTAAACACGGTGTTGGTCTAAAAGCTCATGAAGGCAACTAACCACGTTATCGCTTTCACCATCATGTGCGCATATCATGCCTAATGTACTAAAAATGAGGAGGGTGAATGACAGTGAGAGAAGGCGCTGCTTCGCCCAGGGCTGCACGCGCCACATGTCTACTGTTTTGCGCACTGGCACCAACAGCCTTTAACAATGGCTTCACCGCCAGGAGCAGGCATGAAAAAAAAAAATAAACACAGGCGACTGTGGGTCACGATTTCATTCCTCTCACTTCTTCCATATTTTCTGCTTAGTGACCGACCCGTTGCCGGTTTCTGTTCGAAAAACAGCGTTTCTTTGGAGCGATCCTTCACTCACTTGCTTCCCCAACGAATGTCATATTCTGTTATCAGGGCTCCCTCAATGTACCGCCAGAAAACACAAACTCATTTCACACACTGAAAAATATTTTTTTGTTCTTTCGACACCCTTTGCGAACGCACACATCACATCAGAGCGAGCAAGCGAAGAAGAAAACCTGTCTCAGAATGGATTCTCCGCTGGGAAATCTAGCCAATCACCTGGAATGCGTGGCTTTTATTGCGTATTTTTGCTCTAGGAAAAAAAGGGTCACCAATTCTATCCGGCATATTGAGTTTGTCTACCGGATAATCAACGACTTAGAAAACCAGCGTTTGCGCGCTTTGGAGAACCATCGAGAAGAAGCTGCTAGGCAGATCGAACTGAGGAAGGTAGTGGTGGAAAACATCAAGAATCGGCTGTACTACTACCTCAACACCAAGCAGGAAGAAATGAACCGCATCACAATTCTACTGCATGCACAGCGATGACTCCAGCAGAGACGAGGACTAGGTTACGGTGCCTGTGCAGAGTACGCCATTTGCGCAACTGCTCTTCAATCCTGTTCCCGGACGTTAGGGATTGCCGTTCTGTTCCTGAGAGCTCTGCGGCTTAAAATCGCAGCTTCAAAGCTGTGACATTCGAATTCTCGTTTTCGCAATCAGGGCCAGCGACGAATTCTGCGGCAGTGAAGCGACAACTTCTGCCTTTGTGTGACTCCTAGTCAAGTGTATTCGTAGCAATGCAGTAGAAATGACTCATTCCTCAAAAAGAAAAGTAATCCTGATACAAGGACATCACAAAACGTGTTTTGACTGTTACAGTTGGCTGGGAAACCTTAGTGTGTTTTTTTTCCTCAGAATATACTTTTTTTTTTCTTTTGACTACTCTTTTGTGTTCTGCTTAGGTGACGCTTTATTCCAGACATCGAGGTTCCTAAATAAAAAATGCTCAAAGCGAAACCGAAATAACGCTTTCATGCGGGAAATCTCTAGCGGAGTGTGCTGTCTCTCTCTTCCAATTGCGAGGAACAGTATCTGTTTTCCAATCATGAGCTGCACTGCATAAATGACTTGGTGCAATCTAGGATGGCTCACAGATTGAACCAGCCGCACTCGAGACTTGAAGCCTCTGCTGCCACACAATTTTGCAACCTTTAGAGGGAGCTGATCTACGGAGGGTTGCCTCCTTTCTACATTCGATATGTGCCTAATCTCCTCAAGAAGATGCGAAAGATGTGGCGTCTGCAGACCTTACATGACGCTGTCGCTGTCAGCACAACATTTATTGTAGCTGCTTCGACTTAGCGGTCTGCAAAACAGTGTCGGCCGGCCACGTCTTCCGACCTACTAGATGGGCACTGCCCAAAATCGCGCGAATGATAAGACGGTTTGCCTATCATTGGAAAGGCGTGATTGTAAAGAAATTTGCCTGCGAATGGCGTTTCATATAAGCTGAGTTCAACCCGGCCTGCCCTGCCAAAACCTCATTCATGCAGCCGTCCGACGCACCCTCTACAAACGTGCTCTGGTCCATGTGTAATTCTTGTGGGTGATTCCTCTACCCGAGGGAGACGCAAGACACACACGCAGCGGGCCGTGAAGCAAAGATCTTTATCTCAAAGAGGGGATCCGTCCACGCAGATGCGGGGGGTCAAGGGATCGTCTTCGGGAGAGCAGCCAGGCAGCGGCCAGCAGGAAATCCAAGCGAGAAGAGAGAGCGAGACGCCTGCGCGCCTCGCTTTATTTCCGACACATAAGGACATAAGGACATAAGGACAGACTAGGAGAGCCAAAAAACGAGGGAGGGAGCGGCTTCCTTGGCGCTTGGCTTGCGAAGGTTGGCCGCGTGACGTCACGTTACTCCATGGTTGTCAGACTGAAAAGCAGCAGGGTACATGGTATTCTTTAGTGACTTTTGATGCCAGCGCAAAGCCTACTGGAGTGGACTACCGAAAGTTGTGTGTCTCGTCATAACACATGCGCAAAGCCTACCGGAGTGGACTAGCAAACATTGTGTGTCTCGTCATAATACATAAGTTACTTTGTTTACAGATTTTGCATTGTACTGAGAACTGCAGGTGGCCTTTTCACCCTCGATTTCGTCAGGGAGACTACTAATTCGAGATAACGTTGCATGCCTGGGGAACTGGCTTCAGCATAACAATGTATATTTGAGGTCTGAATTTCCTAAATGAAACAGACGATTTTCGTCTCGAACAATACATGCACATGCCCTGACAAACAAACCTTTCGTTTCTCGAGCAGTGTATATAACAGGATACTAATCGTTGGAGCGGCAGCCCCGGGCGCTATATCCGTGCAGTTCTAGCATACCGGCACACAGCATTTCATATGGCAGTACTTTTTGTTGGGCTAGTTGGTTTGATTCCATGCTTGCAGGGCTCTGCGCACAAAGACGTAGCACAAGAACACAAAGGACGACAGGACGTAGCGATGAGCAGAGTTTGGTCCTCTCGTCCTTCTTGTTATTGTGCTTTGTCTTTGTGCGCCCTCCATGGGGGTATCGGCGCGATAACCCATGCTCGCCTCAGCAGACAGCCGCGCGCCCGCGCCGAGGCAGACGCGAGCATCAAAACATACCAACATCAAAACATAGGGACAGACTAGGAGAGCGAAAAAACGGAGGGAACGGCTTCCTCGGTGCTCGAAGGTTGGCCGCGTAACGTCACGCTCCCTCCAAGTTTTTCCATCCTTCATGGTGCCGAGCCCCACAGGCATTTCATATGGCGCAGTTGAGGGGACATAGCCATATGTCGCGAAACACACGGGTGCACAGGTGTGGCGGCGGCAGCCCCTACGGCATCGGCCCGTAGAAAAGTACAAATTTCCATCCATCGTCTGCTCGCAGCGCATGCATCAGGTTTCTAACGCAGGTGTCGCGTAGCGAATTCATTCCTTTAGAGCGAGCAGAGCGTGCGAAGCCATATAGGAAACTAAATTAAATATAAATATTGCCTCTAGGCTTAGTTAAGAATATGCACGACTGTGGCTCAACAGCCTTGCAGGAAAGTATTCGTATCTCATAGTTTTGCAGTCTAAATTTTCTGCTGACACCATCTAGTCAGGGTGAACCATTTTAAGACAAAACACCATTTCACCAGTGACCTACTAAAAAAAGCAAACTAAATTTTGCTCTCTGCACAATCCAAATACTGCTTTGGAGAAAAAAAGACGTCTATATGACCTCCAGCACATCTTCTAATCTTTTTCATGGGTGTGTTAAAGTGTGCCTTGTGTCTTGTTAAATCTGTTTGCCATTGTCTGAATGATTAGGACAGTCTTGTTGAAGCATTCCTTCTGATTGCTATTACATAGTCCCTGCTATAACCTTGTTGAAAGGTGTCATTGTGCTGGTGTTAACAAAGGCCAGCCATTGTATAGAATCCTATAAATACAAACCAGCCTTGGGAACTTGCATAAGGCAAATCTTTCAGTTAGACACATTTTCTGAAGCTTGCTTTTTCGTATTAGTATTCATATAAGGTGTACCGAGGCGGCAGTCGAGAAGGCAAGGACCCAGGACGTGACCAGGGCTTTCGGAGGCAGGGGCTGTAGCCAGGCCAAGCAGCAGCCGAGTTCACGCACTCTGTACGATCTTTCTTTTTCTCGCCTATCTGCCCCATGCAGGTAGCAGTCCTGAAGTATAGTTTGCACAGGTGAGAGTATAAACACATCATGCTTTCCGAAAAGTCTGGACAACATAGCCAATATTTTTTTATTTTGAAAAATAGCACACTTTTTATGTTTTATTGTTATTTACCTTGATGCTTGCATAATTCAGTGTATCTTGTCGTCATGCTAAAAACAATCCTTGGCTAGCCACTTACTAGAGATCTCCTTTCACCACTCACAGTTAATTACCGAAGCTTCCAAGATTGCGGTAGATATTTCTTGCAAAGTGATTAATTACCTATGCCACTGGCTGCCTATAAACTGCAGAGTAGGCAAATAAAAAATCTTCCTGGGTGCATTTGTTTTAACAAGATGCCAAAAAGTAAGCAGTAAGAACCCCATTCTAAGAGAACACCTAAAGTGCATTATTGACATCCACTCTGACTTTTTCTTGTCTCGAAACTTGCAGTAATTCTTCAGTGAAAATCAGATGATTGAAAACCTTGCAATGTTCTAGTGTAGAATGCAAGCGGCCATTAGCGTATCTCAAGAGCACCATTGGTTGCGCATAACAAGCCCAGAGGTTTGATTTTTATAGCATCCCTTGTCAAGTAGACAGCTGTGACTAAGTTTGATGGTTTCATTGCAGTTCCAATAATCTATTTGTGACCTTACAATTCTCAGTGCAGTATGCTTTGACCATGCAGAGAAAAAGGAGTTCATTGGTGTATTCTCATACTATCTCGCGCGCTCTTAACAGATATCCACAGCAAGGCCATTGAACCTTTCTCATGAACTCTTGCACATTGTTAATGAGCATTGTCACTATTTTTTCCAGCAGCGTAGCCAAACCTTTGTGTACTAAGCATGAAGGGACGAAACGACGGCAAGACTAGGCAAAATTCCACTTTTGTCAACCCTCGACAACATGTGTATATAGTAGGAGCCCATTTATCAGAGCAGTGCAGTTTTTTGTGAAGGTTTAAGGCACTTGCATGTGCCAGAAAAAGATTCTGAACATTGAACTGTCTTTTTGAATAGGGTAATGCAACGGGCTCGCTGTTGTTTTTTTAAATCGATATTTATTGCCTCAGGGCATCACTAGGGTGTGATATGAAGGATGAATAAATGATTAAATGAATGGAAGAAGGTTGGCTGATTTTATGAAGTCAAGAAGTGAGCGATGATGAGGTCCCTGCGTCCAAGTGACATATGAGGCAGGATTGGTTGCTGAAAGGCCAGCTATGCTCAGGTGCCGGATTCATGTTGGTTTGAGCGCTGGGCAGTCCCACAGCAAGTGGTGGATGTCGGCCTCAATATCTTCGTTTTTACAGATCGGGCACCCTGGGCGAGGATATAAGTGTTGGAAGTATGACCACGTCCTAGTGACAGCTGGTGTAAGGGCAACACCGACCCGGATCCTCCTAAGCGCAACCTCCTTTGCACGGGTGAGACCGCGGGGCAGGGATATCGCACACGGAGGGATAAATGCGCGTGCATGCTACACACGGACAGAAGACTAGAAAGCAGATACAAAAGCGCCGAAAAATTGATGCTTGTTTGTCTGTTTTCTTGTCTTCTCTCCGTGTGTAGCATGTGCTGTTGAAATACACCCTGTCTTTTTGAAGTAGGCTTTGTGATCAGAGGTTGCTGCTGGGAGCATCAGTTATTTTTGAGTGCTATGCAGATGTTGGTCAGTAAGAACAGGCCCATTTTCAGTGCCTCAGGATTTTGTCAGAATTAAATATCAATTTTAATCACCAATTTTGTTTGTCATTGACTTCGTCAGTGAGCCATTTTCCTTGCAAGGTTGCCTTTTGTTGCCTGTTTGTTTGCAACATATGCAGCCAAGTGTGCTGCTTATTACGTTTAGCCTCTCATTTAAATGTTATCTGTTTGTACAGCATTGCATTTTTAACTATACGCTCTGCTTTTTTCAATATACATTCATTGCCTGCCAGAAAAAAGCACGACTGACTAGCCCATTTTGCTACTCCAGTACATCATATGTGGAATCATAAAAAAACATATGCATGAAATAGTTACAAGGTGGTCAGCACGAACCAGTCATAGTACTAACGTTGGCCAAATGTTAGCAGATGCTGTTTGTTTAGATTGCTATAGAATAGTGTGGTTTGGATACACTTTTTTTAGCTTCCCTTTGGAATGATGCTCTTCGAGGGGGAAGTTGGCTGTATAGACAAATTATTCCATTGACATACAGGTCAGCTGTGGCCTTTAGTAGCGTGGGCTTTGGGCTTGTTGGTACATGATTCCAATACACTACAGCGCAGCAAAAGACGAGGACACAAGAGACGAGGTGGTGTTCGTCTCTCGTCTCTTGTGTCCTCTTTTGCTGCGCTATAGTGTATTGGCCTTTAGTAGTTCTTTAAAGGAATGAAATGTACTCCACCTTTATTTTGAAGTGGCCCTGCATTTCCTCTGCCTGTGGCTTCTTTCTCTGCAATGCCTACTATCACATTACTGCACTGGCTAAGTTATACATGTTATAGATACTAACTGGACTCAGCTTTTTTTTTTTTACTTTCAGGAAATGACACCCTAAGTTCCAGCAACGTGATTGAATGAAGGTGATTTTGAGACATTTAATGAATCGCGCATGCGTGCAAGACCTTTTAAACCATTGAGTTCTATCGAGGTCATTTTTGTTTAGTATTAAGATAGCCACATGCCACGGCCGCTCGATGGAAGCGCACTGGGTGCGGCCTGCTGCGTCGCGCCTCCGTCAATGGGCAAGCGCGTCCTTGGTGAGTTTACAGTTGCGCCCGCTATTTCTGCTGAGGGCGCCACTGTTCGGGGACACGTCGCCGCCGTGGTCACCGGCTCTGAGCGCGCGGTTTGCTTCCTTTCTGGGCGCGTTCGCCTCGCGTCTGCGTGGTAAAAGCAAACTTATTTGTGTGCGCGTGTGCAAGCACGTTAACATTGAGACGGGATGCGTTTGTTTTTTAAGGCGAAAGCCGTTATAGGCTCATGGAGCGAAAATCTGTGCGCATAAGCTGTGCCTGTAATCTCTACGTCGCATCTGTGCACTGGTGTGTCAGTCACAAAAGCGGACGTGCAAGGTTGAAGATTAAGAATGAAAATGATTGATGGTGATAGGTAATCAATAAAAGTTATAAATAGACATTGATAGAGGTAATGACTAATTCTAATGACTAATGCTAATGACTAATAATGGTTAATGACTAAAATGATTTGTAATGACCAGTATATCAGACTACGATATGTAATGGCCGCAATTGATTAGAAATGAGTAAAAGTGCTTAGCAATATGTGGTAATGACTATTATAGCTAGGCATGACTCATCATTACTGTTAATGACTACGAAATGACCAATATGTGAAACGACAACATCTAATGACCACTGCTGATTCTAAATGAGTAACCGGCTTAGTTATGAGTGATAGGGGCTACAATGACTACGCAGGCAGACTCATCATGACTGGGAAACGACCAATATATCAAACGACGACTTGAAATGACGAACTGTGGCAAACGATGAGAGGCAAATGATAGGAGAAGGGTATGCTCTCGCTGTCCTCCGCTTAAGAGACATCTAAGAGGCCCTCTAATTTTGTCTGCTGAGCTCGCTTCAGGCAAAGACAGCAGCGAGGAGTGGAAATGCACTCGCTTCCTCTGAAATGAAAGCGGCGCTGAGGTTAAAAAGTCCAGATGCTAAAGCATAATACCCTATCAGCTGCCATTGAATTTTCTACAAGGGAGAGCAGATTGGACTTGTTGATGATTAATTATAGGTTAACCGTGAAAACAACGCGACGGGAACACAGGAGAAGACGGCACAACCGCGCTATATAGTTGTGTCGGTCTCTTTTCCTGTGTTCCCGTCACGTTGTTTACCCTATTTACTTACCAGGGAGCTGGCCAGTGAACTAGGAGTTTTAACGATATGTTGTGAAGCAGAAGAAGATGATGAGGCAGTACCAGAAGCTTTTCTCGCAGGTTATGTTGCGAGGACATATCAGAAAAACATACGAAGGTTCTTTCTTTATATAAGCATGCAATTTGTTCTAAATTTTGCCGCGCTAGTCTGAGTGGCCTTACAAGTAAAGGAGCCTGTGCATACAACATTTGTTTATACTCTTGAGACTGTTTGAACCGATGCGATAAAATGAAAAGCTACGTTCCACAGAAAATCCGGCGCCCGCTCTGTCGGCGGAAAGTCGGAAAAGAGGCACTTTAGTTGGTGATATGGCCAGACACCTTTGGCGCAATGAGAACACATGACATGTTCAATGTGGCAGGAGCTGCCAAACCAGAGAGAGTCAATAAGATGTAAGGGTGAAATGAGAATTATTGAAAGTGGGACCCTCAGATCCTAAGTCAGGCACTTTATACTCCTATATAGGGCACGTTCGTACGGTTTCGGTAAAGAGGGGCTTTATACAGCTATGTGTAGGGTGCTATTTCATATAATGCGGTGGCTTAAGGCTGCATTCTAATGATCTGCAACAGAGGCAGCAATTACGGGATACGGCAGGTAGCACAGTGCGAGCACTCTAACGAGGCTCCTCAAGGAGACTTAAGAACCCCAAGTTTTGTTTATCACTACCAGATTGTTGCTTAATTTATGCGATATTTGGTAATGGTTTTGAGGCGACATGTCAGTCGTGCAAGAGCCTGTTGCAGGAAATATGAGTCAACTGGACCAGTTACAGGTTAATAAAAACCAAGGCTTCATGTACCCCGAAAAGGAAGTAATCAAGCTTTGTCAGCTTACGAGCACCTTCATTAACAGGATGATGAAGTCTGAAGAGGTCCGGCGAAGTATCAAGCTGTGTAAACTTTTGATTTCATCATTGTTTTCTCACTGTACACAGTACCTGCAGCTAATCTATAAAAACAATGATCGTGCCCATGCTAAGGCGCTATGCAAGATATCGTTAAGTTGCTGCCCCCACTGATAGCGAGCTGAGCTGGAAATGTCAACTCAACACTGGAGCGACGTTTATGGCTATGGCATAAACCTCTCTCAAGAAAGGTCTGCGATTGGTAATTTTCTTCATTTTTTTTTGTGTTGCCATTAAATAAGCGTACTTGGCTGCTCGCTAAATCTCGGCTGCAGTTGCGCTCTGAAGCGTGAACATTCTTGTGATCGCAGCTAAGAGTTTCACAACAGGAACACTCGATGCGCGTTCTTCCGTTGAAAATTACGAACCAGCAAAATTGTATCGGTTTGCGAGCAGCCAATAAAAATAGTAATAAAAACTTTCGGCGCATATACGTAGCACCTTAAGGCAGACTGGCTCTATCAAGCGCGCTTGATAGAGCCAGTCTGCCTCAAGGGGAAGCCATGACGGATAGCGTTCTGGCGTATAAAGTTTAAGGTCTCGAACTGAGTCGAAGATCCCAGGTTATCATCTAGATTCAGCCTAATAAACATCTTCATATTTCTGCCCTAACATTTGTCAGAATGAGATAGAAAGGTTGGTTACATGTCGCATTTTCGCAGGGGTTGCTAATGGTAGGACATTTTTTTATTGGATAGCGCTGGCAGCTTAGAACAGGTTGACATCAATTTGTGTATAAAAGCTGCATGCAGGAATGAGTAAATGGTATGAAAATCACACGCGAAATTCGCGACATAGTTAATTAAGTTGTTATGCATTAGACTACCATGGCAGCTGAACAGTTTCGAATTGTTCACAGCCGGGTCATATTTTCATGTGACAAACAATTGGATCCGAATGCAGCATCACGATAATGCGAGCTCTCCAATCGAGTGGCCTTGAACCACCATCACTATAAGTTTTTCGGGGTACACTCCAGTATACATCATTGCCGGGCAAGCGCTAAGTGCTGACATGGTCACACTAGACATGACAGTATATACGAATTCGTGTTGCCAAATTGTGTGAAGCGGAGCTCTTATATCCTTAAAATAAAAGGCTTCTACCACGCCGGCGCCTCCCTCAAAGCGCAGCCAGGCGCAGCTCTCCGCGCGCGGCTGTCCCCGAACGGTGGCGCTGCGGCGGTGGCGACGTGAAGTAGGCGCCTCCCGCCGGTTTCGGGCGACGTAGCAGGCCGCACCTAGTGCGCTTCCATCGAGCGGCCATGCACATGCGATACATCTAGCCACTGCCCTAATCATTTTTGCTTACTCATGCACTTCAGTCATTCATGGCACTTTAACAGCCGTAACGTTTTTTGCAATCAAAGATTGCCTGCTCTGGCTATTTTTTCTCTTAGTATCACATCAGGATTTGTATGTGTAATAGCCTTCATCCTAAGGAATTCAATTCTTATTAGTAAGAAAAATTTATGTGGCAACAATCTGCTTAAGCTAATGTAATTCCTGGAACAGGGATCACTGCACATTCTTGTCAGCAACATGTTAGACGTGCAGCTACCAAGACTGCTCTAATGGTACTATTCATGGCTACCACTCTAGGATGAAACACCGTTCCCTTTCAGGACTTCTCAGAGTAACAGATTTGGTGGGTTTTTAAGCTTTGAAGGAATGCAGATTACGAGGAGGCTTGGCTTCTTCACCGGCAGAAGATAAATTAGTGAAGCAAGCTGTTGAAAAGGGAATTGTTTCCACGAGCCGAGAAAGCTCTTGATTTTCGCTACTGACATTTGCGATAAAGTTTTTCCTGATAACAGGATCTGAAATGG
Source organism: Amblyomma maculatum (assembly GCF_055883805.1). NCBI lineage: Eukaryota > Metazoa > Arthropoda > Arachnida > Ixodida > Ixodidae > Amblyomma > Amblyomma maculatum. The sequence goes on from NC_139350.1 coordinate 90,401,344, forward strand.
CCCCATGGCCTGTTAAATGCCATGTGCTATATGCCGAACTGAATGAATGAAGCGCAACTCTATACTTGCACACCAATGATAAAAATTGGGCATCTACAATAATATGGGCAGTTGGACACCTGATGTGGATAGATGTTTAATGAAAAGTAGTGATTATATTAGAGTACTTGAAAAATCTTGCCGTGTGGAAATGATAGCATTCGTAGTATACTTAGACCACATGAACTTTGTATGCACCTCATTGTCAACTTTTGTCATTAAACCATACAGGTGAGAACACTATTGCCACAGGCTGATTCTCCTTTCATGCAGTTGGCCTCTATGACCGAATTCAAGGTAACATGAACAAGGTTTAAATAATTATGGGAAAATATGGTAATGTAATCACACAACAATCTGGGCTTTGGATACCAGTTTAAGCAGAATGATGACTCAAAGCACTCAGCTAAGCTTGAGAAACTGGTAGAAGAATAAGAGAGTTGACATTACGATGTGGCCATACTGACGTGCTTAAATGGACCACTTGGCACATTGTTTTCCAACCAGAAAATCTCATTCCCAGATGACACTCTCGCATTACTTGAAGAATAGAAGAGGCAAGCTTTCCCTTCTAAGTACACTCGGGAATATCTCCAGCTGACTTGAAGATGACTCAGGGAATTGTGTCCGAAGAGTACAATGCTCCTCTATAAGTAAAAAAAAAATGAACGGAATGGAGACTGTCTGGCGCCTTGCCCCTTGAGCACGACTGGTTCCAGCCCATTCCTCATGCATCGCCCCCCCCCCCCCCCTTGACAGTTCGCAACCAGCAAGCGTGAATGTGCCGTAAGGAGGCGCCTGCCTCTTTTCAGTTCAACCAACAAGGGCTATGAAAGTTTTGCCTGGGAACGAGACTTTTTGGTTGGAAAACAAGCCTTGCAGAGCAGCTCACTTACGGACAGGGAGCTCCGCAAGTGGTCCATTATTTCAATGAAGCATTCTTGCCTAGGTTTGTTGGTTGACTAGTTTACAGCTTTTAATGTCATAAAGCTATTCAGGTTATGAGCGATGCCGTAATCAAGGGCTTTTGAAATTTCGGCCCCTAGGGGTGCCTTAACATGTACTGATGATGCAATGGATGCCTTGCCTTTTGCCCCTATTGTAAGGCGGCTGCCGAGGCCGGAATTTGATCCGATGTACTTGGGTTCAGCTGTCGAGTGCCGTAACAGCTGAACCAGTGCGATGGGGCATTAGGTTTGCACAGCTTAAAAGGAAGCCTGCAGAGCAAATAATTAGGCCAGCTGCTCTAATATGTGAAACATAGACTAGAAACTCATTAATAGTTTGCTGGACTTGATGCCTCTGTATTGTCAAGTGGTGATCAGCAAACAAGGATTCAGTGTGTAGTACTGACAATCATACACAAGTTTTAATGCAGCAGAAAAAATTAAGTCGTAAAAACTGAAATTGGCAGTGGGATGCATTTTGGTGAATGTCCTGATGTATTTTTGGGTGTCGGCTGATACGCGGGAGCAACCATGCTGCTTGAAGGCATCTGTGCGGATAACAAAACATGGAGAATAGTTGTGGTGGCCAGGAAGTAGAGTGGTTCTTGAACCGCAGCCTGCTGAAGACCATAAAATGTAGGAGGTTCTGTGAGTTGAAACCTGTAGATGTGATTAGGGGCATACCTGCACATGCCGTAGGTTGCTTTTCTTGTCTCATAAGCCTAGATGCTTACGTACAGCGAGAACAATTGACTTTTGAGGCAGGTCTTCAAATCTCTGGTGAAATGACAGTGCTGAGTGAGCAGACATTTGTCGGTGATCATTCAGATTTAAATTCGTCTATTTTCTTTGTGTGCAGGGAGGGAGCACCCACAGGAAGCTACCAGTCGCGGTAATTTGACGAGGTGGCTACCCCTACAAGTGATGACAGTAGATGAGCGTACAATTCAAAACCGCATACTCAGATATGTCTTGCATACAACTGATTCAACTAAGAGATAACATGTACAAGATAAAACTTCTTCAAAGCTCTGGCCAACGTTTAACGACCAGCCACCATTTCTGGTGCTCGGTAAAATGAGGAAAATGTTGCGGTAAGCTGTGCTTGTGTTTCTATGGGGCGCCCTCCCAACTCGCACCTCCATACGCTTCGCTCTGTTTTAAATAAACTTCGCCTCGGTAATGAGATTTCACACTTTCACGATCGGTTCTAGAATGTTCATTGTTCCTCTGTGCCGAATAGCAATATCATAGGTGCCTCATGAAATGAAAAAAAAAAAACAGTTTTGAAATTTTTCGGTTTCATGCATTCCTATATGGGCGCTAACCCTACTTTTCATTCCAGTCGGCCAGCCTCGCGACAGAAGCGCAACCGCATCCTGCTTACGTCATAGATCGGTGTTGGCCTATATTCCAACACACACTTTAACAAAATTTGTTCAACAAACAAGTTATGAAAGTGTCATCCGGGAATTCTAATAGCTTCCGTGAAAGGATCGGATCTTTCAGTTCGCGGTTACATTCTCCGACATTATTATTAATGAGCTGTTCCGTACAAAACGCGCATTTTGAACAAAACTTGTACCTTAAAAGAGTTATCTAAGCACTCTGTGTGTATTCAGATGTATATATGCAGTGGCTTACACCTCTGCTAGCATGAAGCACAGCAGTGAGTTGATGAAAACAGGATCACTGCTGGCTCTTCCATGCTATACCGCAGACCGATGTACCCTGCAAATTAACATCTTTGCTTATTATGTTGAAATTGTTGTTGAATTATAAATTTATCAAAAATTAGGGAGTATACCTTGGTCCACCACATCTCACCTGGATTCATTCCAAGAAACCTTTGTAAAGTGGAGGGACTTCACAGTTCCAGCCATGTTTTGGCAGTGGGTCATGTGATATTAAGGGCTTCACTAAATTAGCCATAATCAAGTTAGGCTGGCACAAATGTTTACCCAATTTGGATGAAGTCAAAATTTTTTAGCTGAACTGGTCCTTGAACGAGTAGAAAGCTTTTTAAATAAACGCAGTGTAATCACCGACTGCCAATATGGCTTCAGTAAAAACCGTGCAACAGAACGGGCCCTTCTGCACCAGATGGAATGTATATTAAGTAACTTTGAAAATAGAAAACTTGTCTTAAGAATTTTTTTAGATTATAGCAAAGCATTTGACTGAATTAATAATTCACAGCATACTGTTTCAACTACACTCTTCCAGACTATGTAACCGTAAGGCAATTTCTTGCAGTCCCTTGCAATTTTCTGCGCATTGCTTTCAAGAACGAAGTTCACTTATACGATAATTATGAAAGATTGTGCCGAACTGTGCTAAAGACCTAGCCTGACAGGGGCTCCTGCTGTATCACGCAGTAAGGGCAGTCAGAATGCAAATACGAAAATTCAAAGCCAGTACCGCATTACTCGCAAATGGTATCACATAGGCGCTTCTGAAAAGTGTAGCGATTCATGAAAGACTGCTGAAATGAGAAGGTACCGTTTACCTAGCTTTTTTGTGATGAGTAATAATAATGACTGGCTATGGCGTCATCCCGTGGGGGCGTCATCGGTTGTGACGGCATGACCTCATGTGACGTCGTAATGATGGCACATCGGGTTATGTCTAATAACCAGAAGTGACGTCATAATGAGTTAACACCCGGTCATGATTCCACGACTGGTGATGACGTTACCAGGCTATTCATGCATATATGCAGTGAAAAAAAAAAACAAGAAAGAAATTGCTGAAGTGCATATATTTGCAATATTGGCTGTGTCACCGCATCACCAGAGGTTGATCTGACTCAGAACTTTCATAACGCATGAGACAGCAAATTCCATGACGTATAGCAAGAAGAGAAACATAGGTGACAACAGCCACACTTGACAAATAATCATGGGGAAAGCGGTTCTTTCCCTGAAGGATAGCGTTGGAGACAACAAATTTCATGACGTACAGCAAGAAAGTCAAATGGAGCTTGCTTGCATCGAGCCCTTGGAATGGGGACCGACTTGCTTTTGTCAAGAATAGCATTTGTTTACTTTGCAGGTAGGCAAATGTAGACGATCTTTATATGGCTAGAGGGTACGCAGAGGTATTTTAAACCTTGACGAACGGTAAAAAATGGCTTTCTACAGTATTATTTAAACTTGGAGGACTCTGGAAGTATGTTTGTACAAGTGCGTGGTCAGGAGACGTTCTTGGTGCATGTGTTCATAGGAACTTGTAGACAGCCACCGTCTGTGTATGCAGCGGTGCACAGCAGTCTCTGAACAGTTATGTAGGTCTGGGTCTGGAAACGTTCTTGACTTAGTCGGCCAGAATGGCGAGGAACGAAAAACCAGCAAGCTAACAGTCCTCTTCCAGTTGTCTTATTTTCTCTTTATGCTTCTGTACTGCTTTCTTCAATTGCAGTAATCAGTTTTCCAAATCACGCTTTTTTGTGGCCACATCAGTCATTAGATAACAGAAATCGACATGAGGTTTTGAGGTTGTGTCACCTTCAGTTTATGCTGCCGGGTGGACCATGGTACTCACCTTTACTACTTAGATCACTGAGTCGGCAGAGCGTTCAAGTGCAGGACGTGATATAGTAAGCAGGGGAGGCACACGCTGGTGACATCGTGAGGAAGAGTCGCCGAAGCCAATGTCTAGTGAGGGAAAGCTTGAGTCAAGGCTGAGGGCACAGAATTGCTGCTTTCAGGTTTCGCACAGCAGCATCATATTTTGGTCTCTTCGCAAGTGACTGCATATATTCCGGACAGTCTGGAAAAGCATGCCAAGTCACAGTTTCTCGTTTTCAAGCATTGCATCCTCACTTGCTGTAGCTGGAAAAGTAACGCTTGCTGCAGACGGGCGAAAACTATGATGTAGCATTTGGCACCCATGTCTTTCTAGAGGTTAATTTTAAGTACAGCACTCTTAGTTCGGCAACACCCGGAATCTTGTGAGTGCCTTCTTCTTAACCTGTGCGTTACGACGTAAGGCGATAGCTTGTACCACAGATCCGAACTCTCCACACATGTAGCGGCAGAAGCAGCTGCAACAGCACCGGCAGCGCCAGGAAACCTTCCGTAGTGGCGGTCCCCACCCAGACGTCCATAGACGTCCGACGAACGTCCGTTTTCGGATGTTCGACGGAAATCCGGTTATGTTCGATATACGTACAGCGTACGTCCGTCGGACTATCGTTCGTGGATCCGGATCGCGTTCCACGCACGTGCGACGGATAGCCGGAGGCGGACATTCGGACGCTTCCCGGAACTTTTTTGCAGGGCCCGCTATTGGTGTAAAACCTTGCCAATAACATTCGTGTAAAGCTCAGCAAGCATGTGCCATGGAAATTTCAAGCACATACTATAGTGCTCAACGCATTTGTCGTAAGAGTAAAGCAGACAACAAAATATGCAACAGGTTCAAGTTTCCTGTTGTCTTCTTTACTTTCACACAACAAAGCACTGAACAGCAGTGTGCAATTAAAATATCCATTATATAGGCACATATGTAAAATGAGCTTTACACAAATACACCATTCCTGAAAACATGCGAAGTGCATAAGCATACCAGCGTGCGAGGCTGCAAAAACAGCATTTTCGTTTTTTTAGGCTTTATTGCAAAAACTGCATGCATAAATTGTCTACACTAAAAAGATATCCACATTAAAGCTGCATGCAAAAATAGACGAAATGGCATGGTAAAATGCAGGCCAACTGGAGTATTAAGAATCTACTTGAATATTTTTTTTTAATTATTCTTGGCCGTGACAGCTCTTCCCTTGGGGAGGTGGAGGAGAAAAGGGTATTTATTGAAACATAATATTTGGGAATCAGCGAGAAGATGATTGAGTCCTCTGTGGGCGGCCTCCGCAGGCCGGGATTCCAGGAGCCGCTACTATCCTGCGCATTCGCTCGATCAGCTGTTGCTGGTGTTGCAGGCCTGAGCTGGAAAAAGCAGGTTGGGCTCCTCCTGCAATAGAAGGCCAAATGAAATTCAAGTTATCTGTGCTGAACTTTGATTACACATCTCCAAAGCCAACTGCCAGTTTCCTTCAATTGCTTTTTCCAGATGGCACTGTACGCATGCATCTCCATTCAGAACGGTCACATACTATATAAAAAGGTCATATAACTGCCGCAAAACTCATGCAGAATACCAAAAGATGCGTAGTTTGACCAGAACCTAGCATTCAGCATTTTAGTTTAGTTTAGTTTAGTTTAGTGGGGTTTAACGTCCCAAAGCAACTCAGGCTATGAGAGACGCCGTAGTGGAGGACTCCGGAAATTTCGACCACCTGGGGTTCTTTAACGTGCACTGACATCGCACAGCACACGGGCGCCTTGCTTTTCGCCTCCATCGAAAAGCTGCCGCCGAGGCCGGGATTCGATCCCGCGTCCTTGGGAACAGTAGTCGAGCGCCGTAACTACTGCGCCACCCCGGCGGGGTATTCAGCATTTTAATGTTTTTATGTTGTCTCTTCGAACATGCCACTTTGACCAAACATAGCATGTTATAAATGTTTGCTGCTATTCGCCCTCAGCAATGCCCAAGACATGGAGAGCACATGCAGAGGAACTAAGCATAAAGGATGCTGTATATTAACATAAGCACAGCCAGAGCATTGCAGTATTACTCAGGTACGCATTGGTGACAGAAACCTGCATTTTGAGTGGTTTAACAGGCAAATTTCTAAAGTCATTGTTACTGCTCTGAAAAGAAGTGATCAATAATAACATCATTCAAAATTGTTACCTTTTTATTCTGTAAGTTGCCCAATGTTTCACTGGTTTCCATGTATCCTTCCCGAATACACTCCCTGGGCGTGTCAGCGGTATATCGACATCAACATCGAGGCTACAAGTGTCTAGAAAGTGTCTCCTTAGACCAGCTGTGACGAAGTACCTTATGTTAGTGTAACTGATAACATGCAAGCTGCCGCAGCAGAATAAAGATGTATATTTAACATGTGGCTAAAGCCCAATGTGGAAGCATAGTCAGCCGCAGTGATTGCGCAGTTTTCATGCTTCTACAAGAGTTAAAAGTAAAGCTATTTGCTTACCCACAGCGCTATATATGACATTACAATAGCAAGGCTTACAGTTACACAAAACGCAAAAAGAAAGCTGGCAACCACAAGCTCCTGATGTATTACCGGCAGTATACAGCATGGATGTTAAACAGTTACTGAAATATGATTGCATAATTTTGGCAACCAGCTGTGCATGTATGTCATGGATTTCTCAACTATGCACTACAAATTACAAAAAAATTATCGTCTGTATAGTTGTTGCCAGCGGTTCACAAGAAATACTGTACCTGATTTAAGGGGGAAGGTAGTGGCGGCGAAAAAAACTGCCCCTGTCCAAGGATATATCCCGTAATTTGCCCCTATGTAATATCGGGGACAGAAGTGTGTGGACCACACAATGGACCAGAAATCTCGGACCATACTTGTCGATGTGAGAGTTGCATTAGTTCTTTTATGTGTGCAAGAGAAATAAGGTCACAATTCGTTTACATCGTGATTATAGTCCAAAATCTCCAAATATACAGTCCAGAGACTTTTGCCCCCATAGTAAGAGATTAGTAATAAGAAGTGCATAAAAGACATGAGTGCTGTTGGACAGCCATAGCTATACCAATGATATCGACATCGGAATACTGCCTTAAGGCAGGGCCCAGGGCATTACAAAAGCAAGAGTTAGTGTCCGCTGGTCCTCATCTGAACGAACAAAAAGAGGGGGGGGGGCAATAGAAAGCTACCTCAACTACATATTTTTTTGTGATATCAAGCCGCAGTTAGCATTAAAGATATCACACAGTTTTGTGGAAGATTTGGGAGTCCTTTGCTGCTTTCTTGCAGGATTGGACAAAAGAGCTCACCATCTTCAGAAAGGCATGCTATATAGAAATGAAAATAGTGAATTTACTGCATCTGGCCACAACAACTTGCACTCTGAGAGGAAAATGAACTGAAAACTTTATACAGGATTGTACATATTTACAACAGGTGAAACAACGAGCATGATCTATGCCGAAGAGGCAAGGGATCAAAATCTATCTCAAAACGAGCTCTCCAGGCCACGGGGCCCAGTTTCAATAACTTCGAGACTAGGCCCACATTTTTCATCCCCCAATAACAACGGACTCACACATGACTGGCGTACAAACATTTTGGCATGCCTTTCCATTTTCATAAGGTTCCTCACTCTCACCCTAAAACAAACAATGCAAAAGGGACAATAATAATAATAATAATAATAATAATAATAATAATAATAATAATAATAATAATAATAATAATAATAATAATAATAATAATAATAATAATAATAATAATATTAACAACAAAATCGTTTCCCAACAAACGGAATTTAGAGAATGGACCTCGAAATGATTGGCTCACTAGGTCACATGTCATGCCCCATGCCTTCACAGTGTTATACAAACTCTCTCTCTCCTATGAAAGAAAAACAAAAAAAATTAAAACACATCAAAACGGAGTCCCACGTGCGCAACCATTGTCCAAAGCTTGCACCCTTGGCGGCTCCTTTTACAGGGCAATTATCGGCGTCCGAGCCAGCATCTTTGCGGGCCACATCGAAAGAGCGAAACCACGTCCTCCCGCTCCGCATCATACCGTCACTGTTACACACTTGCCCTGCTTCAACGCCGCCATCTCCCACCATTGTTGGCATCCAGGGGCCGTATCCAGCGGAAGTTCCTTTCGGGAACAGTTCTCTTTCAAGATGACGTCAATTTGACGTCAGCAAGGCAGCGGGCGCCACCTCACGGCGAAGACGGGAAAGACAGCGGCCAATCAGCGATGGCCCCAGATCGTAGGCATGTCCATCACGAGCATGTGGCTTTTTCTGGTACCAAATACTTGTACCAAAGTAGTGTTAAGCACGAAATAAATCTAATAATTACATAGTAATGCAAACTAGTGAATAATACACTGAAATATTCTTAGAAGCGTCCTGTTAACAACTGCCAAGCAATTATCTTGGCTCATGAGTACCTTTCTTCGCCGCTAGATGATGTCGCGAGCGCGGCGGCGTCGTCTGCTTCCTCGCTCGCTGTGAAGTTTTTGTAAGTTCTGCCTTTCGCACAGAGTGGCAAATATCCTAAGAACGATGTCTACAACTCCCGTAGTATGCAGTTCGAATCACACTAGCACTTTGACGGAGGAGTTGCTGCCGCCGTTGCGAGTACGAACGAGCTGCTTGATACCGGCACCGCGCCGGCGCGTCCGCGCCTGCCTATGTAGCGGGGCAGCGTCCGTAGCCTTATCGGCCGCTCAAGCGTCGTGAGTATGCGCGACCTTTCCGTGAATAGCTGTCAATGTAGGACGCAGCCGATGACACATGGAATCCGACTGCACTCGACCCAGTCAGCCACCGTCTGCTCCCCTTCCGCTGATGTAGAAGGCGGGAAAACTCAGCCCGCACTTACGGACGCGAATTATTTTTCTCTACGACTGCCGGATTCAAATGGTTGCACTGCTGTTGGCTGAGAGCTCCCGATCGCAAAGTAGCGATCGAAGCGCGTAGAGCACATTTGCTTCTGACGGCAGCCCGGCATACCCCTTCGTCCCCACTTCGCTTCGCGATCGGCACGCAGCCTTAGCCAGTGTTGCCGCAAAACCTCCTGAGACATGTAGAAGGCGTTGTCTCGTTTTCCTTTTTTTTTTACTGCGTCAGTTTACAAAATTCGCAAAGCGCTGCCCAAACACACACACACACACACACACACACACACACACACACACACACACACACACACACACACACACACACACACACACACACACACACACACACACACACACACACACACACACACACACACACACACACACACACACACACACACACACACACACACACACACACACACACACACACACACACACACACACACACACACACACACACACACACACACACACACACACACACACACACACACACACACACACACACACACACACACACACACACACACACACACACACACACACACACACACACACACACACACACACACACACACACACACACACACACACACACACACACACACACACACACACACACACACACACACACACACACACACACACACACACACACACACACACACACACACACACACACACACACACACACACACACACACACACACACACACACACACACACACACACACACACACACACACACACACACACACACACACACACACACACACACACACACACACACACACACACACACACACACACACACACACACACACACACACAAAAAGGATACCACGGCCGTACACAAGCAGCTGCGCGGCGCGCGCCGTCGCTCGACTACGGCCATGAGGCGCCACAGCGAGCGCAGAGCGGTTCCATCTCGAAGCAGACCAACTCGTCGCGGTTCCTGCGCCGGCCGGCAAAAAGGTTCCTTTCGGAGCAGTGGCCCCGCCCCGTGCCGCCCCGTGACGTAGGCGAAAAACGTGGAGCCGCCTCCGGAAGTTTTGGGGGTCACGCCGGACGTGACGCAGCAACCAATTAGGAGCGGCGAAAGGAACCAGTTCCCGAACGGAACCGTCGCGGGATCTGGCCCCAGGATTGGAATCGTCACCGAGACCCACTCAGCGCGCCTGCACCGAATAATTGTCGCTTTGATGGGCTCCCCGTCAAGGAAGAGGGCCTTACATCCTTCAGCCTGGCAGTGTTTGTTCTTCGAACCATTGCCGTCCTTCCAAAAGTGGCGCTCGTTTCAAAGCTGCGCTGCCTCCGGGCGATGGGTCCAGTCAGCGTACGTCGTCGGTGTATACTGTTCGTAAAGCTCCTTAAATAAAAATGAGTCCCCTGCATGACGCAGCAACGAGAACAAACTGCCTGTCCTTGCATATTCGAGAGCGACCGCAAAGTCCTCGGAAGAAGGGACTGCTTTCCCTCTCTGCCTACGTTTCCGTTAAGCCGGGCCCTGCAGCAGTTGCTTCTCTGTGCGCGTCTCTGACTCCTGCCCGAGGGCAAGTGGGATACGGCCACCGCTGGGCATTGAACAAGTGAAACAAAAAGAGTAGATTGTCCTAATGGTGCTTAGCATACCTTCCGATCCCTTACAAAAATAATTAAAGGATAAAAAAGATAACGCTACAATGTTTCTAAGTGCAAAGCCTACAACTCCAAGTCATATAAATTTGTGTACACTATTAAAAGGAGATAAAGGATACGGGAGGCTACGAGTATCAGTACCATTTTGCCTTTACACTACAATACCATATTTGTTGCAAGCTTAAAATCAAAGAGTCACACCTGTCCCACCCACAGCAATGGAACACACATCTGACTCAAGTCTGCAGAGAAAGAACAAGGTTGACAATTACAGACACCCTTAGTTGTTTGTTTGGAATTTCTGAGGATGAAGAATCTTACTTGTCAGTAGCATGTATATGAATAAGGATCCTATGACACTAAATACATCTGATTTTCTGGAGTGGCTTTTTTTTGCTGGCCACATATGAGGTGAGCTATAATTTATCCAACTTGGCCTAGCTTTATTCTATGAATAACATAGCTATAGCAGGTACACAGTCGTCCACTCTTAGGCTGAACATGCGAGTGCATGGCATGCACTTTTCGAGATGCCACTGCGCCAGTCGCAGCTGCACACCGTAGCGAAAAGGCAGACAGCGTGAAGTAGCAGCCTTAGTCTCTCTACCGCCACTAGGGTGTCGAACTAGGGACCCCTTGTGTTTGTTGGGGCAGGCCCCCTCAGGATCAGCTAGTGCGTAACCTCCTGTATTTATATCTATTGGAAATGTTTTCCACCACCACCCTCGATACGCAGCTGCGCATCTTAGCAGATGCGAAGCAATGGCTCCTCGTCCTTCTACGCATAAGCCACTTTGCCTTGATGCGTGCCTGCGCACCATAGTAAAGAGGCAGACGACATGAAGCGGCAGCTCATGGTACCTTTATACATGAGCCATTGTACTTCGATGTGCGGGTGCGCACCAAAGCAAATATACAGACTACGCCCCACATCAGCTCTTGATCCCTCTATGCATAAGCCACTTTGCCTCAATACGCACCTGCGTACCTGAACGAAGAGGCAGACGTGAAGCTGTAGCTCCTGGGCACTCCATGTACAAGCCACTTAGCATCAATGCACGGCTGTGCACCGTGGTAAAGAGGCAAATGACGTTAAGCAGCAGCTCCTGGTTCCTCTACACATCAGCCACTTTGCCTCGATGCGCATCTGCATACCGTAACAAACAGCCAGATGTGACACAGAAGCTCCTGGTTTCTCTACACATACCACTTTGCCTCAATACGCGTCTGCACACTGGAGCGAAGAGGCAGATGACGTGAAGCTGGAGCTGCTGGTTCCTCTACGCACAAGCCACTTAGCCTTGATGCACGGCTGTGACGGATACAATACCATTTCAAAAACTACATGCCACACATTCCCATTCAAGCTAAGAGTGGACGACTATGTAAACTTAAAATACAAGCTATTTACTTCAAGGGACAATGCCAAAAAATAACATGGTGGACAATGTAAAAGGAATTTGCTGTATAAAGATTGTTTAAACCAGTTCTACATCCTACATGTAAACAAGCTAGAAACATTACTGTCCAAGGGAAGCCCTGTGTGTTTAAAATCATCATGCTCAAACAACATCAACACTGACAATCATGATTCAGTATTAATAATATAGATAGTGATACAATACTCACTTTTAGTCATGCCAAAGAAATGAGAATGCAAAGGCATGTTGCTGTTTTTCCCCATGGATGACAGTTTATCCATGCTCAAAGTGCTCTTCATGTTGGCCTACGAAATCGGCTACAGCAAATGGCATCTGGAACAATTTAATGAAGCTACATGCTAGTCTTCAACGAGAAAAGCTTTGCCATACAGAAGCAGAGCACAAATACTTTTACAACACACTAAAAGTATCAATTGCACAAATGCTTGTAAGATGACCAGGTATAGGTTTCTGCTATAGCCCACATGTGCCCAGCGGCTATCAGAAGCCATGCATGTTAACATGATGCCATAGATTCAATTTATGGCTATCACTGTATTAACAAGCACTGATTTAAAGCTACTTCAATATTACGATCTAAGAGCATGATAAGAGCTTTCAGTGCGAGATATAAGCTCAATATTATGCACTACAAGGTGCTGCATGGCTCTAGTGTAGCTTTGGCATTATCTCGCTCTCAATAATGCAGTGAAGTTCTGAGGAGCCTTTGAATATCTGTAAGGACAGAGCAATAACAATTTTGTTTTCATCTTACGTTTTCTTAGCTCGGGTTTTTTTTTAGAGCCTGCTGCTTGCATGACCTCCACCAGAAGGCGTTGCAGTCGCCAGAGCTCACAGCCCAGCTGTTTCACGGTGGCGATATGTCAAATTCGTACCAAAACAACGCAGAACAACGGGTCAAGAAAAAGACAAGCGCTGACTTTTTTTTGTGTGTCTTATCTCCTTCTTGTCCGCTTGTTCTGTGCTCTTTGCTCACATATGCATAACCAACATGCCCAAGGTGCTGTCCTGGTTTGTCAAAGCTGAAAGAGAGTACTAAACATTTAGTTATTTAGTAGTTACTGCACAGTGCACACAGCCTTTCCTTCTATAAACTGTAGTTGCCGTAAAGTTCAAGAGAGAAAGATCAGCGGCTGCCCAATAAAAAAAAAAACCCTCGCGACGTTTCCATAAGTGTAGGCATGTCGCACGATAGGCTCGAGTGCAAACGTTTTCTCGTATACTTTTTACAACTCAGCACGTTGCGCATGGTTAACAAATTAACTCCTTTAAAGCTCAGGCAGGCACTCCTTTATCAGAGACAGAGAAGTTGCGCGGCTTACTAGCGCAGCGTCCAACAATGCCAAGAAGGATGGCCCTCAGACATGAGGCTGCACTTTAGTTAGTCGGCGCGGAGCCATCCTGTCAGTCTCGCCTAAAATACTCGACCGTTCGGCTGCTGTACAGAGCTGTTTCCTAACTCAAAAGCGCAGTACCATCTGCAATGTGGCAATGCATCGAAAAGTTCCGCTTAAGAAACAAAAGTTCGGGGAAATACTTACTTTGGAATCGGCGGGTGAACAAAGTGTGCCAGCCGCACCAAGCCACAGTAAAAACAACGCTAGCAGTGCATAACAGCCGTAGGTATTTGTAACTGCGCAGAAAATGCAAAACGCGGAAACGTGACGCCATCTTCCATGTCAAAACTTGCCAGGTGGATTGGATTGGCTCATTTCAGATATTTTGAGGATAGGTTCGGTTCGTTCTTTTTGAGCTTGCTGCTTGCTGCGTCTACTCAGCCTACGACTTAAAGTTTCAGCGAAGCATCATGATTAGAAAAATGTTTAATGGTCATTTACCTTTTCGTAAAAAAATTTTGAAGGAAGAATTCAACGATGAAACATGCGGAAAATTAAAAAAAAATGTTTAATGGAATGCTTTCTATCGCGTCGATTCGCTCTGGCATCATACAATGCAGATTTGACGGCATTGCTGATTTATACACAGTTCAGACGAGCACGACGACTACAAACTATATCATAGCTGTGTAAAAGCGAATCCAGTGGAAGACGTACGGCGGCAGTCCGCTGGGCGAACGGATTCGACCATCCGCTTTCGTACTTACGCCGGAATTCCGGCGGACGTCCGAAATTGGCCACCGAGTTGCGGCCGAGTTCGGACGTCCGTCGGACGTCAGTGGCCGTCTGGGCAACAGCCACCAATGGGAGCGGGTGAAGCCAGTGGTGCCCGTCCGCGAGGCGTATAAAGCTTGCGGGTATGGCCGCTTCAGGCGTGCGTTTTATTTGCGCTGGTGGGCGTCTACTTAAATAATACCTCATTTAAATCGTCTCGTGGTTTTGAGACAGAGAAAGTTTTTATGAAGCGTGAAGGGCAGCTAGCACTAATATAGCTCTAAACTGGATCTGAAATTACTGAACGCACTGATCGACATGCGCTATTCTGCAATGCATGTAGGCTAGCACTGCGCTCTAATATTCGCTAACAGCATGCAAATTTAGCGTGAAACAAAAGAAGTTTAGCGTCTGTGTTACAATCATTTATAGACATATTGTTGCTATTTAATTTACAATTTGCTTGAAAGACTAACGCCTCAGGAGCGAAGGAACAAGACTGTTGTTGATTGGCACCAGAACAAGACTGTCTGCAGAGGCTGCACGAGCCACGACCAGGCGCCGTCTTTATTTTCTTTGCCGAATGCCGCGCGATATCCTGGTTCCCGGCGCCACACAAGAGGGTGCTGCAGGGCCCCGCCTATAAACCCGCCTAGACTGAAAGTCAAAACGGACGGAGGGCTGGCGATAGCACTGGAGCAGGAGGTCAGGTGGCGATGCGAGACTGTCCAGTGCGGTCTCCATGTAAGCCGGTTTAAGGTGGCCTATGCTGACGGTCTCTGCCCGGCCGTTCTGAAGGAGGGTAGTGGTTTTCGGAGTGCGGTGGAAAACGCGGAAAGGTCCGTCGTAGGCCGGTTTTAGTGAAGCCCGGACAGCATTGCGGCGCACAAAAACGTGGGTCTAAGTGGCCAGGTCAGGGTGCACAGAAAAGGTATGGGCCCCATGGGGGCGGGACGGACGCTTTGGAGTAGGCCGGAGGTCTTTAACACTGTCCAATAGGCGTTGAAAAAAGTCTTGAGGCTGGGGCTGGGAGTTTCTGTGATGTAAAAAAGTCTCCTCGAAGAGGCAGAGCACTACCCTACACCAGCTCTGCCGCTGAGCACTTTACGTCTTCTCAGATGACGGCCCGTAGACCAAGGAGCATAAGGCGTAAGGCGTTGACCTAGGTGGCGCAGTTGAGGCGAGCAGCTACGGCGGCCTTCAACTGGTGGTGAAGGCATTCCACCAACCCTATGGAACAAAGATGTTATTCAGTGGTACGGCAATGTTGGCGCCGAGAGTATGATTAAGGGAAACAAACAGAGAGGACTCAAACTGGCGGCCATGGTCGGTTATCACGGCGCCAGGATAACCAAATCGAGATTCCCACGCAAAGATGAAGGCGCGGGAAACAGTCTCCGCGGTGATGTCAGGAATGGGGACTGCCTTCGACCAGCGAGTGAAACGGTCGACCATGTAGGTTAAAACGGTAGCCTCGATACACGATTAGTGGGCCCGTGATGTCGATATGTGCATGGCAGAAACAACGGCCAGGGGGTAGGAAGTCCTGGGAAGGTGTCTTTGTATGACGGCAGACCTTGGTCGTCTGGCAGGATAGACACAGGCGCGTCCAAGTGCGCACGTCAACGTTGATTCCGGGCCAAACATAGAGCTGGGTGATAAGTCTGAGTATCCCGAATGCCTGGGTACCATATGTCATGCAGAGAATGGAAGATGGGGCGACGTAGCAAAGCCGGAACAAAAGGACTGGAAAGGTCTGTTGACAGATCGCACCACAAAGGCACAGGCAAACAGGGATGGGGCACAAGTCGTATTCGTAGGGATCGGGGTTGTCTCGCTCATGGTAATTCTGCTGGGCGGAAGAAAATGCGGCCCAGTCAACGGTGCGAGATGGAGTGTCTACCGCGGCAATACAAGAGAGGACATCAGCGGCAGCGTTGGTGGCACCTCTCACATAGCGAATGTCGGTAGTAAACTAGGAGATATAAGCGAGTTGGCGGAGTTCACGTGAGATGTACTTCCAGGAGTTAGTGCAGAATACATATGCCAGAAGCTTATGATCGGTCAGAATATGAAACTGGCATCCTTCTACAAAATGCCGAAAGTGCTGTATCGCGGAGTAGATGGCCAGCAGCTGTCGACCAAAGACGCTGTAGTGAGTCTCAGCAGGAAGTAGCTTCCTAGAGTAAAAAGGCAATAGTCGCCACTCGTGGTTAATGTACTGCTGTAAGACAGCTCCAACGGCCATGCTGGAGGCATCCACCACCAGTCTCGTAGGGGAGTTGCTGCGCGGATGGACCAGAAGCACGGCGTTTGCGACTGCTCGTTTTGCAGCAGTAAAGGCGGTCCGGGCTTCTGTTGACCAAGGAACGGCGGAGTACGGGCCATCAGTTGACTGGAGGGGGTCAGTGAGCGGGCGAAGGAGCTCTGCACAGTGTGGGATGAAGCATCTGGAAAAATTTACCAGCCCCAGGAATTGCCGTAAGTGGCGCAGTGTTGTAGGCTGGGGATAATTCTTGATGGCCTGAACGGTGGACGCAATGGGGCGGATACCCCCCGAGGATATTTGATCACCCAAGAACTCGAGCTCAGAGGCCCCAAAAACACACTTGAGGCGTTCACAACCAGGCCGTACTGCTGTAGACGTTTGAACAGAGCATGTTGGTGTTGGTCATGATATTCAGGCGTAGGGCTGGCGATGAGGACATCATCCAGGTGCGCGAAGACAGGCGGCAGGCCCCGCGTGATCTTAGCCATGAAGATCAAACCGCTGGAAGGTTTGAGCTGAATTGCGTAGTCTAAAAAGCATCCGGACATAAACAAATCGAAGGGCCTCGAATGTCGATCTTAGGTATGTCGGCGGGTTCGATGGGAATCCGGTGATACGCCTTCACTAGGCCAACCTTGCTAAAAATGGTGCAGCCAGCAAGGCGCGACGTAAAGTCCTGGATGTGGGGCAGCGGATAGCTGTCGTGGACAGTCTTGGCATTCAACGCCCGATAGTCGCCACAGGGACGCCAGTCACCGGGGTCCTACTTCGGCACTAGATGTAGCGGAGATGCCCACGCGCTGGATGACGAGCGTGTAATGGCGAGCTGCAGCTTGCAGTCTAACTCACGTTTGGCGATAGCGAGTCAGTCTCCAAACGCGCGATCGAGCAGCCATGTGTGGCCCCAGGGAGACGATGTGGTGCGCCACCATATGTTTCGGCGCCTGAAAGAGGTTGCATAGCTTGGGCAGCTCGGGGAAATCCGCCAGCAAATCCGCCAGACACCAGTCAGAGTTACCACATGGCCACCGGCTGTGCGGGTCTGCAGCCTAGTACAAGGCGTCAATATTTTTTCTGACGGTAATAGCTTCGTCGGCTGCTCATCACCGAAAAATCAACTCCGGTATGCACAAGTGCGGTCACATCATAGTTGTCGGCGTTTACTCTAATTTCGGCGGAAACCAAAATACCACATTTCGACATTGCGTTCGTCGGGTAAGGTTGTAGGTCGGATCATAGCGGCAAATCGTCGGGTGGAGGCTCTTCACTGTCTAGCTGCAGCAGCCCTACCCCGGAGGCGGCGGCCTCCGGGGTAGGGCTGCTTTAGTTTTGCCCTTTGCTTTGCCCTTGTGCAGACATGCCTCTGAACTGGCCGGAGTTCTAAGGGCCGATGAGAGAATATAATCACTTGGTGCATGGTGGCGATGGAGAGTGGCAACGCTATTCGATCGGGGGCTGCCCGTTAGTGTCCAGATAGTGCTCGAACTGCTGCGGTTGTTCACCATATATAGCGCGGTCAAGGTGCGTCTGGAGAAGGTCCTTTCAAGCCCATTTGGCGTTAGAGGCAGTTGCGCATGAGGTTGCCACTCACAGCAGTGATGGCACAGCGATCGGTTGTTTGGTGTTCGCTATAAGTCTTATTTACGTATGGCTGGCCTCTATTCCTGAGGCACGGCGGCCACAGCTGGGAATAGGTACTGCATAGCAGGTACTGTAGCGACGGGGGAAGATGCTTGGATCACTGGCGGTGGCCTTTGTAACGCCTCGCTGTGAGTCATTATGTAAGACTCTGGTTGCGCATCTGCCGATGTTGGCTGCGCCACCCGCTGAATTTCAACCCAAACCACGTCCGCTACAGCAAATATGCTTGATTGTGGAGATTCGAAACAAAGTTTCTGGAGCTCTTCAAGCACCTACGCTCTTCACAAGCTCTCGAAGCTCCTTAGCGAGCAGCGGTGTAGGCGTGCAGTGATGAGCGGCTACTACGGAAGCCAGTCGGCCATACTGTGCGCCCCGCTCTTGCAAAGAGCGATCCATGCACTTGCCTCTTTCCCGAATTCCGCGATAGTTCTCGGAGGGTCTCGGACACGTCCGGCAAATAACTGCTTCTCCAAGCTCCGCATTAGGTACCATAACTTTTTGGCCTCGGGCATTTCTGGATAGGCTCGATGAACACAGTGACACTTTGATTCGGATGCTGAGATCTGGAGTGTAGAGCGAGTTCGACCTTTCCTTTTTTTTTCTTTGAGGGAAAATGTCGCCAACAACTCTCGGCGAAAGTCTTGCCAGGCAGTAAAAGGAGCTTCATGATTGTCGCACCACATTTTTGCCAAATTCTGCAGCGCGAAGTAAACGTTTTCCTGTTTGCGCTCACCGTTCCATTGGTTGAAGCTCGCCACATGGTCGTAGCTGGAAAACATATTTTCGACGTCGTCATACATATCACCGTGGTAGGAAGCTGGTGGACAATGTGTGTGAAGAATAAACGGCGAGACAGTTCTAGAGTGCTGTTGTCTTGCAGCTGTTGTCAGGCCGCTGAACTCAGGGTGTTGGCCTCGCAGGCGGCAGCTCTCCTTGTGGACTGGTCTTCTGCTCACGCACGGAGAATTTGCTTCAATGTTGCATTCGAAGTCATTGTACATGGGACGATACCCGCACGGCTCCACCAAACATGTCACCGTCAGATAGTCAAAACAGGCAAGATCGGAAACGTATGGGACGCGCGCAAGGCAGCAGCAGCTCGAGAGAAGTGCCACTGGCGCAAATCAGGCGAGGCCCAATGTGAAACATTGCAGTCTGGCCGAGTGACGGCGCCGTGATATAGTTAAAAATGTGACAATATGTACCTCAATATGTAGGCTGTTCGTTGTGTCTGCCGAAATATGCGACAGGTACTGCACCTGCCTTTCCCCGAAATCCAAACGTAACAGCATTTAACGATTGGATAACTCTATACCAAGCCTCCCATTTCAAGAAATCGCGGAATAAAAAGTTGCTACAGACGCCATCACCTCTACTCTTAAGGCAAAGCTTATGCGTCATTGTAATTCTTCTATGCCGGAATGCATGAGAATGTTTTGAAGCAGGGAAAAATGCTGAGAATTTAGGTTAAAGTTCAAATATCGCGCGAAAGCGGTGTTGCACTGGTTTTGTTCTTGTGCCGCCTAGATTTGTGTAGCTGAATCATTAAGGTGACATCGTCCTCGTCTCCCTCCCTGCGATGCGGTGATGGAAGTGCATTGACATTCTGCAACGCTTAAATCAAACGGTACCGACTCTGAGTCCATCCCGGCGGAAAGAAAGGACGGACGTGCTGAGTCCGCCGCTTGTGATTTGTCATTGCATCGGCAACTGTGACACTGTTCCTGTACAGCCGCTCCATAAGGAAAGCAAGACAAGATTTTGCTAGGGGTATTGAGCTCTGGTTTAGGGTATTCGCACTGGAATAGGGACGTTGTCATGTCAAGCTGGTAGCGGTCACGGTCACGCGAACTCGCACGGGCACACGCACAAGGTTATTTAGGGTACAATAGCATCAATAAAACCGGAGCGAACAGGTGCGACAGCAGAGTGAAAAAGACTGTCTGAGGCAGTTTCATGGTCTCAACGTAGCAAGGTGAACAGACGAAAACAATCCACTAAAGTGGCTGCTACGGATAGTATCTTCCCCTTCCTCCCCGCATCAGTGTCATTAAAGAGATGCGTTTTTAATATTGTCTATGACGACTAATGACTCAGCAAGCAGTAAAAAGTGACTACGAATGATAAAGCCAAAGAAAGTTGCTGTGCAGTTCAGTCAGTCAGTCCTTTATGTTTTTCAGGTGACTTTGCCAAAGTTAAAGAAGCTTGGATTTGAGCATACTTTACTGATATTATCGTACTCCTCCATTGTTCGGAAATCTCGGGTTCTTGGTTGCAGGCATGGTTGCAGGCATGAATAATTCTGGAATATGTATTCACTTATTCCGTCAATTTCTCAGGATTGTGCTCTCTTGTACGATATCCTTCTTATTTTTTTTTTAAATATATATAACATATTTAATAAATGCTGCCGGCGGCTCCCTAAGCCATTCAGCGGGGTTCGCCATCTGAATCCAAGAATGCGCATTTGTGGCTTAATTACTGTGGTTTATACGTGGGTATAAGCCACCAACCACCGCGGGTTCGAGCGTCGCGCGAGCTACAACCCCGATCAGCCGGTGACCACGCGCACACTGAAACACCGCAGCGGGCTTCGCTGCAAAGACACAAGCCTCCTAGTTGACACAGGAGACATTTATTCAACGCTGTCCTCCAGCGGTACACACTCAGTCACGTCCCAGGAGCGCGCGAGGAGCAAGGCTCCCCTGCGCGTAAGCAGTGACGAAGAATGCGCGCCGCAAGCACGCAAGGGCGTGCTATGATCTATCTCTCGCAGTGACCAAAGGGTACCTTCGAGAGAGAGTGGGCAACCACCATAAGGTACGCCTATCGCGGATCGTTGGATCACGATCGACAGACTCGAGCTGCGCTCTCAGGTACTATCTGGAGCGGGCGAATTCGAGTACACACTGGTCTGCGCGGACAAAGGCCGGCAGACAAGAACAGTAGCGTACACACCTTGCGATGTCTCGAAGGGGTCTCTCTCTCGGCCCCGCTCAGACGGTCGCGCGAGCGCGGCCGTCGAAGGGGTGCCGTGTTCCCGCTAAAAGGCGCCAATGAGATAAGCCATAGGGATGCAGGGGCGGAGCTGTGGCCGAACAACAGTGACAAGTCGTCCGGACATCTCTTCGCCGCCTAAGGCGGGAAAAAGGGAAAGAGGAGAACAACAGCCGCGGCAAGCCCGAATCCCACATTACCAGGTGAGTGGCTTTGTCGTGAGAGTTCGGCAATGTCACGTCACAGTAAGACACCGTTCTTGATCACGCAGAGCAGCTGAATTCGGCAGCTGATTAGCCGGCGTCAAGGCCTACATTTTTTAGAAAGCTGCACGATATAGGTGGCACCAAAGTGCGTTTACCACCCTTAAACATCTGCATAGCGGAGCTTGAAAGCTCAGTCAGAGACAGCGTGGCGTAACTTTGTAGCCATGGTAATATAGCGTGGGTGAGCGCTTAAATTTGAACGTATTTTTTTTTACTTGCAACGGCTAATTAACACGTACACCAGACAACTAAATCATCCACATGGAGAAGCACGCTTCACTGAACTTTCATTTTCTGTAGATAGCCCAGAGCCAGCCTGTCATAAAGGAAGCTTGCACTCGCTTTTCTTTTGATTCCTGCGAGCGCTCGCCAGCTCCATCAGCCGCCGACTAAGAACAACGGCCGACGACCTTCGTCCCCGCATCCCTACTTTCTTTTTCTTCATTCGCGTCGACTGTGGGAGTTTTATCGACTTGCTCGCCGATGGCTTGGCGTTATCGCTGCGGTACTCAGTAGGGGCTTCGGCGCAGAGGTCGGGCGTGTTCGTCAGTGATAATGCGGTGATTTTCCAATGGAGTTTGTCGCACCTACGACGCTGACGACAAGCACTCACTGTAGCTTGTAAAAAGAGTGCGTATCTGGTCTTGTCTGCATCGGGGTGGAGCTGGATTGACATTGAAATTGGGCAGATTTCCTCTAGTGGATTCATCTTCTGCGGGCTGGTCGGGTAGGGCAAAGACATCTCGTGTGTCTGCTAGCGCGTCGAGGAAAGCGATCGTCGTGTCCTTAAGATGCCAGTATTATTCGGTGAAGACCAGCACCTGAGCTTGTCCTCCCCGGAAATTGGCTTGCTTTGCCTTTTGCAATTCCGAGACCTCGTTCCAAGAGCAGCTGGGTGTTACCTTCGATGTCTGTGCTACCCACGCAGACTTTCACGCTTGATCGAGGCGGCACGGTCAGTTCTTCGTCGAGGACGTTTAGAGAGACAGGTTGCGTCGAAGTCGTCGTAATATGTATAGCATTTTCCGTCGAAAGCTTTACGAGCTTTGATCGAAGGTCGATGATCGCCGGATGTTCAGTGAGAAAATCCATATCCAGGATAACGTCTCACTAGCAGTTCTGTAGGAGCACGAAGTTCGTAGGATGAGTGCGCCCATTCCCTGTCCCTCTTCCGGCGTATCGCCCGGATGGCGTAATAAGGTTCCCACCTGCGATGCGGATTAGCGGGTCATCCCAATTCATCTTCACTGTCTTGAGCTGGGTGGCGAACGCTGCACTGACGACAGAATAGTCGGTTCCGGTGTCCACTTAAGCGGTTACCGTGCGACCATCGACAGCAACTTCGAGATCCGTTTTTCTTGTTCTCGTATTGGATGTTGGCTTCGGTGTTCGATCTCTATCTTTATCATTTGATCAGGGCAGGGTCAGGACACACCGTTGTCACTTCACTGGGCGGTGGTGTTAGTTTAACGTGTGTTCGCGTGGTCAACGATGTTGTCGTCCTGGGTAGCGGCAGTGTCACTTAGAAGTCTGGAAGCGTGATCGTCGAGGGCATCTTCATAAGGAGCGTTGGTGTAACAGCTGCGTCTTCGTTACTCGTCGCCGGCGGCTGAGGATCTTTGTTTTCTAGCCGTTGAGCATCTCACCGCCAAAGGTTGCTGTCTTCAGTTTCTCCTACGGGGACTGGGGGACCTGCCTTGCGCAGTGTCATTGTAGTGGCGGCCCGGCGACGCAAAGTTGGCGCTGAATGGCGATGGGGAGCGGTACCGACGGTTTGGTGACCCTCCGCTGCTAAAAGTAGTTGTAAATTTCCTGTGGCTTTTCGGCAGGACGTGGTCATGAGGCGTCAATGGCAAAACCACGCAGGCCGATTCGCCTATACGGACAGTGACGGAGGATGTGTCCAGCCTCACCAGAATGAAAATAGAGTGGTCGGTTGTTAGATGTCCTCCAGGCATCGCATTTTCTGGGGCTTCGAGGTCGTTGGTAGGCTTGGCGGGCGGGGGCCAAGGAGCGGCTTTCGGGAACAGGATGGCAGCGGCGAGGGCTTGGCGTCGCACGTCATGGAGGCGAGCTACGTAGTGCGGCGGCGTAGCTCACGGCTAGTGGTTGGAGCGGCCGTCTGGGTTGGCGTTGTACCAAGGGCCTGCTGTACCTCATCGAGGACGATGTCCGCAAGAGTCTCTACTTAGGGCTTTTAAGATGGTGGTAGCAGCCGGCGAAGATCTTCCCGGACGACTTAGCATATAAGACGGCCGTTTAGGAGACAACCAGAGCGACATCGTTAATCTTGTGTACGACAGGGAGCCCACGACGACGCTCGATGCAATGCTGCCGCACGTAACCGACGAGGGAAACCTGGACGTCACCGCCTACCTTCAGCGTGCAGAGAAAGCCCGATGGCTCACCCTGCTGCGCGTTAAAGACCAACAACGCACCGACGCCCGATGATACAACTTGCGACGACACGACGCTGAGTACAAGCCGGGAGACCAAGTCTGGGTATGGACGCCGATTCATCGTCGCGGACAGTAAAAAGTTCTTACTCGGATACTTCGGGCCATACAAAATCCTTCACCGCGTCGGATAACTAGAAGCCATTCCCAACGGCGACGCGTGCACCGCCCAGAAGTCGTAGAAGTCGTACAGTCGCAATCAATATGAAGGTGATCGTTCGAGCTGCAACCGAGACAAGGAGCAGCGCCATGTTGCGTCATCACCTTCCGTGGCGAGGGAAACATCTTGGTAGTCTCTCCCTCTTTTTTCGCTGTTCCTTTAACAGCGTACACCCCCCGCTAGCTAGTAGCAATTTTTTTTTCACGCGTAATCAAGCAGGGTGCGGTGATCACAGATTTCTGTCCGCAGATCACGTCCGCAAGCCGCGTCAGCAAAATGAGTTGTAAGTAATTGAGAAGTGGTGGAGGTTAATGAGTGGTGTCAATCGAAAGAAGGTGACGTAATGTTGTGTATGAAAAATAATTATTACATCCATAAGTAATTAGGTAATTGATTAAAGGCAGAAAATGTAAAAGCTAAGGCGAAAATTGTCTCTTTAGCCAATTGTTTGGCGCCGCATTTGAATGTATCAAATACTAAAATAGGTAATTAAATCGGTCAATTAAGGTGACGTCAAAGATGTGACGTTACACAACCTGAAGTCGAGCCAGAAAAGGGCATAGGAAGAGATTAGCGCGCAATTTTAAAGTACCAGACACTAAAATGGGTAAACAAGAAATGAATTAAGCAACTAGAAGCGAACAGAACCAACCAACAGCAGCATCCTTGCTTTCGCATTACTCCTATGCAGATTCTGCAGTGCTCTTAAGTTTTTCTATAAATCGCCAGTCGGGCATATCTGTTGGTTGTAAGAAAATGAATGTGCTAAAAAATATATATATAATGACCAACATGGCCCGGTTATACCAATAAAAATGAAAAAGAAAGGTCATGCGATAAAGATAAAGCAAAGCCCAGGAAATGTGTCGGGAAACGATAATAGCAGTTCATTGAACAGCCAAAGGGAGAGGGAAGCTGTCACAATTATGCATTTACATAATAAAAATATGCAATGCGAAGCTTCTGTCTTAAATATTAGTCAGCTTTCGCTAAAGAACGTTGAAATGCGTTCCGTTCACCTTATTAGCTTGCGCACAGAAGCGCCATTGTTAGCCAATATATGAGACAACGACAGACACACAAGATTGTAATGATAGGGAAGAAAACAGAAAAAAAGCAGGCGAGTTAGTCAGGGGTGTGATGCTTTAGCCCGGAAGAGCGTAGGAGGGCAAGAAGGCAGCGCAATAATTATCTTCGCAGTTCCAAAATCGGCAGCTATGCAGCTTGAAAGGCCCACCGGTCGAAGCTCCCGCGATCACCATCATATTGATTTCGACTGTACAGGTGCCGACATAAGTAAACGGAGCCCGCTTTTCCGTTCAAATTAAAATCACGCCATCTGCTCTGGAGATAAGAAAACAATATTTGTCCAAGTTAAAGGGCACTTGCGTATACTACCGGTTGGAACATACTACGACTGCCAGTTTCCTTTAGGCAACGCGTAAAAAAATTTAGAAGCAAATAGCGTGCTCCGTTTACTTCTGTCCGCAGGGGTACATGTACGCCTGAAGCCGAATTACACGCGTTAAAGAATCAGTTTGCGATGTTTTTTAACGGGGGAGTAATGCCCATACAATTCGAATCTGTAATTGTTACACCCGCTGGCATGCAGCCTTAACAGTGTGATTGTAGCGCACAGGTCAATTCTGTATTTGTTGGTTCATGCTCGTTGTCGCGAGGCACAGCTTTATCAGTTTCTTTATCGCGAAAGACTCGAAGATTCCGACCACTCGCGTATGTTTTTGAAATGTTCTAGGTTGTTCTAGTCACTGTTCGCAACTTTATCTAGATGTTTCTGCACCGCCTTTGAATTGAGCGTTGTTTGTTCGACGACCAGCGATCACGTTGGCTGTTATCGCCGCCGCCGAATCGCTTAGTTCTTTTGCGGGCGCCAGTCAGCCCCAATAAAAAGTTTGTTCCAGTGAATTTCAAGCTTCCTCGTTTCTCTCCAACGGCATTGGCACGACTACGTGGCGATATACCTTCGTCTACGTAACGAAATGAGTCGAGAGGCAGTATAAGTGGTTCAAGTATCTCTTTTATTACACGAGGCAAAAAAAAAAAAGCAAAAAAAAAACTTCCAGTCACACCAGCGGAGACTTATCCAAAGAAATAACTTATGACTAGAATCGCACGCCGCATTTTTCATGATTCTCATCACCTGGCTTCGAATAAAACCTGGTGGTCGTGTACATGGCGCGCCGCCAAGCATGGCGGCACACACAGTTTGATTTGTTGTTCCGTGCGGGTCTCTAAGCATATAGGAACAGCACCTCGGCAAGACAACCACTCCAAGTCGGAGTCACCGCGCTGTTGTCCTGCCAAAGCGGCACCGGCGAAAGCTCCACAACAACAGTGTGATGTAATGACGCATCTGATCACCGCACTCGTGTATTATTACAAAAAAGAGCACACAAATTGTAAAAGTTGGAACTTCTGTGAGCAAAAAATAATCAGCCCGCATTTCTTAAAACGAAGGAAGGACAATGTATACATATATATTTTTTTCACTCAAGCAATCCCTATTTATTCCTTTCGATGCAACCGCGAAGCCGGATGTGGGCAAAATGTAGTTTTTTTATTACTTTCGGTTATGTACGGTATACTTATATATGTATTCCAAATTTCAGCTACCTTGTTTTTACAAAGCATCCTCTATATGAACGATACCTTAATTTCATGCGCAAAAGAAAAAGGCAGGTTCCTTCCCGCGACGATTGCAAAGATCACAAAGACACAAGCAGTCAGACAAGTGAAGTATCACATGCCACCATACAAAATATGTTCAAATGATGCCAAGGAGGACAATTCCAAGATTTTGAGGCATTCGTACATTCGTATTTCGATTGATATCAGCTCAGTGCACATCAAATTACAATTAGCGCACTTGAAAGATGAAACCGTGGCATGCCACAGGCGAATAGGATAGATGTTCATGACAAGGATTCTAATGGTAATACTGCATACCATTCACTAGTTTTGTTCCTTCATAGCCCTAAAATACATACTCAAGCAAAATTGTTTGCAAGACAGATCAATATACATATTTTTGTTGCTTTCAGATGAGATTACTGTTGATGTTGTGATTGTAGGCACGATGCCCTGAGATTAAAGTCGAAAGCAACTCGTAACAAAGTTCTCTCTGTGTCCAAATTTCAACCTCAATGTAACACACAAAAATATATAAAAGGCACAAAAAAATTATGATCTTGCTTTAGCATCCGCAAAACCTGTCAGCGAAAACACAAGTGTTGCTTGCAGTTAATTTTGCACTCTTGACACTAAAGTGATAAAGAGCGACAAGAGTACAGGAGGCAAGGCCGAGATGGATTACGAACATGCTCACCCAGGATCATGCAGCAATAGAAATCTTAGCGCTCTTAAATCGATATCTAATTCAGTCACAAAATTTTTCACATAAAATGTCGTTGTGATTCAGATTCGACAAATGCTTTCAGGAGGATAAACCTCCCAAGGAGCCTCTGAGGGCATTTTAGCGTGCAGCGAAGCACTGAGAAACACTCCTCCATTTACGATGGCAAGTATTTAAGGTTTCAAGCTTCCCCAATGGGGCGCGATAAGCGACTACAGCCAAAAGTAAATTAGCCCAAGAAAAAAAAAAAAAGGACGATTGGCTGCAAGCAATAACAATAAAATAAAAATAGCGTACTGAAGGTGGCAAAATATTAGTTGATTTTGCGCAGACACTCACCACATGACCAACCAGCCTGTTGCCCCGGCGTAGAACAACAAGAAAGAAAGAAGGAAGGAAAGAAAGAAAGAAAGAAAGAAGGAAAGAAAGAAAGAAAGAAAGAAAGAAAGAAAGAAAGAAAGAAAGAAAGAAAGAAAGAAAGAAAGAAAGAAAGAAAGAAAGAAAGAAAGAAAGAAAGAAAGAAAGGAATTATGCCAAGGAACGGCTAAAGATGACGTTTGCCTTGACGCCGCATGTAGAAAATGGCAAATGATCGTGTGCAGAACTTCAGTGCCAAAGGTGCTAATTTAGGGAAGGGCTGACGCAGGCAATGTCATTGTGGCCAAATTACGCGCTTGGACCTGTGCAGGCACCTGCCGGATATCAGATGACGCAAAGGCTGCGACCAATACACGCATCCTTTTTTATGAAATAGCCGATCGCTAGACTTCGGTCTATATAGTCTCATGGAACGGAGTTCCGAATACCGTATGAAGTATATGGAAAGAATCACTTCGTGGGTAAGATATTCTCAAGAAAGAAAGTTCGCCCTTGCATATGTCATCCCAGCCATAAGACGAACCCAAAGAGCTGACAATCTGAATTCACTCGTCTTATTCCCGAATGCGTTCCAAGGTGTATTTCCATGGATCAAGCAGCACGTCGTCACTGCAAATACAATTTTCTGTGAGTTATTACACTGGGAGTGCAACAAAGGGGTCTATGACAGCGCTACAGGTGATAGATGACGGCAAAGGTAATGTTATTCATTGCAAGATTTTCGGTCGGTTCGCACAATCTGTTTAACGCATGACGAGGATTACGGACCCTTCAACTAAAACAGGCTATTACGTGCGCATGCCGTGAGAAGCTGAAACTTGCAGTACTCGAGCTCATTGTACCGGTAAGCTGTGGCCTCCTGATTAAGCTGGTAGCCTAGCTGCACCGCATCACGTAAGGTGCTGTCCAGCCACCGTCAGCTGGATCTCATATGAAACGAGCTATGGCAATGCCGAGTTTTAAATTGCGATGGCGTTCGGAGATCTTCTTCTCGTATTGGGAGAAATTTATTTCTTCTAAACGACATGTCTGCCTGTAAGAGCGTGCTTACCCAAATAACTTAAGCTTCAATTTCAGAAGATGATTTACATATTGCGAACCTTATGACGTGTGCCAGTGTGACTGAAAGACTGCAACTATTTTTGTGCACCGGAGTAGGCACAGTGACAGTCCTGGCACTTAAGACTTAGATTGCCAAGAAACGACAGTGTAGTTAATTAGCATTCACAAACGAGGAAACAGCACAAGGAAAATCTACACAAAGCAGCATACTTCCGCTCTGTTGTTGCAGACAGTATAAGACTGAAATGCTCCAGATTGCTACAACTCGAAGGCCGATGTGGCAGCCTTTTTTCAGCTGATTTTCTTGCCCCTCAGTCAGTATTGTGCAGTGATGTCGCAACAGCGTAGCTATGTCTTATGTGAGAGGTTGGTCTAAGCGTTATTATTCGGCTGCCTGCGCCGCACGGGTGCCCGTATGTTTTGTGGAAAGCGAGATAGTTTTTTTCTTGACTCACGCGCGCCTTTTTACACGCATGCTGTAGATAAGCACTCACAAATACACTCACACTTGCGCACGAGCACAACGTGCACGAATGCGCTCGACGGCAACGACCGACTGCGACGGCGCTCAACTGCTCTCGGAGAGTCGGCCGTGCGGTGCTTACACTTGGCCGTCTTTGGTGGCTTCGGGGCAGAGGCGATGACAGGCGGAAATGAAGCGGTCGAACGCAAGGGTGAGCAAGGGGACAAAATAAAATGTGGTGAATGACAAGAGATTTTGATGTCTACAGCGGTGAGGAATGACTCTGCTTCCTTCACAAGCAATCACGGCAGATTAACGCTTCCTGATGTCCACATAGGACGTTGAGGTGTTGCCTCGTGTTTGTTTTTTGTTTTGTTTTGTTAATGACCCATTTTTACCTCGGAAAAAAAAAGGGCTCTGCAATAAGAACGCTACGGTACGTGGCGCAAAGTCATGTGATCAAATATCTCCAAAAGTTGTGCCATATATATCTCGACGCTGCTGGTAAACTAAAGCAAGACTGCGAATGTCCAAAGCTGTCTACTGTGGCCGTTAATGTTCAAAATCTCAGGTAAGATGAGTGCTCAGCGTTCCGTTTAGTGTGCTCAGTTTACTACACAACGCCATTGACTAGCGCTCGCACCAAACACAGTTCCGAGAAAAGTATAGTGTGGCTGTGCCGCATCATCGCTCTTTGCCACTATAAATTGATGACCTGGTGACTGGGGTATGAGCATTCAGACTCGCGTTTACTCTCAAATACATTACTGTACGACCAAGAACTAGGACCAACTTTCCTTCTGCTGTCCAGCACGATCTACCAAGGGTATTGAGCTGTTACTATATGCCTCGTGATCTGTGGCGGGTTGAGTTTAAACTACCAGCACGCGAGGTGACTACTGCCATACCAATAAGGCTGACTCGGGAGCTTGTGAGAATAGGGAACGTGTCAAAACCGTCGTCTGTACTTCAGGACAACAATTCGTGGCAAGGGGTAAACTATAAACCGACTCTTTGGACCACATTCTATGGTGGTTTAGTGAGTTTTAGGCGGATAGGAATCGCGTTATAGCAAGTATTCATGTGAGGTCTAACCGTGGTGACTCACTAACACAATGAAACACAAAACAAAATGAACAAGGGTCTACTGCAGGCCCAGTCCACTAGGCAGCATTTCGAGAAGAGGAAGGTGCTTAGTCTGGGAAAGTCCGCTTGTCAAAACGATGGTTATCAATTAGAGGGGTTCTTTAGAGCCGGGTTTATTTCGGTTTATGTCGTCAAGGGCTCCATCAGTCTGCCTTCTCTATATCAGGCCAAAGATGTCGATGGAAGGAGCATAGATACTTTCATGGAGTGGGTTTAAAGTTTAATGTAATCTTTCCAGCTTGATGCATGAATGTCTAGCGCAAAAAAGAAAGAAGAAAGAATGAAAATACGCGCGTAGTAACGTTGTAAACAAACGCATAGTCTTTGTTTCTTCTGACTTACGGCGATTAAAGTTTCATCAGACAATTATTTTTAGGATATTTTGCGCCTTCTAATTGGAATAAACATACGGCCAGACCCAAGACCATGGCTAGCTTTGTGGACGCCAAGTTTAAACGCAGTATGTTATTGCCTTTTATGATCATAATCCATGAAATACCTAGAAGAAATAAGCAAGCTGCCAGGATTTCGCGTGGAGGAAAAATGGGTTCATGAGGATAGTCCAGAAAGACAATTTGCGAAGCACATTGTGTGTTCTCGCACAGCATTAGAAAGTAAATGGCTGGAGCTTGTCTACTGCTCAGGTTGACAGCCGAAGAGGCGATGCCGTAAAAAGCTCAAGCCGAGAGCACCTACTGCCACTGTGCTGTCCATGTGACAAGAGCAATCGAGTGGGTATCGGGACGATCCAACTACAACAGCTAACGAGACTGTGGATAAGACACCAAGCAGTCGCAAGCCGCTCTGGCGACTGAAGGCTTTCAAACAACCTTTGTGAATCGCGAACTTCGTTGTGCTTGGAATTTGCAGAAATTCAGTTTTTTTTTTATTTTTGTGTAAGTCCTGCACCAACTGAAATGTTTGTTTCCCGCTCTGTTCATCGGCATGTTTGAAGTGAGAGCGCAGTGCGGTCGCAGGTGCAGGCCTCGCAGTTCCGCCGACCGCTGGCAGGATTTCAGAGGTAAACAGCTGTCTTTTGCCCACTGTAACTTGCGTCACCCCTGCGCCACTCCCCCTTGTCCGACGTGTCGCTTCATTTCCGCCGTGTTCATAATGCACCTTTCCAACATGTGTTCGCCAGACGTAGTCGTAAGAATATAACGCGACAACTAGGACGCACGCTAGCTGTACGGTTTTACTACAAGTCAAGTTATACAACGGTGGCCGTGCTGGGCGTACTTATTAAATACAGAGGCACTCCTCGGACATGAAAAAAAAAATCTTTTGCGGCAAATATTTTGAAAAGTAGCCCACTCACGGAGCGTTTGGAGCGTGCCTAGC
Source organism: Amblyomma maculatum (assembly GCF_055883805.1). Lineage (NCBI taxonomy): Eukaryota > Metazoa > Arthropoda > Arachnida > Ixodida > Ixodidae > Amblyomma > Amblyomma maculatum. The sequence goes on from NC_139350.1 coordinate 90,433,552, forward strand.
ACGCACCATAGGGTTATCCGACCTCTGAATATTAAGAATGCGTCAACCCGTTTTCCTGCACTGCCACACCAAAACGCATGGAACAATGACATGACATGCGAGAACGACATAAGGTAAGGGGTAAAATGAAGACAATTTCCTCAAACTTCAGCAACTAAAAACACCCACGGTGTAGCACTAAGCGCCGCAGCGACCTCAGCACAGACCACGTGGGTCTCTAATTTCTACCAAAGTTCTCGTCTTTGCACGTGTTGCCTCATCGATGTGGAATGTCTGCGCAGCGAAGCCGAGTTGAAAAGGTGCACTGTACAAAGGCGCAGTGGTCGGCCCTCCACCGCTACAGCTGCCCTCGGACTGCGGCGGAGTGGCGATTTCTGCGATGCCGGCGCGGCGCGGCGATGGCGGCGGCGCCCTGGCACCGTCAGTTGGAGCCACCCAGGCACTCGCACTCGTTGTTGCTGAAGTAGGAGGTCTGCATCGAGTAAAGCTTGTCGATGGGGTTTACGGCTGGCGAGGCGAACATGGTGGCGTCCTGCAGCGGCGGGGGAGGCTGTCCGCCGCTCCCAGCCCCAATCAGCACGTCCTCGAGGCCGCTTAAGGAAGTCTCGCTTTCCATTGAAATCTCCGACTTGAGGTACGTCGGATCCACGTGAGTCGGCCCGTAGTAGGTACCTTCGAAAAGAGGCAGCAGTGACTTCAACAATGCGTCACTCTTGGGAAATTGTGAAGCATTTTATATCTTGTTATTATAAAAGAAGAAAAACAACGAGGAGTTGCAAGATTAAGCTTGGCACCAACGTAAGTAAAAGACGAACACACAGAAGAGATACATGGGACAACTGCTGGTCCCGTGTATTCCGTCTGTGTGTTTAATCATGAATCACCATCTCGTCCAACTTTCTGCTTTACTTGAGGAGTTGCAATGTAAAACACGTTGGCCATCCATATATTTTCTCCGCCACTTAATCGATGGTTGATTATTAAAATTCACGAGCTCAGAAAAAGAGTATGACACAGCATCTAACTAAACTAGATGTACGTACATGCGAAAGATGGCTAAAAAGTCTAATGGTATCGGGTCCAGTAGACTCGAAGTGTTTTAAAACAGGGGAAGCAATATTAGGCGCTTCTCAACTCGCGGGACGTAAAGCGGACTCGTAGTGTGACTCGCGAGGGCTTCAAAATAGGGAGCTGGCGGTTTTACTTTCGAGTAAAGCTTCACAACTGTAAAACAGTCATGAAAAATTAACTATCACGATAACTCTTTCTTTTTTTCTCTTTTTCTTTCCTCCTTTCTTTCTTTGTTTCTTTCTTTCTTGCTGTATTTCTTTCTTTCTCTCTCTCTATTTCTTTCAAATTTTAATACTAATTTCAGTACTAAACCGTTCAAACAACACGCGCTTCTGACATCTTCAAACCCACCAAACAATGCTTCCAAAGTCTAGAAGCTGTCCTAATGTGTAGAAGAAGTCGCATTTTCAAGCCAAACGGCGGCGCGGAAGGAGGAGCCGGATATAAGCGCTAACTCATCCACCGGCACTAGATCCTTTAAAAGAAAGACCACAACGTATCTTGCAGGGCATGTTGAAGCAATGAAGGACCATACAAATGGGTTGACTTGAAACAATGGTGAAGAAGTTGACACACAAAGATTTGGTTTGGTTTATGAGTTTAACGTCCCAAAGCAATTCAGACTATGAGAGACGCCATAGTGGAGGGCTTCAGAAGTCTGGGCCTCCTGAGGTTCTTTAACGTGCATTGACATCGCACAGCCCACGGCCGCCTATCCTTTCGCCTTCACCGAAAAGCGGCTCCATAGTGGAGGGCTCCAGAAATCTCGGCCTCCTGGGGTTCTTTAACGTGCACTGACATCGCACAGCACACGGGTGCCTAGCCTTTCGCCTTCACCGAAAAGCGGCTGCCGCGGCCGGGATTACATCCCGCAGCCTTGGGCACAAAAGTCGAGCGACCTAACTACTGCACCTCCGCGGCGGGGCCCCACTGAAAGGGGTGGCTGAAACAATCTAGCCCTTCAACCAATTTTGTTTAGCCATACTTTTACGTACAACACGTACTTCGCCTGAGCTGAGGGAGCCTGAGCTGAAGAATTCAACGTACCACTAGCGCCACCTTGTGGCCATCACAGTAGGACGACGGCGGCTGCCACAGCTGGAGGCGCGGAAGGGCCGGCCGAAAATCACCGAAGTCGAAGGCACGTTCCTGCGTTTCCAAGCGCTATATGCTTCGATAAGAATGTTGCTGCGTGCTTGTTTCTGTCGTCTCCTTACTAAAGGAGGAGTTGCAGAGCTAGAGTTTTGCAGCCGGACGTGTATGGAAGATATTTAGCAACATGAAACTGGATTTAAGTTTTTTGGGGGTCTCCTGAGACAACCAGTGATACGAAATGAAGAAATGATGGCTGAAGCCCATCGAGAGCCAAAGTGGGAGCGCGCCAGCACTCAACACACGTAATCGCGTATTTTTTCGACGTCTGGCGCGGAAGCAGTTTAAACAAAACCTGGGGCACTGAGGGGAAAATATATCGATTTCGTTCAGCTAACAATAAACCTCTAAACCTCTCAGGTACTTCTACCCCCCCCCCCTTTCCGGACGCGTCCCCCAACGACTCCAAGACCACGAGTCAAAGGCTGCGCTACGGGAATTTGTTCCTTTTCACGCCAGCAACAAGCGCAAGACGCGTGCTTCTTTCCAAAGGCTACTCGGGGGAAGGAGCAGCTCTACATATAAATATTTGCATTGTAGCCAGCATTGCAACACGGAGGTAGAAGATCGACAAGACAATTGGCCCCTTTTAGATAGAGCCAACACGCTTCCAGAACACGGCTGTCGCTGCGGTGTTCCCCTCAGCCGCTGCTCCTCGGGACGGCGGTTCCCTGCTAAGCCTACATGAACCGGGCCGCAGTTTTGACCCCGGGTTGCTCCTGTAACACTAAATGATACCAGTTTTTGTTGCTTCTCGTTTGTGCGCTCTTTTTCCATGCTGTACAGAACGCGGCTTCGCATCTACCGTGACAGAAATAATGACCGTATATATATATATATATATATATATATATATATATATATATATATATATATATATATATATATATATATATATATCACCTGCCAGTAGACCGAAGGAATGTCAGCCTCCCTCACCATACACACAATGAAGGTCACACAATGCCTGCTTTCGTCGCCTGTGGTCATACCCATTACTGTGCTTCCTTCCATGTGCCGTCATTATTATTTTTTTCTCACACTCCCCACCTGCACTCTTTTTTCACTACCCGCCCCATCTGCTTTTTACCCCACCCACCACTACAATGCCATTGTACGCCTCTGCGCCACCTGTTTCTTTTTCCACTCTTCGCCTATAGAATCTCCCCGCATCGCTTGCATTCGCACTCCTGATGAAGGCCAGCTTCTGGTCGAAATGCCGAGTCCAATAAAATGTTTCTTTAAATGAAGCGTACACTTCGCTCTCTCTCTCTCTCTCTCTCTCTCTCTCTCTCTATATATATATATATATATATATATATATATATATATATATATATATATATATATATATATATATATATATATATATATATATATATATATATACATGGTCATTATTACTCATTTGCGATAGGGATTCGAACCGATGACATATGGACCTCCAATTGTGTGCCGTTAACTGTGAGTGCAGGTGTCCACCTAGAAGCGAGACAAATAGCGCTTCTTCCTTTCCTCCTAAAACTAAATCTCGTATCATAATTGTGACGCCATTGCGCTTTATGCGGCGTTCAGGGTGGGGTCGTACCATTTCTATTCCCATTTGGCACCCATCTACTAGTCAAGTTGGAGGTTCATGTGCGATAGGGATTCGAATCGATGACATATGTACATCAAATTGTATGTCGTTAACTGTAAGCTCATGTGTCCATCTAGAAGTGAGACAGCCTTTCCTGTCTTCTAAACCAATTTTTATTTTATGGAAGGCACACTTTGTCGCCTATTGTGCCCATCCATCAATGTTTATACCACCAAACAAAACCATGCGAAACAGTGGTTTCGAACGCCTTAATTAGATTAGGCGGAGCTAAACCTCGGCGCTGGCATGGTTGGTCCACTCGCTCATGGAGTAGGCTTGGCACTAGGCTACCGCGGCGGCTTTCTGGCTTGTTTCACGAAGCAGTCTTTTCCTGTTCGCTCTATATGTGCTTATTACTCGTGTAACATTGTATATTCGGACTGGAGAAGATGCCCAAGTTTCGTGCTTTCAGGTGCCGCAACAAAAAAAGAGTCCAGCAATGCGGCGTTCGCGAGCAAACGAAGATTTGTATGAAAGGGGTTAATCATATGACCTGATTGGACTGGTTATCGGACTAGTCATTGAACAAGTGCCATGAATATTGGTCGCAGAGATCGTCTTAAGAGCCACCTGCCGCCTTTTACTTGAGTTGCATCCGACTACAGTACATCTACGCTTCGCTGAGTGTTTATCAAAACATCGCTGCGGCTGCCATGCCGGACGTCCGCCTGTATGTATGGGTGAGCAACTCTGCCTGACAGTGCGTGAAGCACGCCTACAGTACGCATCAGCTATGCCTTGCGCGCCCGTACCGAGTTACTAAACATTCCGACTGGAACCAGCGTTTCGCGACTTGCCCTATTGCTGAAGTTTGAGTTACCAGATATCATAACGCCTCGTAATTTCTTGTAGTCATTTGTTAAAATGTTGCCTTTAAGTGTAACAAATTTGCCAGACATGTAGGCATAACTATAGGCTACTAACTGAAACAAAAAAAGAAAGAAAGAAAGAAAGAAAGATAGATAGATAGATAGATAGATAGATAGATAGATAGATAGATAGATAGATAGATAGATAGATAGATAGATAGATAGATAGATAGATAGATAGATAGATAGATAGATAGATAGATAGATAGATAGATAGATAGATAGATAGATAGATAGATAGATAGATAGATAGATAGATAGATAGATAGATAGATAGATAGATAGATAGATAGATAGATAGATAGATAGATAGATAGATAGATAGATAGATAGATAGATAGATAGATAGATAGATAGATAGATAGATAGATAGATAGATAGATAGATAGATAGATAGATAGATAGATAGATAGATAGATAGATGTTATCAGCATCCCCTTTTTAACGGGGTGATGAGAAATGTCACCTAGCTCGCAAACGTTACGTGCTCAATACCTTTTTAGGTTAATTATTTCCTCTACGCAGTTCAACACTGCTTACTGGACCTTTTCCACCAATCTTCAAGTTGCCTCTTACTTGCTTCCTCTGTTTCATAATGTAGCCTGCCATGGATGTCACGAAAGCCCAGTGCTGCTCGAATCCCTGCGTCGGCGTTGTGTACTGTTGGTTGACGTGCTTTACATTCTAAATAATATGTTGAATAGTTTCCCTACTTTGCCTGCAGCAACAGCAAATGTCATCCGTACTGTCAATTTTTTGCCGGTAGCACTTCGTACTCAAGCACCCAGCCCTAGCCTCGAAAAGTAAAACGCTACTTTTAGATTTGTAAAAAAAATTTATTTCAATTTTAGTCTTAGCTGCCTATAAAGCTTCAGCGTCGGTTTGTCCACCATTCTCTTTTTCTAATAAGAATGTTTTGAGGATTTTACTATTTCTTTAAGATGCGTTTTCTATCGTTTTTCCTATGACATTTGTATTTATTTGCAAGCCACCTAGTTCTCCTCCATGTCGTATCAAAACTGCACCGGTACAGGTACCTGAAAGTCTTAGCTGCCCAGCTCTTCTCATTCATTGTCTCAAGCGTTCTTCATAATGCACCTTACTTTTCGCCTCTCGCGCTTCGAACGCCGACCATCCCATATCACCCTGAACCGCCTCATTAGTAGTGGCTCCATATGCCTCAAAGCAAGTCTGCCGACTGTCCTCTGCTTTGTTTCAAGCGCCAAAGTAGTGGCAGATATCCCAAGCACAGCACAGCGTTTGCAAACGCCAAGCCTGGTACTATTGCTTCTGATGTGGCAGCCCCATCTGTGGCTGAAAAGTACAAACTGGGGCGCCAGCTTTGGCCGCAGTTATCTTGCGCGCTTTCTTTCAAGTGTGCACGCTTGCGCGTCGCAACGGATCGCGTACATTGCATCTTCTGAAAGATTAGACTGACGTCACTTCCGCAAGGTGAACATAAGATATTCATTAGTCACGTCTACTCTGTAGAGGAGACGACTGAGGACGAGCGTTTGACCGTGAAATGCGTTTCTAAAGTCAGCAGTCACATCGTGTACGACGTGGGAAATCCGGCGTTTAGTTATACGCTTGAAATATGCAAAGTGCCACCAACGCTGTGGAATGAAGCAGCACACGTGTCCATCGTAGTAGTGATCGGCTGTCGCATGCGACGTATCAGTGCTTTTTTATTTCATATATTGAGACCTTACTAAAGGAAGCGCTCGTTGTCGAAGCACAAGCTGCATTAATCCGAGCCTTTGACAACGTACGCAGCAGTAATAGCGCAGCGCTTATTAGGCCACGCTTGATGGGACGATACATTGAGAACTGATGCAATCGATGAAGGATGATGAGTACAGAGTATACAAGCGCTGTCTCTCGGCTACTCTGCGTGCTCGCGCAGGGTTTAGACCAACATGCCGTAATACTTGTTAAGCTGTCGCCGCGAATTTTAACTTTGAATGTGAGAGAGCTGTGAGTAGCGGCAATTTCACCCGATGATGAAATCAACAGTATCAAAGCTCAATTTCCTCAATACACAATCATAACTGCTCTTTTATAACTTTCCTACGGGTAAAAGGAGGCGAATGGTAGCCATAATTACCGTAGTCTTCACGTGCGTTGCCTTGCGTTACCTTCTAGCTCACTTGAAAGAAAGTTGAAAACTCCGACAGCAGTTGCGGAAAGCTAGATAAGAACCCCAGAACTAAGTATATTACTCTTAATTTGGGGACCCACGCTTGTAGCATTTCCTTAACACTCCCTCATCCTGGTGCTGGCACATTTATTTCGCGACTTGATTTCAACCTTTCGGTATTCAGTGTACTCTTGTGGCCGCCCACGAAACAATACTTGTTACCCCCATTTTTCTTCGTCAAGGCCGCTATTGTCATCGCGAAAATACATCATTGTCTCATCGCACCTACAGAATAAACTAGCCGACCGGGTCGAGCGTCTGATCCGGGGGCGCCCTATATGTACGTTTCACAGCTCTCCACCTGGGGAGAATGTAGCGCTGCCTTCACGCGACTAAACTTGAGCCAAGGTTCCTTCAAAGAAGGCAAAATGAAGTACACTATAGCGAAGCCTTACGCGCAGCTCTCTGCTACTCGCAGCGCCCCTCACGAGCGGGAACAGGCTTCTCTTACCGTCGTGATGCGTACCGTAAGGGAGAGGCTGCAGCTGGTACGGAGATCCCACGGCAGACGACTCGAGAAGCCCTAGCCTCGAAAAGGGCGGGGCTGCATAGAGAAAAAATGGTGCTGTTTGCATAGTGCTTAATGCATCCCTCCCCCTCCCCTCAAAAAACAAAAATAAAAACAAAACCGCGAAATTTCCTGATGTCTATGGTTAGCGTCTATACACACCACAATAAATAAATGAATAAGTAAATAAATAAATTGTAACGACCTTTATTGCAAGGCGAGCTCGTTTGCTAGGGCTGGGTCGAGGTTTGCAGGTAGGCGCTTGCAAGGTAGGCGCTCGCGTCTCGTGCCGGCGCGCTGGCGCCAGGTCTTCTTCTTTACAATCACCCCCCCCCCCCCCCCCCTCCCCGGAGAAGAGGGAGCCATCCTGGCGACTTAAGGGGACAACAACACGTCTGGGCCGTAGTACGGTTTGAGCCGAGAAACATGGACGGTCTCACACCCGCGTCGTCGAAGGTCTGGCGAAGGCGTGACGGGCTCAACAAAGTGACGGGTGAGGTGCGCTCAAGGACGTGGTAGGGTCGTTGGTATCTCGGCAGTAGCATGGAGGAGAGGACAGGTGAGGCACAAGGCACACGTAGCTAAACACGGGCGTGCGGAATATTTATTTATTTACAAAAAAAACAAAAATAAATTAATGAATAAGTAAATTGACACCTGATCGTAATGGGAAAACCAGGACAATACAATATTTGCATTTCTCCTTCGTAATGTATGTAAAATTGCAGAATTAATTTATTTTTACTGATTCTGCCTCGGCCAGATTCTGTGAAGCTCTCAGTGCGATTCCCCTATTAGGAAGCAGAAATGACATAGCTACAGCCAGACGACGCTTCAATGTACGGAAGTAAAATGGCATGAATGTTGCGCGGAATATTTGTACTTCAGAAAGGTTATATGATGAAGCATGAAATGCTTGTACGAATATCCTTAAAGTGCTAGAAGGCAAATAGGAGCAAACAAAATTTTTAAAATGCAACGACACCAGATGTGGTGGGAGGGTTTTCCAGAGCAATAAGTGAGGCTTTGTGAATGGCCATGAGTTCGACCGTGGTGACATCTGGTAACTCGTTCGTTGAAATGAGTTCAGCACTGATCGCCAGTCCGGTGAAAGCTCGGTAAACCGAGACTGCTGAGCGAGTGCCCTCTTCATCCGCATGGGACGCAGCACCACTGTAAAAACACGTGCTTGACGGATCCCTGGAGGTCATGTGGAGATTGGTGTAGTGTCGTCGGCGTTCCGCTTGTTATCGAGGATCCATGCACGTAGGTAGTGGTTTGAGGTCAACAACGCTGAAGTCCTCCTCAGGGGAAAGCTCAATTTCAGGCTCGAGGTCGTGAAGTCGCCTGCCCTGTTACGTGGAGTGGCGTCGCAGCATGCCCAGGCCGTTCCTTGTTGTAATGGTCGCAGAGATCGAGGGGAGATGAGAGTAGTGGTGTAGACTAGATCGTCCACCTTCGCACTTCGTGGAAGTCCAGTGATTACACTAAGAGCTTCGTTGAACAAGGTAAGCGTTATTTGGGTGGTGCCATCACTGCCGCCGTGTATAGAACTACGCATTGAGTCTTTTCAGGTGACGGTCGCGTGCTGAGGAGGAATTATGCGATGCAATCTTGAGCCTTTTTGCAGGCTGGCTTTCTCTTCTTGAACGCTATGCCTTCTTGTCCATATCGGGATGTCATCGAAATAAATAGGGAAGTAGAGGCCATTAACCTTTTCAAGGCGTCTTGCCAAGCGGGTCATCCCCATGTAGAAAGATTTTGGGGAAATTATAGCCCCTTGAGGTACTACCGCGTGATTGGTATACATTTTGCGTTCCACTCCAGGTGTTTTGGATCTCCAACGTCCGGTTTTCCAGGAAGGCTTGAAGTAGAGTGGGAGCACGGCCAATTTTGCGCCTTTCGCTGCCTCGATAAAGAATTGATGGGTGATTGTGACAAATGCCTTCTTGAGATCGACTGCTACCATGACATAAGGATTGTTGGACCTGCCTCTTTTGGCGACAATGATTGTTTCGAGAGGAGGCTGTCATAAGTACAGAAACCAATGCGAAATCCAATTTTGTTATGGTGGAGGCAGACCGCGGTATCGAGATTCCATGATATTCTCGCGAGAGCTATCCGCTCGATAAGTTTGCAGAGCATGAATTTCAATGAGGTGGGCCGTATGTAGTCGAGGTGATTGGGAGTCTTGTCTGGTTTTGGAACGGGACATAAAATGAAATGCTTCCATTCATCTTGAATTTCTTCTTTCATCCAAGACTCATTCAAAATATATAGACGTTGTTGCATGCTGGCGTCACCAAGATTTCTAATAACATTTTACTTGACTTCGTCTTTGCCAGGTGCACTATGGGTGTTAACGTTTTGCAGCTCTGTGGCGAGCTCTGACATATTGAAAGGGAAATTTATGTCACGGAAATCGGATGGTATTTCTCTTCTGTAAAATGATTTGTCGTGTGGTATGTAATGCTGAGGAAAAGCGTGCGCGACGCCGCATCTTAGAATTCACTGGTGGTCATGTAAGTCGCCAGAAGAATATCGGAGGTCACGCGAAGGGACCTCTTTCGAGGGCGTTGTTGCTGGCTAGTTGGTTTAACATTGGTAAACATCTTTTGACCATTCATGCTGCAATAAGTGGACCAGAGCTTAACTAACCCTGTCTTTTAGTCGAAGGAGGAGCAGTGACTCGGCCACCGATCTTGGTAAAGCTTCTTCGAGTAACGACGAGCCTCTGCACTCACTGTTCTGGCCTTCAACTGATGTTCATAGGGGCGGCTGTGAAATCAAGGATAATGGAAGACAGGTATTCCTCCTTTTCTAACCTAGTATGCTCAGCTCAACCAGTGTCAACCTGTTTTTTTTCTGTGTAACGATTTCTCTGCCACAAAATGAATTGTGCTCACCAGTGCCCTGCTTCCCTGCTGCCAGAAGTTCTTACCTCTTTACGCCGTTGCAACCATTCTGTCGTGATATGCTTAAAATTCATAGAGAGAAAAAGGGTGAATATGAAAGTCAGCCATAGATCCCTCAGGTGTCCACATTTCGATGCAGAAGTGGGCGCACGTCATAAAGGAGGGTAGGAATCTTGCGCTGTTTACCTCGATTGAACATTGTCCAATGTGTGCCGGCTATACTGCCCGTTCCCCTTCATGGATCACTGCCTTGTCGTGGCGGAGGGGCTTGCGAAACTCGATGAAGTCGTGAGCTCTGCTGTGTAGGGCCACCCAAGATAGACAGGTCACGGCAGAGAGTTCTGACAAAATGTGATTCACTGGAGAAGGTAATGGCAACCCACACAAGTATTTCCTGCCAAGAAAACCCTATGGCCAGTCACAATACCATTATCGATATGGCGCCGGAAGATGAGCCCCCCAGGTTGGAAGGCGTCCCACATGTTACTGGGGATGAACAAAGGGCGATTCCTAGTAACTCCAGGACGAATGAAGCGGCTGGGCTAAAGCCAAAAGGACGCTCAGTTGTGGATGTGTCGGGAAGCGACCGGCAAGTCCGATGTTGCAAGGAGATATATCACATAGCAGATGAAGCTATGTGATGTTAAGAAGATAGTGAGAGACCGGAAAGCGTGGCGTGACATGGTCCATAGGGTCACGAAGAGTCGGACACGACTGAACGCCTGAACTGAACTGATACTGCCCGTTGGCTGCCAGATCCGGGCGAGTGCTTCTGCAGGCCTTCTCGAGCTGCTGATGGCTTCTTCGAGCTTTTTCACTTGCGTGAGGCACTCGTGGTAGCCTTTAATTTTGAAGTCACTGAACTGGATGATCTTCATCTCAATGTAGCGGCATAGTTCAGGGCGGTTGTTTACTTCCATCCAGTAGTAGCCCCGATCAAGACTTTTATCTGCCTGCTGTAGTAGTCCATGATTATCTTGGCATCATCAACTACATTCGTAATTACAGCTTTATAGGTAGCTACCAAATCAACTTGCAGCTACTGTGATTGGTCGTTGTTATTGTCGGCCACGTTTCTAGAAGCGTCCTTCTCCTCTTCCTTAATAGATTTCCTTTGATGTCGATTTTGTTTGAAATTTATCCATGTATTACGCGTTCAAACTCAAAAGTATGGTAACTTTTTTTTTCTCTCCCTTCTTCTGTAGCGTTGTTGTTATCGACGCAGTAGGTTGCTATAACTCTGCACCATAGGATCGTCCTCTCCCGGGATTCCAGCAAAGCAAAGGAGAGCAAAGAAAGAAACGTGCTTTTGTTATTATTGTTAAAGAGGTGGTACTTTAACGTTTCCAAATTATGCTCCTAGGTGACGTCGCGCCATATAGGAGGGCAGGGGGAGATGTTTGGCGTACGATGGTGGGAGCGGGCTTGCGATAACCTCAACTGCCTAAGTTTGGGCTTCCTCTTTATTTGCCCGCAGCCAATCTCGCTTCTCATAAGGTCTTGCATTTCAATCCCTTATAGTATAACGTTGCTTCTTTGGCGCCTGTAAACTCTGCCACTAAATGCGATCACTTTACAAGACGTCTCAAACTGCGCGTCAGCTGCCTGCTCTGAGACACCGGCGCACCTTCATAAATATGTTATATTGTTTAGGACGCTGACTGCAGAGCCCAAAGACGCCGGTTCAGTCCTCGCTGAGGCAATAGTTTTTCGATGGATGCGAAAAGCAAGGTACCCGTGCAATGTGCGATGTATCAGTCGTAGGCACCAATGGTTGAACGGAAGAAAACTGCATTTCAAAGCTACCTAGCAACTGCTATCTGAAATCGAGACAACCGTGGAGGTGCTCCATTGTATTCACACGCATGTGTCACTGTTGTTAGATGGCGTTTAGACGCAGTTTTCCCGGCTACGTGTTATATACCACTTTTGCTTACAACTGTACATGTTGAAGAACGCCACATTCGAAACCGTCGTGAAGTTATACTGAACGCCTTTGCGTCATAGGCATGGTTACAAGGATATCAGAGAGCTGCCATCCTTCCCGTTACATCACATTCTTACATGACACTCGCGGTATCACAGAACGTTCCACGTCCGCAGCTAAATAGGAAACCGGTGCTAGTGAACACTCTCAAAGATAATAGGTTACACGCAAAATAAATACCTAAAAATGTAGAAAATTGAACACCCGTCGGCGTAGCTAAGTTGGTAGAGCATCGGACGCGCACTTCTGAAGTGATGGGTTTGGATCCCGCAGGCAGCATTTGGTTTTTTACGCGACATCATAAGGGCCCTTTGGCGCAGAAAAGTCAGCGTCGGCGTTTTGATTTCAAGGCTTAAATTTTCAGGAAACAAAGAAATAATAACGAATTCTTGCAGACCCACGCAATATAGCTCGGTTACATGCAAGTAATTCGGTATCAAAATTGTGACGCAATTGTTCTTTCTGCGAGGTGCACGACAATGTCATACCATTTTCCTCCCCACTGCCGAAACATTATAAACAGTTTCAAACGCGTTCTTTGCCTTTACCTGTATTTACCGTGCCATGTTTACATATGCCCGCGTAGGATATATATACAGTCGAACGCCTCTGCAACGAACTTCTCTACAACGAAAGGGCCTGTATAACTGAACATTTTGCAGGTCCCAGCCGCATTCATATCTTTCATATGTATTGTGAATGTCTCTACAACGAAGACCAGTGCAACGAATATACCTATACAATAATAAAATTCGGGCTTTCTTGATGGTTGATTCGCTCTTCTGCAATGAAAATGTGTTGTGACGCTGCCACTGCCCTCCGCAGACGCCAGTGAGTTTCAGAGCGGGCAGGGAGCACGAGTCAAACCCACGGCAAAGACCGCTCAGGAAATTCCAGAAGCAGTAGCCATGGTGAGCGCACACCAACGGTAAAAATAAAATAAAATAAAAATGCGCAGAGAGCAGAACAAGCGAAATTTTTGACAAACAGCGCCAGTATAGCGGCCGGCAAAACGCGAAAATTATCAAGCTGCAGAGAGCCGTAATAAACTCTAGTTGGCTGTAAACTGGAAGCCAACAGTGGCGACCTCTCTGAACAATGCGCGCAAACACCGCGAAGGCGGCTGCAGCGGCGGATTTTGCACCGATCCAAATGGGAGCCTTCTAAATGAAGTAATCTTAGCGAAAGCTTGCCGGCACTTCTCACTGCATTGAGTCAGACTTATGCATTGTGCCTGTGCCTTGAAGCGTTTTCGCGCCGGCTCATCAAGTGTCATTTTCTCTTTATTGTTCTGCTCGTTCAGAACAGCGTTTAGTGCTGATAAGCGCGAAGAGTGTACGCAGTCTACACGTGGTTCGCCGACGTACGCGCGAGAAGGCTCCCTGTCAGCGGCTTTATTCGAAAGCCAAGGAGTTTTTCCGTGCGCTCGGTGTTCAATACATGTTCAAGGCGGCCAGCGGATGGCTGAGGAGTTTCAGCGTAAGAAAAAGCGTAAGAAGTAGCCGACGCACTGCGCTCTCTTGCTGAAAGCTGGCGCGAGTCGGAGCTGCTACAAAGTCCTAGAAGAGTAGAGACCAGAAGATATATTTAATGCTAATGAAACTGCCTTTTTCATGACCTGCTTCCTGACAAAACACTCTGCGAGCAGAGAAGAAAGACCGTGCTGGTTTGTTGCAACGCTGCAGGTACAGAGAAGCTGAAGCCACTTGTGGTCGGACCGTCTGCGAACCCTCGGTGCCTTAAAGGCATGCGTAGCCGTCCGGCTGAGTAAGAGGCCAACAAAAAAAGCCTGGATGACGGCGGATTTTTTTCAAGCCTGGCTATTGCAGCTGAAAAAAAAAAACTTATGCGGCTGAAAAACCGCAATACTGTCGAAAATTCCTGAACACAGTGGGATATCTGGTGCTGCGGACACAGTACAAACTCCAATTGTCCGGATAGTGCTAACATTTTAATTAGCGCAGTTTGCTGGTTTGTCACAAAGGCGAGGTCGAAGCAGTGAACAAGACGAAGCGCCAGCAGTGTTTGAAACGGAGGAAACTGTGCAGTGCGAGGAAATAGGGCGCATTTAAACTATGACGCTCAGTTTATGTGTGTGTGTTGCGTTTTATGGCACATAAGTAACTAAGGCTATCATGCGCCAAACGCAGGCAAGTGCTCAGCTTAAATGCGCCCATGCGCCCTATATATATATATATATATATATATATATATATATATATATATATATATATATATATATATATATATATATATATATTTCAGTATCATCATTAGATAGGTATAGTTGAGTGGGTTTTCGCATCCACTCCGCTCAGCGAGCTATCGGGAGCATGAAAGCGAAACGTCTCCTCGTTCCCGCTCCCGCGCGAGCCAAGCGAGCCTGGAGCGGCGCGGCGAGCGGGACTCGTGAAGCCTTGTGGTCTCTTGTCAATCTCATAAGCCCCATTGCTATCGAATAATGTAGTGAAGCTACAAAATATGACTTTATTTAGCAGCTCTACTACAAAAAACGAAGTTTGATTGATAACTTGTTTGCTATAACTTCACCTCTAATCGATAGGTGGCGCGACCGATACCTTGCTCTTAGTAGGCGAGCAACCGCTGGGCTAAAACTCTTTAATGTGCTATGCTCCGCTGGGGTTATAGCTATAGGGGAGCGGGATGCAGTTCCGCTCAGCTATAACTCTCTATTATCAGCCGGACTATATCCACTGCAGGGCGAAGGCCCCTCCCATATTCCTCTAATTAACCCGGTCCTGTGCTATCTGCATCCACTTGATCCCTGCGAACTTCTTAAGCTCATCCGCCCACCTAACTTTCTTCCACCCCCTGCTACGCTTTCCGTCCCTTGGATTCCAGTTTGTTACCCTAAGCACCCATCGGTTATCCTCTCTTCGCACTACATATCCTGCCCATGCCCATTTATGCTATATATACGAAGTGCCGCTGCGCTGCTCAAGCTCGCTTGTGTGTGCCTAGACTTGCTGTGTGCTTGTGTTGTCCGCCGTGCAGCTTACAGAGAACTATATTCCCTGTTAAAACACAGTACAACCCACTTTCACTTGGTGGAGGTGAGGATTTCCTGCCGCCCTGGAGCTCCGCAGCCGCACACTCCCGACAACAGCCATGACCGACGCTAGTACCTCTGCTCCAACCGGCCCCTCATCCCCGGTCTTCTGCGCTGGAGCTTTGCGCCAGCGGGATCCTCTTATCTTCAGCGGAACCGGCGACCACGGCGTGGTAGACTGGCTGGCCTCATATGAGCGGGTCAGTACTCACAACTGCTGGGACGACAGCCAAAAATTCAATAACGTCATATTCTACCTAACGGACGTTGAAAACTTATGGTTCCGCAACCACGAGGCCGATATCACATCTTGGTCTGCTTTCAAGACTTGTTTTGCCGATATCTTCAGCCGGCCTGCAGTGCGCAAGCTGTGCGCTGAGCAACGCCGGTGCGGCCGTGCACAGCTTCCTGGCGAGAATTTTACAAGTTATCTTGAAGATGTTGTAGACCTGTGCAAGCGCGTAGACACTTCATTGCCAGAATGCGCCAAGATTGGTCATATTTTGCAAGGAATTGACGATGATGTGTTCCAGATGCTTCTGGCCAGAAATCCAGCAACCGTCGTCGACGTTATCAGCACATACCAACACTTTGATGAATTACGCAAGCGCCGTGAAATCACTCGTTCTTCGTTCTTGCACCCGGAGCCTCTTGCAGCTTCAACACCTGACGCAGGACAGTCGTTCTTGCTGCCATAAATAAATCAGTTGTTCGAGAAGAAGTTGCCCGTTAACTATCTCTCGTTCACCAACGTCCTAACACTCCCTCTCCTTTGGTGCCAAAGTTGCAAGTCATCCGCGAGCAAGCCGCAGAAGCACTTCCCGCGCTTCCTGAAGCTTCTGTCGCTTCTTTGACTATACGTCGGAGCACCAGTACAGTATAGCCAACCTTCTGTTCCAGCCCCTTTGACCTGCGCGGCAGTGACTGCGCGGCCTTCGTCTGAGCCGTTACCACCCATGCAGTCTGTCCTACGCCACGCATCGCTTCCTCAAACGACTCCTTATTGTGTGTCAGCGGCAGAGCGTCGCGTAATCAGTCAACAAGTTGAGGACATGTCACAACGTGGTGTAATCTGTCCGTCCTAGAGCCCCTGGTCTTCACCAGTGGTGCTAGTAAAGAAGAAAGATGGTTCCACTCGCTTTTGTATCGATTACCGGTGGCTCAACAAAATTACCCACAAGGACAATTACCCCCTTCCGCGTATACACGACACCCTTGATTGCCTCCAAGGTGCTAATTATTTTTCGTCTCTTGATTTACTGTCCGTTTACTGGCAAGTGCCGATGGCCACCTGCGACAAAAAGAAGACCGTAATTGTGACGCCGCATGGCCTCTATGAATTTAATGTGATGCCATTTGGTCTGTGCAACGCACCCGCCACATTCGAGAGGATGATGGATAAGATCTTGCGGAAATTCAAGTGGCGCATCTGCCTCTCCTACTTGGATGACATTGTTGTCCTTTCCACCGACTTCGCCGCGCACCTAGAGAGCTTGCGGCAAGTTTTGGTTTGTCTTACTGACGCCGGCCTACAATTTAATCTCAAGAAGTGTCACTTCAGTGAACGGGAGTTGACCATTTTGGGGCACATCGTCTCTAAGGAAGGTGTTCGCCCTGATCCGGCTAAGCTGCGAGCAGTGGCGGAGTTTCCTAAACCGGTCTCGCTCAAGCAACTTCGAAGCTTCAGAGGTCTATGCTCGTATTTTCGGCGCTTCGTGCGGAATTTCGCTTCTATAATTGTACACTTGACGAAGCTACTCGGGGGAAGCAGTGACTTAACTGCATGGTCGGCCGAGTGCGACGAAGCAATCACCGCTTTGCGCCATCTTTTGACTTCGCCACCAATCCTTCGTCACTACGACCCCACAGCACCCACCGAGGTCCATACTGATGCGAGTGGCGTTAGCTTCGGAGCGGTCTTCGCTAAACGAAAAAATGGTTTTCACGAATACATCGTCGCGTATGCGAGTAGTGTCCTCTCCACAGCTGAATGCAACTGCTCAGCTACGGAAAAAGAGTGTTTGGCAATTGTGTGTACACTAGCAATATTCCGACCCTACCTGTACGGTCGCCAGTTTGACGTCTTGACGGACCACCACGCGTTATGTTGGCTGTCCTCTCTTAAAGACTCCTCCGGCCGCTTCGCACGATGGGCTCTCCGCCTTCAGGAATTTGACCTCCGCATTATATATCGCTCTGGTCGTAAACACATGGATGCCGACGCTTTGTCTCGGTCTCCCCTATGCAGCGATGCTGCTTACTCCTCGACGGCTGATCCCGTCTTCTCATCTCTAACCCTCGCTGATATGCCTGCGGAGCAGCGCAACGACCCGTGGCTTGCATATCTTATCGACAAGGTGTCCACTTATCCGAACGCTGCGCTTTCGCGGACTTAAATACGCTGCCAAGGACCACACTTAGTCATACGAGACGGCCTCCTCTACCTCCGCAACTATATGCCTGATGGTCGACGGTGGCATCTCGTCATTTCCCGCCATTTACAATATAAAACTTGCACCTCTTTCCATGCCGACTCTCAGTGTGCCCATCCTGGTGTGGTCAAGACGTTTCAAAGAACGTCTCAGCGCTTCTATTGGCGCGGCATGTACGGTTATATTCGCAAATACGTTCGCTCCTGCATCGCCTGTCAGCGCCGCAAGTCACCCCCACCTCGTCCTTCTGGTCCCTTGCAACCACTTCCATGCCCGACCCGCCCTTTCGATCGCGTTGGCGTTCACCTTTACGGGCCACTTCCCTGCACGGTCTCTGGGAATCACTGGATTATCGTCGGCATCGACCACCTCACCCGGTATGCCGAGTCGGCCGCCCTATACCCATCCTGTTCTTGCTACATCATTTTGTTCTTCGCCACGGCGCGCCGCGTGAGCTGCTGAGTGACAGAAGCCGCGCCTTCCTTTGCAACGTCATTGGAGTTCTACTGGCCGAATGTAGCATCATAGGTTGGTCTACCACAACCTACCACCCTCAAACTAACGGGCTGACTGAGCGCTTCAATCGTACTCTAGGAAATTTGCCCACGATGTAAGTTGCCGCTGATCAGACCAACTGGGACGCTGTTCTTTTCGTGACGTAGGCATATAATACCGCCACGCAGTCAACCACTGGATTTAGCCCTTTCTTACTCCTTTATGGACGTGAGGCGTCGTCCACGATGGACACTATCTTACCATATCGTCCCGACTCCTCCTAGTGGACTCCTCTTTCAGAAGTTGCAAAGCATGCGAAGGAATGCCGCCAGTTGGCCCGGAGTTTTACGTCGGAATCTCAAGGCCGCCAAAAGCAAAGTCAAGACAAAGATCACACGCCACGAGTTTTTCCTGCAGGATTCCTCATTTGGCCCTGGGTTCCTAGCACCCCACCAGGATTGTCATCTAAATTTCGAACCGAGTACCAAGGCCAATACCGCCTCGTCCACGAAACCGCCCCTGTAAATTATTTCGTGGAGCCACTCATTCCCTCTTCGGACATGCGTTATCACGGCCGCGAAACTGTGCACGTGAACCGCCTCAAAGCGTACTACGACCCGCTCCTCTTGCCCTCACCATAGGTCGCCAGGGTGGCTCCCCTTCGCTTCCGGGAAAACTGTAGTGACCTATGAGAGGATATCACGAAGACGAGGATGAGAACGACGATGTGCCGCTGCGCTGTTCCAGCTCGCTTGTGTGTGCCTATACTGGCTGTGTTCTTTCGTGCAGCTTACAAAGGGCTATATTTATTCCCTTTTAAAACACAGTAAAACCCCTTTTCAATATATGTATATATATGTATATATATATGTATATATATATATATATATATATATATATATATATATATATATATATATATATATCTATATATATATATATATATATATATATATATATATATATATATATATATATATATATATTGTAAAGGGGTTTTACTGGCCGAAACGTCAATACATTCTATTTCTTTACCACGTCTGACTTTTTTTTAATGTGTTCAAAACCAATCCCCCCCCCCAAAAAAAAAAAAAAAAAAACCTTCTTTTTCGTATATATATTTCCACATGTATTGTGGAACTGGTGTGGCCCATCGTCGGACGACAAAGACATCGAACTGCGCGCTGGTGTTCGCAGGCTGCCTAACGGGCTGTTGTTCTGCTGCTGTTTCCACCCGTGACAATTAGTGGAGGTGCTGGGAAGATCTGTGCCCTTTGTCCCTTGCGGAAGCGACCAGTAAAGTACAGCGCGCCCACCTACCTTCGAACAAGCCGCCGCCTTCAAGGCCTACAACCCGAATCGGCCGCTCACATCGCACAGCACACGGGCGGTGTGTTTTTGACCTTCATCGAAAAACGGCCCCCATGGCCGAGATTCGATGCCGCATCCTTGGCTACAGTAGACAAGCGCCGTAACCCCCGCACCACCACGGAGGGGCGGAGTAGAAAATGAGATCAGCGGGCCCGCTGTAGTTTCGAGGGACTTCCCAGAGCGTTTCTTTCTTCTTATCATGTTTGGAATTAAAAGAAAAAAAAAAGGTGGCAGCTACTGCCTGATGCTGGTTATTGGCGCAAAGTGTATCGCGCGGAAAAGAGTCGACACGCCACCAATGCGGGTCGAGATTAACTTTAGACGCGTTTGGACGGAGGCGTTGCTTACGAATTTTTCTGTAAGAGTGCGTGGTTGCAGCTGCCAAAAACATCTTCTTTTTCTTCTTTCAATATATAGCCGTGCTGCTAGGGCCACAAATCTGTTAGTTACTATATAGTTGTTTCCCTGCGCCTTCGATACTACAGGTTTAAGTCACTTACAGGAACGTTAAAAATAAATGCGGCCAAAAATATCCTACAATCCTGTGTATACAGGATTGTGTGTGAGTGTGCGTGTGCGTGCGTGTGTGCGTGCGTGCGCACGCGCGCGCGCAGAGGATTGCAGAATATTGTATATATATTGTAAGGGTGCTCGTTCTTAAGACTGCGGCTTTGGTAGTTGGCGGGCTCGCTTCTTGATGCCTCGCCCTTTCTCTGGGCTAGATAGCTCTGTCGTCAAGAATACTCGCCGTATCGGCTCATTCATGCCGTCGGCATAAAGACATACATAATTCACCACAACTGTCATTCTGCGGAGCGTTTTGCTTGTGATAGTACGTAAGTGCACTTGGGGAAAATCGTCTTGAGAGCATATTGTTGTTACTTATTAACATAACTGAGTAATATGATGAAGAGCTGGATTGAATATCACTACACCGCACAATAAAAATAATCATAGAAAGTATAAACCGTCATTTGCGTTTTCCCATGAAATGGCAAGAATAGCGTATTCTATTGGAGGTAACGACATGTGTCGTCACTTCGAATCCCTTTCTCAAACTTGCCTCCAACATGATTGGCAGATGAATGCTAAATGGGAAGATAAATGGTATGACGTCATCCTGAACCCTCCTGAAAAAAAAAAAAAACAGTTCCGTCACAATTTCGATACCGAATTGCTTGCGTGTAACCGAGTTTGATTGCGTGGGTCTGCTAGAATTCATTATTATTTCTTTATTTCCTGAAAATTTAACCCTTGAAATCAAAACGCTGACGCTGACTTTTTTACGACAAGAGGCCCTTACGATATCGCGTAAAAAACCAAATGCCGCCTGCGGGATCCAAACCCACGACATCAAAAGTTTGCTTCCGGTGCTCTACAAACTGAGCTACGGCGATGGGTGTTCAATTTTCTGCTTTCTTAGGTACTTATGCTGCGTGTACCTTATTATATTCGAGGTTGTTCACTAGTAGCGGTTTCCTCTATAGCTGCGGACCGGGAACTACGCTCTGTGATGCCGCGAGTGACATGTAGGAATGTGATGTGACGGTAAGAATGGCAACTCTGATATCCTTGTCACCATAACTACGACGGAAAGGCGATCAGAAAAATTTAACGACGGTTTCAAATCTGCCATTCTATAGCATGTACACATACATCGCAAATTACACGGGCTCCTTGATTTCGTATCCATCGAAAAACTACCGCCTCAGCGAGGACTGAACCCGAGTCTTTGGACTCTGCAGTCGAGCGCCGTAATCGCTATAACATATTTATGAAGGTGCGCCGGTGTCTCGGAGCAGGCAGCTGACGCGCAGTTTGAGGCATCTTGTAAAGTGATCGCTGTTAGTGGGAGAGTTTACAGGCGCTAAAAAGGCAACGTTACACTACAGATGAAAATACAAGACCTTGTGAGAAGCGAGATTGGCAGCCGGCAAATGCAAGGAAGCCTAAATGTAGGCAGTTGAAGTTATCACAAGCCCTCTCCCACCATCGTACGCCAAACATATCTCCCCCTACCCTCCTATATGGCGCGAAGTCACCTACGAGCAAAATTTGGGAACGTTAAAGTAGTAGCTCTTTAAGAACAATAACAAAAGCACGTTTTCTTCTTTGCTCTCTTTTGCTTTGCTGGAATCCCGGGAGAGGACGATCCTATGGTGCAGTTATAGCAACCTACTGTGTCGATAACGACAATGCTACACAAGAAGGGAGAGAGAAAAAAAATATCTTTCGTTTTAGCTTGAACGCGTAACGCATGGATAAATCTTAAACAACATTAGCATCAAAGGAAATCCGTTAAGGAAGAGAAGGAAGTTTGCTAAAAATGACGTCGCAGGGCCAACGTATAGAGTTGATAGCTATGCATGAATCTGAAATTCAAGATATTATTAGCGAGGCAAATTCTGCAATCGATTTTTACAGCAATCGAATTCGCTACTACGAACGCTGCTACGACATGATGGTGGTAAATGGCCGTCCGGACTTGTGCCGGCGAATCGAAATTGAAATTATACGTATCAGTCAGTTAAAAATGACAGTGTACAACGAGAGCGTGGCTAAAGTGAGAAGCCTGGAAGAAGCTATCCGGGAGCTCGAGGAGGTCGAGGAGGCAAGCCCAAGCGCTGATCAAGCCCCGGAAGCCAACGGGCAGTAGCTGTTCAATCAAGGTAAGCATTGCAAGATTCTTTATGACACGCGCACCCACTTCTGCGTCGGAATGTGGGCACCTAAGGGATCTATGGCTGACTTCCATTGCCACCCTTTTCTCTGGGTGGATTTTACGCACAGCGCGGCAGAATGTTTGCAACAGCGTAAAGAGGTACGACCTTCTGGCAGCAGGGCAGCTGTACCCTGGTGAGCACAATCCATTTTATGACAGAGAAATCGTGATACAGAAAAACGGTTGACAGTGCTTGACCTGAACATATCAGATTAGAAAAGGAAGAGTACTTGTCCATTACCCTTGTTTTGACGGCAGCCACTAGAAACATGTGTTGAACGCCAGGAGAGCGACAGCAGATGCTGCACGTCTGCACGTTTGCGGCGTTTCGCCTCGTCCCTTGCTGCCGCACCTCTACGTTTTGATGGCGCTTTTGTCGCACTGCATCGGCCCCTTGTAGTCGAAGTTATACGTCAACATGTTGAGGACTCGCATGGGTCGAGCACGGCGCTTGGACAGTAAATCGAACGCATACCTTTTTCCCAACACCGCGCGAAGCCTTTTACATACGACACGCCTCGTCGATGCCTTCGTATTTTCGGGGGCATCCACCTGCAGTTCAAGTGGATGACGCATGAATGCGAGGAGGAACGCATGGGAACGCTCGTAGAGGACGTCTTTGGCGCGAGCGCCGGACGATGACCTTCACTCTCGCACTACTCCCCTCGCACGTATGGCTCGGTCGATGGGTAGCATCTCTTCATTTCCACAGGTGCCAATTGGCATTGTATTGCTGCGGATGACAGCAGGCTTTTGGTACCATGAAAGTGGCCTCACCACCGAGTTTTATTTATTTATTATCATTTTTTTGATAAGCGAATGCAGTAACACTATTAGGCTTAGCGTCATGCAGGCTGACTGGCTGCGAGTCATGACCCAGTAACAAAAATAGTGAATGCTATCACATTGGTATCATGGAGACGAAGGACGAGAGTTGAACACAAGAACAGCACTAGGTATGCAAGAAAATTTTATTGCGTAGAAATGGCGGATGGAACACCGCTGTGCTATGTATAAGGGAAAACTAGCGGCCCCAAGTACCGCCAAAGCGAATGTTTCGGCAGTTAGCTTCGCATTTTCCAGCATACAAGAAGGTTCTGTTGTTATATGGCGCTACTCTGTAAATTCACCAGGTAAAGCCCATCCAGGCTAGTCGTCATGTTCGTAATTTGCGTTACAAAGTCAAGAAGAAACACAGAGGCATTGCCCGAAACTCACTTGCACTGCCTTTTTTAACACAGTACGCAGTACCGTCACGTGTTTAACAAAACAGAGTTAAGTGCAGAACAATGCAGTTTCAAGTGAACGCGCTGCCTTGTGCCTGGGGTGCTGAGCAAGCGTGCAGCATACATCACGATAACAGACCGTTGGCCCAGTTGGCACATGTTGCTGAACAATGGCAGCGCAACAAAGCGCTGAAGTCAGACCACGTGATTTTGAATATGTCCTCATACTCAATATTCTGGCATTTTACTGATGTGCCTTACTGGGAACGTTGCTGAATGAACAGTCTCTGTCAAAAAAGGTACCCGGAGAAAGAATAAGCCCCTGGGTATCGTTTTTCTTTTCTGCATTGCTTTTTGTTCAGAATGCTTGATATGCTGTGCTTGGGTGTTGACTCCTAGAGTAATTGCTATTGATCATATCGTTAGTGCGGAGAAGGAAAGCAAAGGTAGGGGTGAATAAAATTAGCACTCAGGCAAAAAAAAAAAATAATTGAAAGTCGCAGCGCGCTTTTGTGCGCCAAACACAAGGTAAAGGCAAAAACGACTCGAAAAATCACATTCTCTCTCTCTCTCTTTTTTTTCAAGGCGCATTGGAAATTGGAAACTGACCCTGGCAACGTTTAACGCTAGAGCCCTTGCTAGTGAAGCTAGTTTAGCAGTGCTGTTAGAGGAACTAGAGGGTATGAAATGGGATGTCATAGGGAGGGAGGAGGAGGAGGAAAAAACTTTATTAAAAAAAAAATGTAAACACTCCCAGGAGGACCTCTTAGTCCAGGAGCCCTCTGGCTGTTCCTTCTAGCTTAGCCCGCTCGACCAGCCGTAACTGATCTGCAGGTTGCGTGGCTAGAAGGGCAGCCTCCCAGGAGGAGGGGGTGGGGTTTTTGACGGGAGGAACGCGGATTGGATGTGGGCATTCCCATAAGTAATGATAGAGAGTGGGTGGGGTGGCGTTGCATGTGGTGCAGTACGGTGGGAAGTCCGTGGGGTGAAATATGTGGGCAAATTGAGGAGATGGAAACGAATGTGTTTGGAGTTGTCGCCAGTACGTGCTGTCGATGTGAGAAAGCGTGGGATGTGGTGGCGGGAACGTGGCACGGCAGCGACGATAGTACTGAACAATTGTAGTGTAGTCAAGAGGTTCGATGGTGGTGTATAATGAAGGTTTGGGGAGGACATCCACCGGCGCCCGGAAGCTTAGTTCTCGGGCAAACGCATGAGCGCGCTCATTTCCGAGGATGTCCTCATGCCCAGGAACCCATGTGATGGTGATGGTATCGGGAGGGGTAGGTAGAGTAGATAATATTTTAGCAGATGAGTGTGGGAGGGTTCCTCGCAGTAGATATCTGTATGCTGTTTGGGAGTCTGTGCATATTGTGGTGTGCTGAGTCTGCAACTGACTGATGTGTGCAATTGCAAGTGTAATGGCCAAGCATTCGGCCTCGGCGATGCTAGTGCAGTGGATGGAGGCGGCATTGAATGTTGAGCGGCGAATGTCCGTGAATACAGCAGTGCAGATGTGTGGAATGTCCGGATTGTGTGAAGCATCCGTGTAGATGATGTCTTGGCGTGTGGAGTACTGTTTGGAAAAATATGAGGCACGGGCTGCGCGACGACCTTTGTGGTGTTCGGGATCCATATTTTGTGGGAGGGGTTTGAGCTCGAGGAGGCTCCGCAGATGCGGAGGGATGGGTATATGAGTATGAGGTGAGGGATCAGGGTTATTGTAGCCCATTGAGCGCAAGAGATGAGTGCCTGTAGATGTTGTGCGGAGTCGACGTTGCTGGCTGGAGAGGTGCGCCTCTATGATCTCCTCAACATTGTTATGAATGCCTAATTGAAGGAGCCTAATTGTACTGGTATGACGAGGTAAATGGAGGGCTGCTTTAACGGCTGAGCGGTGTAGGACGTTAAGTTTATTGAGTTGGGTTTTGGTGATGTGATGGTAGGGGAAGTGGTAAGCTAGTCGACTAACGATAAGGGCATCTACGAGTCTTAAAGTGTCTTTTTCCTTGAGGCCATGATTGCGGCTTGAAATGCGACGAATGAGATGTGTTATCTGGTTGATTTGGCGCTGCAGGAGGTGTATGGTGTAGGTGGCTCTAGTGTCCTGTTGAATGTGGAGACCTAGCAGTCGGAGCCGTGGTACTTTGGGAATCGGAGCGTTGTCAAGGAGTACGGTGATGGTTGGGGCACGTGGGGAAGGCTTGATGACTAGGAGCTCAGATTTCTGCGGTGCACACGCAAGACCTATAGCCTTTGTATATGTGTGGATGGCATCTGTAGCGAATTGCAAAGTTTGTTCAACTTGGCCAGGGCAACCCTTAGTAGTCCATAGTGTGATGTCGTCTGCGTATATTGCGTGCTGAAGGTCAGGTATAGTCTCGAGTATCCGGGCTAAGGGAGTTAGGGCGATGTTAAAGAGGATGGGTGAGAGGACTGAGCCCTGCGGTGTGCCTCGGTTGGGTAAATAGATGGTCGGGGAGGTGTAGGACCCGAGTGTGATATGAGCCGTGCGTTTCGTTAGGAATGCCTCAACGTAGCGCCAGATGCGTAGCCCGCAGTTAGTTGTGGCAAGGGTAGACAGAATGTGGTCATGGCTCACGTTGTCAAATGCCTTTTGTATATCAAGTGCAAGTATAGCCCGTGTGGCATGTTTATGGAGGGTATTGTTTAGGATGGTCTCTTTCAGGTGCAGTAGAATGTCGTGGGTACAGAGATGTGGGCGGAAGCCGAATTGAGAGTGGGCAAAAAAACCGGTAGATTCGAGTTCAGGTTGAAGCCGTCTAAGGATTACATGTTCATAGAGTTTGCCAAGACAACTTGTGAGAGAAATGGGGCGTAGGTTGTCTAAGGAAAGGGGTTTTCCGGGCTTAGGAATGAAGTTGATTGCAGCATGTTTCCAAGAGGCTGGTAAAGTACCCTCCCTCCAATGTTGGTTGTAGTAAGCTGTGAGTTGAGAAAGAGATGTATCATCAAGGTTTCGAAGGAGTTTGTATGTAATTTGGTCTGGCCCGGGTGCGGTGCTACGAGTGATATGGGCGAGGGTGGACCGTACCTCCGCGGTGGTTATGTCCTCATCTAGTCTTGGGTTCGGTGGGGGAGGGGATGGGGGCGTGGAAGAAGGTGGGAGCGGGGGCGAAATGTATCGCTGTGTGAGGTATTGAAGGATGTCTGTGCCTTGTTGTGCTGTAGTGTGAATGAGGCGGTGCGTGTTGATGGCTGTCTGTTGTTTGGTGGCTGTGGGGTCGAGCAGGGTTCGGAGAATATTCCAAGTTTTTCGCGTGCCTAAAGTACCCTGAAGGCTATTGCAGAGGTTTCGCCAGTTCGAGTTTGCCAGATTGGATGCATACTCTATGGCCTCAGTGGTAATATGTGCGATTCGGAGGCGGAGTTTTCTGTTGTGTCGTTGTCTTTTCCATCTCCTAACGAGGCTTCGCCTTGCCTCCCAGAGATGCAAAAGATGAGGGTCGATTTGAGGTGCTTGCGGAGTGATTTTGATGTTTTTAGTGGTGCGTTTGAGTGCAGACTGAAGCTTATCTACCCAGGCGTCCAGTGGGAGATTGCTGTCCTCGGAAGTGACTACCGCTAATTGCTCACGAAATTCTTTCCAATTAGTGAGACGCTGGCTCTTGGATGTGAACTGTTTTGCGCCATATTGCACTTGAGTTTGGATAATATAATGGTCGCTGCCCAGTGTGTCTGGTAGTACGTTGTAGAAAATGGGAGAGCGAATGTTGGTCAGTGTAATGTCTGGGGTGGTGTCTCTGGCGGTGCTAGTGCCGATTCGGGTAGGGGCGTTGGGGTCCGTGATGAGGGTGAGAGAGAGTTGCATAAATGCGTTGTACAGACGTGTGCCCTTGGGAGTGTTTTTAAGGTATCCCCAGGCTGTGTGTCCAGCGTTAAAATCACCTACTATCAGTGTATGTGAGCCAGATATGCGTTTGATGTCGGATAGAAATGTGAGGAAGCCGTGTCCTTTGGCTCGGGGTGGGTCGTAAACGTTCGTTATGAAAAGGCTGGGGGCATCTGGTGTAGGCGGCAGTATTTCAGTGAGCGTATGCTCAATGGCTTGATTGCTGAGTGTATGGTCTATGGCCGTGAGAGTGTTTTTGACGAGAATTGCAGTGCGTGCAGATATGGAGGTGGTATTGTATCCGGTCAAAGTGGGCGAGCAGCCTGTTTCCTGAATGGCTATGACATCCGGAGTAGTTGCGTGGTTCTGAATGTAGAGTTGTAGGGATGCCCTTTTCCGTCTGAAGCTACGGCAGTTCCATTGCCAAACTGTGATGCCCGAGGCTGCAGACCGATGCGTCTTCTTATTGTGTGCCATTTTCACTGTGCTTGTGTTCCGTGCACGGCCCATACTTAGTTCGCGCGCGGATCTTGTCCGAGAGTTCATTGAAAATAGAACATGACACGTGTCCCGCATGATGATTTGATGGGCGACCGGCGGCAGCACAAGGGGCACACTTAACGTTAGGATCCCGGATGGAACTCTGGCAAGCTGCCAAGGCATGCGGCCCCGCACAACGGGTGCAACGCGCCTTCGAAGGGTCATTCCTAAGCTTACACTTTTTCAAAGCGTGCCCATACTGTGCACAAAATGTGCACAGAGGTACATGCAGGTCCTCGCACACCTCGACAGAAGTCCACCCTATGATTACTCGACGTGCCTTGCAGAGACGGGCAAAAGCTGGGGGGTCTGTTTCAATGACGTGAACGAACTGTCCGGAGCGTTGTAGAAAAGATAGCCTGACCTTGCAGGAAGATGGGTCCAGATGAAGAGTCGGGTTGCGATGGTTGAGTGCAGAGATAAGCTCCTCCGGCCTGATATCAGGGTCAACCCCCGTCAATCGAACGTGCGGATTCCGCTGCTTGGGGATTCGGACGTTGACGGAGGTCCGCGTGGCCTCGATCCGCGAGATGGCAGACTTGAGGCGATAGAGGTCCTCAGGATCCCTGGAGGTAACCGTCAGGGCGCGACGGGAGGCCCGCAGAGTAACAGCCCCGATTCCCTCGACTTCGGGATCAATGTTTGCCTTGAGAAGAGCCACCACTTCATTGCCGACGTGGTCCGAAGATGCAGCAGAAGTTAAAACCATCTGGTGCGGCTGGGGATTGATGCAGGAATCTCCGGAAGCAGGATACTCACACGAGTCAGAGGTCGCAGTAGGGGCTGCAATGGCTGCGTCAGCCTGTAGAGCAGTTATTGAAGAGCCACTTATTGCAGCAGCATATGTCCTAGAGACCTGGGGCTGTTGTCTCCCGCCGGAAAGGTGCACCGCAGCCGTGGTGTCCTTGGTAGTCACCCCAGCAAGCCGCGTTCGGAGGACACTCAGTTCATGATCTCGTGCAGCCAAAGAGGTCCGAAGTGTTTGGGAATGGTTCATTTCGGCGACAGCACACGCAAAGAAGTGCGCAGTGTGGCGGTACAGGGCACAGACAAGAGGCAAGAGGACTGCCCTGGTTGAGGGACCAATCTTGCTATCCCTGTCCAGAATAGCCGCAACGATCTGCTCATGGACCCTCATGGCGTCAGCGTCCGTTCCAAGTTCCAAGCTGTTGTACTTCGGCGACTCCGAGTCCGCAGTTGACCGCGGCGGAAGGTCCAGGGTTCCCGGCAACTTAGAAATGTCGCGTTCCAAATGGAGACTGGTAGATGGGGAGGCAGGGTCGGACTCCGGAAGCTTACCAGGAGGTGCAACGTCGGGGTTGTAGGAGGTCAGGTCCGCGACGATGTTAGAAGCCGCCTGACAGGAGGACGCGTCGCACGGAGGCGGTGGCCTGCCTGGAGCAGCCTGGTCGGTCATGGCCTCAAGCAGCCGGTAGGCCCAACTCGCCAGCCGTCGGATAGCAGAAGGGGAAAAATTGATTCAAAGGCACTGACCAAAGGCCACTCAGGGTGTCGTTCAGGTCTTACCGGTCCCCGCCTAGTAACATTGATGCCAAGAGGCCCGGCAGTTCATATAAAATTCAAGCACCACGAAAAGCGGAAAGAACGGCCTGCCATAGGGCTTAGTGAGGTTAGGAGGCCGAATGAGGCATATACTGTACTGAAGGATGGGCATGTACTGTGTTATCTAGGTTTACCAGAGGGGCGACAACTAGAGTAGGTTTCCTTGTCAATAAGTATATAGCGGGTAATATAGATGAATTCTATAGTATTATTGAAAGGGTGGCAGGCATCGTAATTAGGCCTAATAAGCGGTATAAACTGAAGGTTGTACAGGCCTATGCACCTACATGGAGTTATGATAACAAGGCAGTTGAAAGATTCTACGAAGATGTAGAATCGGCAATGCGAAAAGTAAAGACGCAGTATACTGAACTAATGGGCGACTTCAATGCCAAGGTAGGGAAAAAGCAGGCAGGAGACAAGGCAGTATAGTGACTATGGCATTGGTTATAGGAATAGCAAGGGGGAGTTACTAGTTGAGTTTGCAGAGCGCAATAACTTACGAATCATGAATACCTTCTTCAGCAAACGGAAGAACCGGAAATGGACATGGAAACGTCCTAACGGGGAGACTAAAAATGAAATCGACTTCATAATGTGTTCAACCCCTGCCATTATGCAAAATATAGAGGTAATCGGGAAAGTGCGATGCAGTGACCACACAATGCTGAAGTCCCGAATTAGCCAAATTCTGAAGAAAGAACGCAATAGATTAGTAAGAAAGAAACCCATCAAAGAATTAGCGGTAAGGGGGACGGCAGAAGAGTTCAGGATCTCGCTACAGAATAGGTATTCAGCTCTAACCGAGAATGGCGACATTACCCTAGAAGCAAGAAACAATAATTTCAGAGATATCATTACTGAGTGCGCGGTAGAAGTAGGCGGTAGGATAGTTAGAGAGGATACCGGTAAGCTGTCTAAGGAGACGAAAGATTTGATTAAGAAATGCCAGAGTATGAAAGCTTCCAATCCAACAGACCAGATCGAATTGGCGGAGATATCAAAGCTAATCAATAAGCGCAAGGTAGCCGATATAAGGAAGTATAACATGGAGAAAATTGAGCATGCTGTGAAGAACGGGGGAAGCCTTAAAGCGGTATAGAAGAAAATGGGAATAGGCAAAAACCAGATGTATGCGATAAGGGACAAAGCGGGCAACGTCATCACGAATATGAACAAGATAGTCAAAGTAGCCGAGGAGTTCTATACAGATCTCTACAGTAGCCAAAGTAGTCAGGACCGTAATAAGATTGGCGGTAGAGAAAAGCAGTCAGATGTTCCACCAGTGACGAAGGACGAGGTGAAGAAAGCACTAGAAACTATGAAAAGGGGGAAATCAGCTGGAGAGGATCACATAACTACAGATTTGTTAAAGGACGGGGGGGATATCGTGCTAGAAAAACTGGCCACCCTGTATACGCAGTTCCTGGTGTCATCGACGGTACCGGAACCATGGAAGAATGCAAACATTATCCTCATTCATAAAAAGGGGGACTCTAAGGACCTTAAAAATTACAGACCAATCAGCTTACTGTCTGTTACGTATAAGGTATTTACTAAGATAATCGCTAATAGAATCAGATTCAGGACAACCTTAGACTGTAATCAAGCAAAGGATCAAGCAGGTTTTCGGAAACGGTACTCTACTATCAATCATATCCATACCATCAACCAGGTGATAGAAAAATGCTCGGAATATAACCAGCCCTTATACATAGCTTTCATTGATTACGAAAAAGCATTTGACTCAGTTGAAACTTCGGCGGTGATGCAGGCATTGCGAAATCAGGGGGTAGACGAGCCGTACGTGAAAGTGCTGGAAGATATAGTGGCTGCAGAGCAACCATAGTTATGCATAAAGTAACAAAATTCCCACGAAGAAATGTGTTAGGCAAGGAGACACGATCTCCCCAGTACTATTCACAGCTTGCTTAGAGGAAGTATTCAGAGACTTGGAATGGGAGCAGTTAGGGATAAGGGTAGATGGAGAATACATCAGTAATCTGCGATTTGCTGATGACATTTCCTTGCTAAGTAACTCAGGGGATGAACTGCAAATAAATGACCTAGACAGGAAAGGTAGAAAGGTAGGCTTAAAAATCAATATGCAGAAGACTAAGGTAATGTTCAACAGCCTCGGGAAGGAACAGCAGTTTAGTTTAGGTAGCGAAGCACTGGAAGTAGTAGGCGAAAATGTCTACTTAGGACAGGTAGTAACCACAGATCCGGACCAGGAAAAGGAAATAATAAGAAGAATAAAATTGGGATGGAGAGAATTTGGCAAGCACTCGCAGATTGGTACTAGCAGCTTACCGGTATCGCTCAAGAGGAAAGTATACAACAGTTGCATCTTACCTGTACTCACCTATGAGGCTGAAACGTGGAGGCTAACGAAGAGGGTTCTACTTAAGTTGAGGACAACGTATAGGGCTATGGAAATAAAAATGGTAGGGATAACATTAGGAGTTAGGAAGCGTGCAGAGTGGGTCAGAGAAATAACTCAAGTTACCGACATTCTAGTGGAAATCAAGAAGAAGAAATGGGCATGGGCAGGACATGTAGTGCGAAGAGAGGATAACCGATGGTCGCTTAGGGTAACAAACTGGATTCCAAGAGAAGGAAAGCGTAGCAGGGGGCGGCAGAAAGTTAGGTGGGCGGATGAAGTTAAGAAGTTCGCAGGGGTCAAGTGGATGCAGCTAGCACAGAACCGGGTTAATTGGAGTAACGTGGGAGAGGCCTTCGCCCTGCAGTGGGTATAGTCAGGCTGATGATGATGGCAATATGCAATGTGTGACTCACAACTGAGGTCGGCGGGCGAAGCCGACTGGCGGCCGTCGTCGCTCTTCTTGGAGTCCTTGGTGGAGGAGGCCATCTCACTGCCCGAGCTGTCTCCCCCCGCGTTCTGCTGGCTCTGCTGCTGCTGCTGTTGCTGTTGCTGCTGCTTGCGCTGGATCTTCTTTAACTACGCCCAGAGACGGGAATGCTTTCACACGGACGCCCTTACACTTTTTATTTCCCGCAATATTAAACAAAGTATCCCGCAATAGCACCTCGCGACATTCTCAGACTTTGCACAAGGTATACAGTTTGCTACTTGCTACAAAGATATCAACCCATGTCGAGTTTGCAAAATGTCGCCCGAATTAGTGGCTAAATTCCTTTATCTTTTTTTCTCACAGACGTCTGACTGATCACGCGGTAGAAGATATTACTGCTACTATTCCGGTGTTTCTGGATATTTTTCTTTGAACTGAAAGAAAGATTCAGATTTACTTGTGCGCACCGACTTGGTGAATTCTGAGCCTTGCTGAATGGTACATATCGCTTTCCATGAGACTACAGCCAACGGTTAAAAGAGAGAAAGAAAGAGGAAAAAAATAAAAAAGATGCTGCCCTATGAAACGGAAACTGTTCAGATCTCGAACATGCAAGTATTCCTTATGCTGACCTAGTTGTTTAGCCAAATTTACTGAAATTTTAAACGATCCCAGCAGCGTTTCATCTGCACATGCGAAAACAGGTAACAAAATGAAGATAAGAAAGACGCGATTACTGTAGCGCTTCTCTTGTGTCGGAGAATGCGCGCGAGATATTGTGTGAAACCTGTGGCGACACGGTGCAAGCCACCGCACCCTTGCTGTTTGCTACAGCTTCGCGAGCTGCTACGGGGGCTGGCTAAAAACGCGCGAAATGCGGATACTCTTGCTTTTCTGCCACTTGAGCCTTTTCTCACGACACGTTTCGCGTTTCTCTAAAGGTGGGGGAGTTTAATAACATATCGTACCTAATATTTAGATCAATGCGAAGAACATGAGTCTCTTCCTAGCTCTATGCATGCGACCAAAGGGCAAGTCGTAATTCTTCAAGGCGTCGAATAGGTTTTAATATCTGTATCAGGCTATGTAGGGTAGCCTGTACAGATAACTATGGTTGGTTACTACATTTAGGAGCTCCTCGCGAGGGTACTTTAGCGTTATACTACGTGCATCACGTTTAGGTTGAGGCCAAGACAATTATTATTATTAGGGTGGAATAAAAATTAAGTTTAAGGTATACTCGCTTAACGGTGGGTGCTATGCTGCCTTAATGCAATACCATCGGCCCTCACTTCCGATAAGAGACGCATTAGCCGCGCTTTCTCTCTTCTCATAGTTCCTCTTACGGTCCTAACCAGGCTGCCTGCTTGTTCAACTTCCGGCACGTTCACTTGGGATGACCAATACATTCTCCTACATTTTAACTATCGCCCATATGATTCGCTTATAAAGAAACCGGTGTACATTATCTTTATCCAAAAAGGGAGCCATGCAACGCGGACGCGAAAGCAGGGCCGCAAAAAAACGGCCTTGCATTTCCTATAGGACGCATTTCTGCGTTTAGAAAATAAATGCTTACGTCAAGATGAATAGACGACGTGCAACTATATATGAAACAGAGTGCGCTCTGCCCGAGCTCTTGCCGTCAAATGCTTCCAAAGTCCTGCAGCGTTGACCCTTAGGACTGTGTGTAGCTCTCTCTTTCGAGGCCGTTATAAGTGTTTGCAAGTGCTTACTATATGATCCAAGTCCTTGCTCCCTTCTCCAGTTACCATCGATTCGGTCGATGACATCATCGACTACACGCTCGTGTTATTCGTAGGCTGCGCATACACTGACAACTGTTGAGTCTGTCCATATGTCGCGCACACCGATTATAGTTTGAAAAACGAAACTGGTCCAGCGTTTTTCTTGGAGCGTTCTAACACGCTGCTTTGTAGTACATTGCCGCATTAAAATAAAAGTAGGTTTAAAGTACAGTGCCTGTCTGCCAGTGTTTAATACTTGCCACGTCATTTCAAGGATTTCGAAAAGTTTTGCATGTCGACTTAAAGAAAATGTTCGCCACCTTTCCTCTGGAACCATTGCGAAGCACGAAATATTCATGCGGCGAATGATAGTCTGCCGAGCTGCTGTCCCTTCGATATCGTCAACACAACGAGACGAGCAACTTACCTTTGCTCTTTGGTTCTGAAACCACACTTGAACAATCCGCACGCTCAGGCCCGTTTCTTTGGCCAATGTCTCACGAACCTGCACACGGAGAGACAACAAATTAATCACCGAAGAAGTTCGCGCATTAGAAGCAGAAGGTTGTTCTGTATTGCCCTCAATACAAGCCCGGAAAAAAGTTGCGCTGCGATGGCTTATGAGCAGATATCACATCATGATGCCACGAGATTCAGGGTGCCAAGTTGTCGCTGATGGTACGCTGTGCTTCAGTTGGCACGGCCTAAGGAGGTACCTAATCTCCATCTCACCCCCTTTCCCTGGAACTCCTTAAGCGCCTCCCGATGCCAGAATAGTAAACAAGTGATCCTGGATTGATCAGGCCACGACGAATGTAGCCAGATCGTGAAAATTCCGATGTGCCATGAGGAGATAGAAGGTGCAGTAACTGTCTTGATTCTCAGTGGACACCTCAGCCGCGTAGTGGGGTGGAAGAAGCGATGGAAGAGGCGCAGTATTATTGTGGACTCGGTATCTACTTCGGCCTCCTAGGCTTACTTTACGTGCGTGTTCTGCATTTCACCTCCATCGGAATGAGGCCGCCATGGCCTGGAGTCTGGTACAGACGACTTAAAATATTGCTTTGCACAAAAGAGACGGACCAAAAAAATCCATTCTTTTGGACTAGAAGAGAGATGAATCAAAGTAAGACTCGACAGGTTCACGCCTCATGCCCTTTTTTCTTCAAAAGAAAAAGAAAACACAATTTCTGTGAAACGCCCCTAAGTCCCCTTGAGCTGGAGCTGCTGTTGGTAAAAGATTCTATTCCCCGTTTCCTTTCTTTAACTCCCGCTCGTGCTACCACTTTCCAGCTTTTCGATTTCTTTTATGATATACCACTCTACGATACTAAACAACTTCGTATAATTTTAAATATGGCTTTTTTCTCATATTTGAAAGGTACAAGCGAGGCTTCTCCCCTTAGACATCGGCCTAAATTAATTTCTATATTTCCTTGCTGCGCAAAATTCTTGTTTAATCATGCTGAACCAACTAGTCTAGCATCACGCTGTTGTTTTTTATCTATTTATTAGAACATCAGTGGTCCCCAGGTGGTTCATTACATGAGGGGTGGGTGCTTGAACAGCGGTTAACAATAGCTGTTGTATGGCGATTTCAAAGATGATGAAGCTACTTCGATGGCAGTATTGAAATGAGCAGGATCAGAGATCAGCGCAAGGCTGCTCAGAAGGCCATTCCAGTCACGAGCTGTGTGCACGAAAAAAGACTTCTGGAATGCAGTATTGTGGCACGATGCGGGAGGAGCTGTGAGAACGGCCTGTGCGGGATGTTCGACGTACCGGTTGAATGAGCTGGCTCTCACGGGGTGAACTATGGAAAAACTAAATGCAGATACGTGAAATTAGGTGACCGCGACCGGAAGCGAGAAGAGGAAGTAGAAAGCGAAGCTTTAAGGCTGAAGATGAAATGGGGACGCATTCTATTTGGCTGCATGGTGTGTTGTCTGCGGCACCTTACTTTATACTATGACGGTGTAGACTTCTTAATCTGCGAGACAGGCTATTTTGATCACACGTGCCGGCACAAGCTACCTGACAGTACTATCACCTCATCCATGTCAAGGCCGATATTTTTAACAGGTCGGCTGAGAAATAGTGCGAGAACTGTTCAGCCTTCTTGGGCATTCCTCAAGGTTACGTCGGCAAATGTGCTGCCGCATTTGCCCTATGCCTGCACTTTGCCTTAAGGGATTGTAAGAAGCTTATCAGCTATACTTGACATATGGTTGGTCGTTCAGAGGGCGCCGCTTTCAGCAAGGGCCTTTAGACGCATACGCATCTTTCTTTCTTTAGTTTCATGTTTGTTATGCATTCCCCTGGTGGCATCCACAAGGTCTAAGAACGCGAAACTGTCACCGATAGCGCACCTCACAAAAGTCGGCTCTAGTCAACCACGTTACGCAACTTCCAAGCTCACTGCAATAACGGCGGCGGGAAACATTTCGCATAATGTAGCGAAGTTAGAGCCCCAATCAAGGATAAATGCGCCACATAAATCACCGCCAATGGAACCAGCCTTCTTCCACCCTTTCGCGCGCGACACTCCCAGGAGCGCTCTTTCTCGCCGAACTTCTCACCGCCGATGCACACGCGCCAGCGCTCCCGCTGCGCGCTCCTTCGGCGTTCCGTTATTTTGTTTGTCCGAGACGCGAGCAGCGCCCACGGCGTCAGCCAGGTGTGGCGAGAGGCGCCGACACGCGGGCGTCGTATCGAGCACCGAAGCGCGCGCATTTCACGCTCGGAGAGCCCCGCAGGTTTCGCCGAAAACCGCCGCTTCCACCCTCCGACGGAGTCACTTCCGAAAAGCAAAAGCGTGCGCCGCCGACGTCTACTCCCTCCTCACTTGCGGAAAAACCGAATGCTTTCTCTTTGGGCGCTTTTCTCTTTGCTTCGCTCCTCCCGGCTTTTCACGGAGCTTCGACCGCGCACGGGTCTCGGCACAAGCACGCCGCGTGAGCTCCATATTAATTTCGCGACATTATCCGTGGTGCCGGGAGCCGATCGCGCGATGCGGCGTCCCGTGGTCGCCGCTTTATTAAATCCCGGGACAAGTGATAAATAACCGCCCCGCACCTTCTTGCCTCCCTCCGCAACGTTGTTGTTGGCGTCCGCTTCCTCGGTGCTTATTTTCCTTTTGTCTGCACGGAGGGATCTATCGTGTCTGCTTTTGGGGCGCAGCCACGAATGAGGGGCCCACTAGCTGCTGAGAACAGGGCTCGCACTTTCTTTACTCGGTGCGCGTCACTCAGTGGTAGAGCTTTTCCCTTTCTCCCTTGTCGTACGCACATTTCGTTTGGGTCTCGCGCTGCAACACGTGCACGCTTACAAGTACCAGCCTACGCGCCGTCGTCCGTGCGATGCCGAGAACGGAAGGAGCTAAAATCCCGCCGTCCTGATTCTGTCGCCCTTCTATCACGTGCAACGCAGGGATCTACCACCACCTATGAGCACGCAGCGAGCCGGAACGAGGGTAAAGGATTATCAAAATAATAAAGCAAAAGTGTGTGTGTGTGTGTGTGTGTGTGTGTGTGTGTGTGTGTGTGTGTGTGTGTGTGTGTGTGTGTGTGTGTGTGTGTGTGTGTGTGTGTGCGTGCGTGTGTGTGTGTGTGTGTGTGTGTGTGTGTGTGTGTGTGTGTGTGTGTGTGTGTGTGTGTGTGTGTGTGTGTGTGTCTGTGTGTGTGTGTGTGTGTGTGTGTGTGTGTGTGTGTGTGTGTGTGTGTGTGTGTGTGTGTGTGTGTGTGTGTGTGTGTGTGGAGGGGAGGAAAGGCGTATCGATGCTTAAGACTCATTATTCAAGAGAATTCCGTACGGCAAAGTTTCGATATCCGGCAAGCCAACCTCGTGTGAATGAACGAACGCGAAGAAGCGTGTGTCGCCGTGCACCGTTGGGGGCCAAAGTGCTGCCTCCTCCTCTCACCCCCGTACACCCTCGGTATCGTGCCACCGAACCCTCCCTCCCCCCTCCTCTCGCCTTCTCTTTCGTGCACATGGTCAGCTTCAGCATACTGCGTTCGGCTACGGCATGTTTGATTTGTATTTAAGCCATGATCATTTTGCTTGTGCCTCTGGTCTGATGGAATGTATTCTTTCTATGTTGTCGCGATCTAGATATTGACTTTAAACGGGAAATTGAGGCTGCAGTAGAATTGGGAACATCGAAAGTAGGCTGAAGCTGCAACGCACCGCTTTCCTCCTCCCACACCTGTATCCCTTTTTCTGGTCCGGTGAACCTTCCACAGACCGCGGGACGACCACGACAGCGTAGCAAAATATGGACATCATTCTGCAACAAATTTTAGCGCCTGAGGTATAAAATTAGCATCGATCGAGGCCTCTTAGATTGTTGAAATTTCTGTGGCCAGCTACGATCTTGCGATTTAAGAAAGCAAAAATGGCAGCGCTCCGCTTACACCACGGGTTCAAAACTTTCAAGAGGGTGCTTTGTTTCTGCGCATGCCGTCCAGGGTGGTTTAGGGGCTAATGAAGGCGTCGAAATGCGCTTATACTTCATCGCATCTGTGTCGGCAAGGGATGCAGGCGCATATATCATGCGTGCTCGCTTTGTGTCCTAACGGAATTACGGGCCACAAGGCAGCGGAGCAATATTGTCTTCCAGAATTGCCTAATGGCGCGGAAAACAGAACGCCGTCCTCGAGAGGCGCGAGACAGCTGCATAGAGAGCAGCAAACAAAAAGAAAAAAGCAGCACAAAAGGCGGTAAGCTGAAACAAACAAGATTCTCCTTCTTTTCTTTTTTTTTTTTTTTGCAAAAGCAACGCGGTGAGAGGCACAATATAGTGCACCGCCAAATGAAGAGGAAAGGTAAAAGAAACAATAAAAACAGTTTTCCTATATAGATTGAAAGCACATTAGTTTGCCCATGGTGGTGTCGCTATTAAATTCATGATTTCGACGTAGTGAACCTCAACACTTTCGAAAAATGTGAATGCCTACGTTATTTATGCCACTTCTCACTCATTCGTCCAGTATTCGAAGAGAAACAAAACGCACAAGCAAAATGGCATAGTACACGACTGTTTTCGGGCGATATCATTAAAAGTACCGTTCTGCAGAACATTTGGCGCCGGCGTTGTGTCCATGGGCATAGCTGGCAGCTCACATGGCCGTACGCTAACTGGCCGTCACTTGTGTGATGTCACGAGGCCACGTGACATGCCCGCGTCGGCAGCAGCCGCCAACTCGTGCTTCTCTTTTCGGGTGGGAGGATGAGAGGAATCTATACCTATCCCGGACCCTTGGAATCCGGGTCAGACAAGCTACTGCTAAAGCCACGCAGACGCGTTAATCGGAGCATTATGCCTATGTCGACTGGCCACGCGCATAATCTGGTAGCTTACGAATGTATGCAAATGCGCATGTGAGATAACAGAGGCTAAGGGGTTAGTCATTAAGAGAGTTGCGAAGCGAGTATACGCAAACGGGTTTTCGAGAAGGGAGCTTCGGACGGCTCCTTCCGCCTGCTTCAAACTCCATTTGATTGTTACGCGTATATTAAGTGAAAAGGTATCGCGCAAGCCTGAGAACTGCTTCCGTTTCTGGAAATTAACGCGACGCTGCATTTCATGAAACAAGGCTTTCGCGAAATCCGCACAGCACATGCATTTCACTCTCTTACGGCTAATAAGCCGCAAAGACTGTTCAAGTGCATGCTGCCTGGAATAAAAGCGGAATGGTAGTAGAAGTCCACCGTGAGAAAAAAAAAAAAAACCTGTGCTTTTATAGTATTCGTTAGAAAAACATGCTGCACTATAAGGAAACTTGCAAGCATCGTAATGGCCTGATTTTCGTTACTATCACAACTACCAAGCTTTAGTTCGACTACTCCATGGCCCGTGGCGTCTTTCGAAGCACGCTCCGGAATTCTGCTCCACAAAATACCGTAGGTTTCAGCGAACAACTCCTAAATTTATATATTTGCTATGAGCACGATCATAATTAGGCGAGTAATTAATTAAAACTCATCAATAAGCTTTGTAATAAAACGATGGTGGTTAACACAAATGGGCAGTTTGGATCTATTGCCATGTCGGTGCCATATCAATCACTAATGAAGAAAAAGTCCTCTACTGCTCCTCTGCGCAAGGAAATCTGTCATTTTTTTTTCTCGCAAAACCCAAAGTTTACGCATGAGTTGCTCAGGAAGTCAGGTGCAGACGCAACATATTCTGATGCATGGCTTGTTGTAGTTAGTGCCTATATACGGCATCCACTTTGAACTGGCTGCTGTCGTGGTGCTACAGTGGTTAGTGTGCTGTAGCGTATATCCGAACTGCAGGCCGCAAAACGCAGGAAGTCAATTGCGCCGCCTAGCTGGGAAAATGATTATTTGTGAGAACGGGTAAGGAGCAGTTCCTTTTGTACGCGTATGACAGCTTTTCAATGCCAGTTTCTGTTGAACTTTTAATTTTTTCTTTTTTAATATACAAAGCGCGCAAGTATTTGAACATTTATATTTTAGAATGCGTTGCTTTTTACGTTCTGTTTCCATACGTTTTAAGCCGGAGTTAAGCGCACACAGCTTTCGTTTGTGTCTTTTTATTTTTTAACATAAATAAAGCCTAGAAAATAACTGACGATTGCCATGAAATATTTCTTGCTGTTTACGCACCATTCTCAGGTGTTTTGAGCTAGGATCTTGGTCCAAAACGATATCAGGTGACAGCACTGTACAGTTTAGAATTCTGAAACAAGCTCCGGAAATATTAAAAATGTCCCAGCAGTACTCATCACCTTACAAACCAAATATTGAAATTATTTGCAGCCAAAATCACCGTTGAAAATTCTTTCAAACGAAACCCGGAAACACAGCGGCTTTGACCTCGGCTGCGCGGCACCTTTTCGATGGAGGCACTGAAAAGCAAGGCGCCTGTGTAGTGTGCGATGTTGGTGCGCGTTAAAGAACCCATGTGGTCCAAGTTTCCAGAGCGCTGCATTGCTGTGTCCTTCATAACCTGTGGGACTTTTGGACGTTGAACCCCAATGAAAGCATAGTTTGAACTGCCAGCCCTAGTATACTACAGGTTAAACTGTGCTAGTACGCCCATTGCTGGTATATAGAAATGTCGTTTGGGACCCGCACACTGGAGCAGACATAAACCGCACCTAATCCGCGCAAAAGAAAGCACTTCGGTTTTTTTTTTTTTTTTTTCAACGCATATGGAAGATGTGTTTTCATTACCGATACTCAGGCTATTGGTTTCTTGAATCCAGCCGCAAGTTGCCTAAAAAATGCTGCACACGCAGTATTCATAATAAACAACAACAAAAAAGAATTTTGATGACTGTATGCAATGCAACGAAACACGTCCAACACGCAGCAAACATTACACGACAGTCGTGTTGCC
The DNA here is from genome assembly GCF_055883805.1 of Amblyomma maculatum. Classification (NCBI taxonomy): domain Eukaryota; kingdom Metazoa; phylum Arthropoda; class Arachnida; order Ixodida; family Ixodidae; genus Amblyomma; species Amblyomma maculatum. The sequence continues at coordinate 90,475,095 of NC_139350.1, forward strand.
GCAGTGCCGACTAAAAGCTTAGCAGTTTTCTTTCTTGCCTAAAACGATATTCAAATGAAACAAGGCTTCTGCTTTACGTTGTTGGCTTGTCAAACCAAATCCTTCCCATCTACTGTAGTGTCTTTTTTTTTTGTCTTTTTTTGCTCACGTAATGTCCTCGTTTACGCACGTATTGCACTTACTTTTTGCCAAGGGACTAATTCTATTGTTGCTAGTTCTGCGACCACGTCTTATTATTTTTGTCGTTCTGGTTTTTTTACACCCCTGCGTTCAACGAAGTATCATCTATACCACCATTGCATTGTAAACTAAAAATAAAAGCCACGCGTAGTAACTTGCTCTGTCGCGTGGTGCAAGGAAGGTAAGAGCAGTCGAGTATTGCGCAGTCTATTTTTGAGGAAGAAAGAATAGAGCGCGAAATTGGGCAGTGAAGCAAGCAGTTCGAATTTAGTACCACAGTCAAAGCAAGACGCAATAAATGGACATTACATCTTGCAGCCATAATCCGTCGCACACTCTGCGCTCAGGTTCGGTTTCGCGTGAAAATACGCGTCTTATTTGTGCTGGAAAGCTTGAGACCTTTTTTCTTCGTTTAGGATATGCATCTTCTTAAATGTGACTTCAGTCTCTTCGTTAGAACGAACCACTACAATATGGCCATTCAAAAGTCCAATAACGCAAAGGTAAAATTTCTTTAACTAGCTGCCTTATCACGATTTATTTTTACTGAGACTCTGGCGCGTTGAAAGTTTCTTTGTTTCCAACTTCCTAGTTTCAGACGCTTCTGGACGTGCTCGCTAAAACACCTTGTCTTTCTCAGAGCTTGCCTTAAAGGAAGGCGAAACGCTGACTTCTTGTTTTCCGACAGCTTTACTCGAAAGAAGGGCGAGCGTTGTCACCACATGATCAAACTGGTTCAAACCTGTCGTGTGTTTAGTACAGGGGAAATTTTCGGATGGACCAATATATATATATATATATATATATATATATATATATATATATATATATATATATATATATATATATATATATATATATATATATATCGTGCTCGCGCCAAAAAACATGCGCAGATGTTCTTGCTGCGACACTCAGGCATGAGTGTTCACGCGGAACATTCGCGAACACGTCTCTACGGCACTAGCTATACTTGTGAGCTTGCGAATCCCACTGGCCTGAAATACATTGCTCGGCTGGAGGCGTAGGCCAGCAGTTGGAAGAAGAATTTTCAGCATTATCCGCCAAACTTGTTAGCCGGATACATGCTGGATTACAACTAACCTATATTTTATTACTTTATAGGCCTTCCCGCCTACCAGTACCGCCGTCCTTGCCTCGAGAAGTATGGAGTTTGAGCGAGCGCTTATATATGGGCGTTGTCAATGTCCTGTTCTTTAGCATTGCCATCTATAGTTCCTGACGTCCTCGTATTGTTACCAGCGTTTTTCAGGAGCGCGCGATATTATGGAAGCCCAGATCACACGGAGAACTGTTCCGACAAAGATCATGTTTCGCGAACGAGGGAGCTCATATTACCCTGGAAAATTTTCCCGCAAAACAACGTGAAAACCAAGCTGGGATTTGTTCAATTCGACAGCGCGCAAGTCGTTCCGCTGCTGCAGTCCGAAAAGGTGGGTGATATCGCAACCGCCTATGCGGCCACATTTCGGTCAGACTGGGGATAGTAGGCCACGCTACCTGGAGTTGAGCGAGCGGTTGCGACTGCGCGCTGTCGGACTCATTGGCTGTCCGGGTGGGTGTGAAACTTGACGGTATGTTGATACGGCAAGCACGACGCCGCGCCTATTGGTGCACCGACTAATAAGGACAACAGTGCTCAATGACGGTCGCTGGAGCGTAAATGTTTAGTTTCCACAAAGGAAGCATTCTCATCTCCTCCCGTTTCGCCTCGAAAGGCTTCAGGATGGGGGAGTGGACGCCTGGAACCGCCCTTCCGAACCTGACGCTGGTTCTGGCGAGCAGGCCGCATTAATTGTCGTACGCAGTTATAGCCACCTGCTTGTGTCGTACTTTTCTCACCATTGTTCTTATGTGACTGCTACGATACGGAAAAACTTGGGGCAAGTGTGGATATACTTGCCTTGCGGCATGGCTTCTGGCTTATCTCGAAAGACGCCTTGAAGGCCCGCCTCTGCGCCGTGGTGAGGATGGTGCGAGGCCTCTTGGGGCCTCGGCGGCCGTCGGGGCGGACGCCAGCGCCCGCCGCCGCCGGCTGCTGGCCATTCGGACCCCCGCCCGGCAGCGGACCGTTCTCACCTGCAGAGCGCAGCGGCGCAATGGCTCACGTGCAGGCCGCTTTGGTCACACTGCGACATGCAAACTGCGCGAAGATCACGTGCGGAACCAGCAACTTCCTAGCAGTAGAAGAACATCGCCAAGAGAAGGTCACTGCGCTTTCCGCGTACTGCTCTCCACGGCTTACGCTGCTTCTATGTGGCCTAGGTTAGGTGGTACAGTGCGAGGGGGAAAACCGCAGCACTGTCTGTTAGAGCAGAACCTCGCGCGTTCTTCTCTAGTTTGCTTGATCGGGTGGAAAAGCGCGAATTCAGTCTGGTCACTGTATGGCGCTAATGTATAGATGACTATAAGAAAACGAGACTCGTTTTTGATTAACTTCGCCCGCAGTCTCAGGTATATTATCTGGTGACACGGCGAGTTCGGGAGATGAGTGAAATTATTTGGGTGCCACTGCTGCAGATTCATTCGGCGCAGTCGAACGAAACCTGAAAGGAGCCTTTAAAGCCGTGTCGAGTGGACGCGGGGACGGAGCCCCCACTGTCTCTGAAACAGCACATAATTACGCGTTGCCTGGTTATCACGAGGGGGACGTAGCCTTACTACCAAACTGTGTTGTTCTATGACTGGCCCTCTTATTTGGTACTAAAGAACGAAGCGGCTCGGTTTTATTCAATAATTTTGCTTATGGCTAACGTTGACGGTAAACCTCCTAGAAAGAGAAAGGCTGCCAGGGAGGGAATAATTGTAGCTAGCTTATGCACCGTACAAATTGAAGGCTTCGAGGCTGGTGCAGCGCGTACCTCTGGCGCCGGGTAGGGCTGCGCTGGGAGCGTGCGCCGGGTGCTGGGGCGGCGCGTGCGGCTGCGTCGGCGGGCCCTGGTTGGCGTGGTGTGCCATGGAGGCGAGCGCCATCTCTTTCTCGAAGTCTGGCCGGCAGTAGAGGCGCGCCGCGCGCACCACGAACTGGTCGCCCTTCTGCAGAGTGCGGCCGCACACGACGCACGCGAAGCAGGTCACGTGGAACACGTGCTCCAATGCGCGCATCACCAGCTCGCTGGGCGCGATGCAGCCCAGGCAGCCGGCGCACTTCACACCAAACAACCTGCGACAACAAAAGATGCCTCTTACGACCGATCCCGCCCAGTCTGCCGCCACTACTGCTTCAGCCAAAGCGAACCTTGAATCGCAACGGCGGGTGATCGCACTGTTTGGCTAAACCGTATTTCAACGAGTATAGACCTCTGTTTTCCAGCGGGAGGGATTTTCAATGTGAAGTACTGCCAAATTGCAGTGCTCTTTGAAAACTGCTGCGCAGTCAAACTCATATTGCGAGCGCAGCACTTCACCAAGCTTTTAACGCGAGGCAAACCCATAGTGCTGAGCGAGCAAGGAGTCGATGGTAAATGCATTTCAATTTCCCGAAGCAACTCGGGCGATACGTGACACCGTAGTTGGAAGGTCCGAAATAATTTTGGTCACTCGTAGGTCCTTAACGTGTACTGACATCGCACAGCACACGGGTGCATTTTGTGCTGTGCGTCCATCGACTGAGTGTCTGATGTACAGGAAGCCCGACCATCTTGAACGTATATACGCTGCTAGTGCTGAACGTTTTGGGCTTTTTGACACAAATTGCCACAAAGTAGTTGTATGGCTGCGCTAAAGCGTAATTACTTCCTTATTGCCACAAATTCGGCTCCGCAGATTCTGCCATCCCTTTCTAGCGGTTGCTCAAGGTGCGAAAAGAAATACGGTGAAAAGCAGGCATTCGTTAATCGTGAAAGCTGTTCAATGCATTCAAGTGCCAGTTGTGTGTCCAAGGTAGTACGGTGCCATTGAACTACTTCCTGATTGGAGAAGGTAGCGGTGCGGCTCTTAACACGCCCATAAGGCCTGGCGAGGCTACTGGGAAGTGCTTTCAGGGCGCTGTGAATTTTATCACCCCTTTGAAAGTCGGTAGGCACAGAGATTGGTTGGGATGTTGTTACTCTGTCCGAAAAAAAAAAAAAAAAACGAATGGTCTATATAATTGCCAGTGTCGTGGTGTTAGACCTCGCGAACGGCTCTAACGCCACTCACGTAACGCGCTTTTGGTTCTAGAAACAGCTGCTTCGGCATTCACTTTAAAAATGCAATTGCCGCTTTTCGAATGAAGACAGTCAGTGCACTGTTTCCTTCAACTGAGAAGACGGTCCCATGGAGGCACGCTGTCAAATGTGCGAATCGTGTCCCTTGTTTTGTTTTCTTTTTTCTCTCTCTCTTTTGCCTTCTCCCGTAACTCACCTTGATCACCCCAGTTGCTCTGTATGTCACGCTGATAAACTCAGTCCACATGAAGAAACGCGACAGTCGCACCCTATCTTCATGTTAATCAAATAGAAAATAATGACGAAATAACGGTGTTAGTAAAAAAAGCCTCCAAAATTAGCGCAATTATAGCCGGAGGCACTAGATGCCAGCCATTCCTACTCTGATTTTTGGCCAGAGCTTGCGGGCTTAAAACGCACGAACTCAACAAACGATGACCTAGAAGTGGCCATGGGTCTGGGGTGGTTTGTTCTCATACGAACAACTGGCAGATGCTTATTTTGTGTGTGTGTGTGTGTGTGTGTGTGTGTGTGTGTGTGTGTGTGTGTGTGTGTGTGTGTGTGTGTGTGTGTGTGTGTGTGTGTGTGTGTGTGTGTGTGTGTGTGTGTGTGTGTGTGTGTGTGTGTGTGTGTGTGTGTGTGTGTGTGTGTGTGTGTGTGTGTGTGTGTGTGTGTGTGTGTGTGTGTGTGTGTGTGTGTGTGTGTGTGTGTGTGTGTGTGTGTGTGTGTGTGTGTGCAGAATTGAGAAACGTGTTGGGGTCCCTCTTTCTCTAGACGCCGGCGATCAGGGCGAAGGCGCGACTAATTCGACCCATTTTGTCCTGCACACGCGGTAGACCGATCGTTCCGCGCTCCCCCGCTGATTGCTGGGGAAAACGCAAAAAGCAGCTGCTGTCCCGCAAGGAAGGTCACAAGACGCCGCTGGACCTCAGTGGCCTGTGGCCTGCTCTAAAGCACACATGAAAGTCGGCACATGAGCGGTGTTGATATATTCGCGGTGTTTGCGGTGCAGCGCTGTTTGCAATAAATATAGCTTGCCTGAATGGCTCGTGCCCACCATACCCCTCCTTTCTCTACCTTTCTGTGCACTGTTCCTATCCTTTTCTCTCTCTTTACTATAACACGGGGATGGGAGCATTAATATTGCTGTTGTCTGCTGTTGTCTGTTTTGGGAGCCAAGGCCCAGTCAGGCTTGTCGCCTTTTGCCTTGGCTTCCCCTTTCTTGTAAAAAGAAAGAAATAAACCCCAACTCCAACTCCAATATTAAGAAACACCTTAAAATAAAGAAACAAATATTATACTTAGACATAGTCGCACTGAAACAAACAAGGCACTTTTTGTGCACAAACGGCATTTATGAAAAACGAAAAGAAGGCCCAAATTTTAAAACTCTCCTTGCCTCTTTCACGGTGCTTTGCAAACGCTTGCTTATTGTTCGAGGATTTCTTAAATATGCCTTATCCAAGAGCTCTTTGTGAGGTCTCTCTTCGAACGTAATTCTCCTGAGGTAGGCACCCTATTCCTAACCTCACTCGTTTCCTTGAACGCATGCTTCACTGTACAGCAACTAGCTCAGCGCTTGCGAAGTTGGCTCTCTCCGACAGCTTAGGTGGCGTTGGATTCACAGTGGTAGAGAGAACTGTCGCTTCTGCCCCCGCACAGCCACTTGAATTATGATTGAACTGTAGGCAGCTTTATGTTGCCAGACAAAGGATGTTTTCCTGCCGAGCCATCTAGAGCGATGCAGCAATACGTGTAAAAAGAAAAACTTCTTCACACAATAGCGTACCTGGAAGCATATATACAGTTAATGATGTGTGTCTGCTTTGTTTTATAATTTAAGCCAATGTATTTCAAGAAAGCTTTGACAGCATTCCAGAGAACTGCATTGGGGTAATGTGAAAGCATGTGCGTTGGTTGCTCTTTAGTACTAAAGTGTCATGACTAAGCACATTTGAGTGCCAGGACTCAGCAATTTCGAGTGTCATAACTAGACACTAGTCATGGTCATGACTTTGACTTACACAAGTCATGAATTCCACAGTCATGCACACTGGATCTCCGATTGGATTGACTATTGACAAGTGACTGACTTATGACTAAACTATGTCATGACCCACATTAAATGTTTAGGCATGACTTGAGGTTTATCTACCACTTGTCATTACATACACATTCATGACTGCCAGTCTCATCTTAATGTGACGTCACATCATACTTTACATTTTGCTTCCATATTTAGCTTCCACGTTTTGCGGACACATTATCGCAAACATATATCCAAGTAAGGCTTTCGCCTTAAAAATTTTGAGAGCCCTGCAGAGATCTTCATTGGAGACATGTGAAAATATGTGCGCTGGCTACTGTTTAGTAGCTCCTAAAGTGTCATGGCTCATCCCTTTTGGAAGTCATGACCAGATACTAGTCATAGTTGTGACTTTGACTTACATAAGTCATGGACTCAATAGTCATGTACATCAGATCCAATCTGGCTGAATCATGACTAAACTGACTCACATGACATGACTAGGCATGACAGGACATTTATATGCCACTTGTAATTCCATACACATTCGCGACTACCAGTCTCATCTTATGAGACGTTATATCACACATCGCATTTTACTTCCAATTTTTGTTTCCACGTTTTGCGGAAATGTTTTCGCAAACATAGCCAAGTAATGCTTTCGCCTAAATAATTAGGCGTATATTTTAGGCATCAGGCGCATCACTAGCGGCTTTTCGTCGCTATAGTTACCCTCTTAACTAACAAGCGGCTGTCGACGGTCCATACCTAATGGCTTTCTTCGACGCTTCTTTGAGTTGAGGGAGCATGGAAGGCTCCTATACTGTGAAGTAAAAATACCGTGTAGGCAAGAGCTTTCTGAAATTTATTCTAAGAACGGAGAAGAGGTTGTGCGGCACGTAACATATTCTTTCACATATTGTGTTACAATTTCGTGACTGTGGTAAGAATGCATAGAAGGATCATAGTCATAAGAGATATGGACAAGAAGGTGACCCCAAATGATGCCATTTCAGAGAAGAGTTGTGCGCAGTGTTTTAACGAGTCCAGAAACTGCTCTTCGTAAAGACCACTTAAGAAACTGACTGCAGGTTCACGCTATTAAAAAAAAAAATAAAAACTATGAACGAATTGGCTGGTCTCGTAAAGGTAATTAAAAGTACTGGTGCACATTGCTTATTGGAAACAAGGCGACATTCTCATCACTCATCTAATGCGAAAACTTTTCTTGGCCCATATTGGCGGACAATGCGCGGTTCAGTTTTAAGAAGAACAAAAAGGGAAAAAAAAAATAAAATACAAAAAAAAAGAAGTAAAAGGAGAAAGAAAAGTCGAAGGATAAGAAGAAAAAAAAAGTAGGCAAAAGATGCAAGAAGGAACGAAAGAAAAGAAACAAGAATAAGAACCACGAATCATAATTACTCGGCAAAAAGACAGCACGACTGTTAAAAAATAATGACTGAGCAGAATTAGTAATGACGCAGCGAAATTAAAGAACAAATGAAAGATGAAATGAAAGAAAATCGAGGAGAGAAGTAACAAAGAACCACAAATCAAACGTGGAATAATGCCGCAAGTAATTAATATAGGCATCACTGGAATTAAGAAGAAGTTGAAAACGCGGAAACTTTCGCATTTTATTTGCGTCATTGCAATTCACTGATATTTTTCGCGATGGAGTGCGTCTGAAAATTCACAGAAGAAATAATTTATTGCCAGATTTAAGCACAAAGCAAAGCGAACGGTACGACTGAAAACGCAGCTAATGCAGAAAAACGGAAATACAGTACTTTCCTGACTTAGGAAGCGAAACGGCATCAATATTAGGACCCATTTTAAAAACTCTCCTGCCTTAAGAGGGGTTTGCCTTCTTTCGGTCAACGTTTAAACATGGCTAACTCAGGTGCGCTTTGTGAGGCCTCCCTTGGAGCTCCATTTTCCTGAAGTAAGCACAACGCCATATTCATACTTCCTTAGCTCTGTCCTTGACTGGAGCATTACGTAACTCGCTTTGCGCTTGCGCATGTGGGCGTCTTTGGCGGCCGCCGGGGTTGCGCCGAGTTCGCACTAGCAGAGCAGTTAGAGCAAACGTTCGCTACCGGCAGTGCACGGGCTGATCCAAGCATACCTCCTGTTCCTTGTACAGCCTAATAAATGTTTTCACCGCCCACAGCTGCTGCGCTGTAAACAATTGCACGTTGCCAGACCAAAGCTGTTTTCCTGCCGTGCCACCTACAGCGTTGAAATAATACTTTCTTAAGGTGCACAAAATGAGCGCACGTAGGAGCGCGCCTTAAAATACAAATTTATAGAAGTACATTTTTTTTAAATTTATGCCAGTATATTTAAAATATTAGGCGAATAATCTTGACAGCAGACGCGTACAAGCGGTTCCTCGTCGTCCGAAGCGTATCCTTATCCAAACAGTTGCTAATATGACTGTTAAAATATTAGATTATTCCCTTCAACACTTCCTTGCCTTTTGGAAGCATGGAGGGCTCCTCATGTGATGTAAGAAAACAGCATAAGCTATGAAGCGCTTATGCTGTTTTCTTACATCACACGAGGAGCGGGCCACCTAACAAGGCAGAAACGGCATCGAGCCTTCCTTTGATGCCAATATTCGGCACTCGATTGACTGCCAGCCTGAGGATGGCATCAAGTTTAAGTACACAATGTAACAAGCGGCAGAGCAATGTATGCATTCCAACAGACTGACACCTTAATATGTTAAAGGCCACAGAGCAGTGGCGCCACACGTGGAGTGCAGAAGCGATCGTGGGATTAGCTTGAGTCTCCTAAGTGACATTTTCATAATCTGCATTCACTGAATTAGCGACTGTTGCTTAAGCTTTTTGCTGAACGTTTCTCTTGAATCCACTGACCGCTTTTCAGAAAAATGATCGATATATGGGATGAATCAGCGCATTTAAAATGCTTGCAAAATCTCGGAATTTGACGAAGGGCTGTGTGAGGCGCTGCCTTCCCGCTGCTATCTTTCTGGTCACCGTGTTCCTCCTTTTGTTGATTCCCAGTAAGCTGGCCGAATATGCACGCTGAGGTAAGCGTCGTCTTTGATAGCAAAATTATCGGCAAGTCCCGATGCATTCACCCTATAGCTCGCGGTAAAATATGCTCCGCGTTAGATACCAACAGAGCCAGCAACAAGTGCACCACGAACACGTTCTCTGCATATCGGCTTCCCCTTCGAGCGGCGCTCCTCGGCTTGAGATAGCGGCCCCACCCTGCGTCTGCGAAGCACTGGCGCTGCCGTTTAATTAAAGGTGATGGTAGCCGCAGCTCCAGAGCAGCGTCAGCGGAAGCGCCATCTGCGGTTGCGAAGCCGACGCGGCTTCTTCAGGCTTCGGCAGCGCGGCCGGACAGGGCGCAAGAGAGAAATGCGTACAATCTTGGAAGCCGGGTAAGAGTCCGCAATAAAATGATAAAGGTCCGAGCTTGGCACGTGCTGCACGTGCGAGAAACGGGCGGTGCGTGGATGCAACACCGTCCCTGGTTCCAACAATCACATACTGTCCCCCGTGTCGCTCCTGAGAGCTATTTTCGGAGCCACGAGGTATTTTAACTGGATCTTTGAAATTAACTGTTCGGTATTTAATTCGGTTTTTAAAAGGCCGATGATACTTGAAACATTGAAATTAACTAGTTCCATATGTTCGAAGAAAGCATATATACCTTAACTGTGGAGCGCTAGATTTGGTGTAAAGGTCTTCACAAGCGTCAATAACAAAGCTCGCAATATTGTAAATGAGCCAAATGGCCCCAGAGACAATTGGTGCCATGAACGTCTCACGCACCTCAATGGGCTCCTGCGCCAACTTATCGGGCGTGGTAAGATTACGGTAGTCGCTGCCCCGAACATCACTTATAAAACGAAATTACACTGAGCAATGCCTAGATTGTTTTTTGTTTGGTCGAGTGGGTTATTGTTTGAGGCGAGATTCTTCCCAGCACACAGGACACGCACAACTAAGGTCACAGGAGAGCTGGAGGAAGAAAGGAATTTGAGTTTAGCGGTAGAAGCCTTTGCTTTCCAGCGGGGGTAGTTAGTTTGCTGCTGCTGATGGTTTATCCGTTTTGAATAAGACTGTGCCAAACAATTATCAGATGGGTAGAATAGATCATGCGACGTTGTGCCTTTTTTTTCTTTCGTTCGGCCAGTACCATCCCCCGTAACGGGTCAACATGATATTAGGCAGACGTGCCACAGAGAACATGGCATGCGGTGAAACACTTGATGCACAATGTTAAGCGCGTCGCAATCAGAAACCAAACGAAGCGACAAGTGTCACACGTAGAAAAAGTGCATTCTAGAAACTGTCTCACTGACAAGTCATCGCGACAAGTCGACAACTCACCGACAACCATAAAAGCAGGAGCCTGCTCCGGTTCTTTACGGAAAATAATTTACATGAGTTTCTATATATGCCTTACGTCAAGCTTGCGTAAAAAAAAAAAAAAAAAAGAAAAAGAAAAAGAGAGAAAAAAAACTTTTTCCATGGACAGACCAGCAAGAAACTAAAACAGCACACGAATCATGGGTAACTGGTTAGCGAGAGAAAGAAAGAAGAAGAAATAATAAATAACTAAACCTTGTGCAGGATGAAAATAGGGAAAGGTTGCGCATGCATTCACCAGATGGCGAAAGAAAGATATGAGCTCGTTTCCATTCAACACGGTTCATGTAATGTCCAGCGGAGGGGGTCCGGGAGGACATAAAAGAGTGAAGCGACACATGTAGTGCGTTTTACCTAAGCTAGTGTTACTTTGTCATTTAATGTTGCTAGAAGTATATTTTGTCCAAATATAATCGAAGTTGTATGTTTGAGTCATGCAACGCAAGCGCGCACACCACGTTTATAAGAGCGGGTGTATTGGTGTACCTAGTGGATACTTGTGTTCGTGCGTACTTTTGTGCCTGAGTGCGAAGAACTTTAAGATAGCATGATTTAATCAGTCTTTAAAATAGCTGGATGATCGCCTTGTAAAGCTCGCTAAAAAAAAAAAAAATGTAAATACGGTTAGTCAGGTTTAATTTGTCGCCATTTGTTAAAACGACAGAAACGCTAAAACTATGGACTTAAAATCATACGTGCTGCAAGATCTTGCTTCGCTTTGCAGAAAAACAGAAGGTTTTCTGCACTGAGCCATGGTGACTTTCAGAAAGGCGTTGCCGCTCTGCACATCTAGGTGGTTAAAACAAAACATGGGATTTCAATGCTAACACTATAACTTAACCTGTATATAATCACTAGAAGTAGGACATCGCTTCTTTTTTTTTTTTTTTTTTCGTATTGGCTATGACAGATTACTATCGGAAAGACTGCGCCTGCTAGCTTAGGCCCTAGAGTCTCTAAACCTTCCCTGCGCAGGAGTTGCGTCATGTGTATTCAGTCTTGTTCGTTGTGTGCGTCCTGGACAACCCGCCGTTCTTCTTTGGATGCCATTTTCATATTCGGCGCCGTCGACTGCGTTGTGACTCTTGAAAAAAAGAAAAAAAGAAAATACCAACTGTTGCACATTGCAAGGAGGAAACCGCTATGGCTGATGAGAAATGGGATATTAAAGCGGGTGCCAAATATGGGAGCTTTACCACACATATCACATTTCTCTGTTGGTTTGTTTGGTTTGTGGGGCTTAACGTCCCACAGCAACTCTGGCTATGAGAGACGCCGTAGTGGAGGACTCCGCAAATTTCGACCACCTGGGCCTCTTTAACGTGCACTGACATCGCACAGCACACGGGTGCCTTGCTTTTCGTCTCCATCGAAAAGCGGGCGCCGAGGCCCGGATTCGATCCCGCATCCTTGGGAACAGTAGTCGAGCGCCGTAACCACATATCACATTTCTCATCAGCCATGGCGGTTTCCTCCTTGTAATGGGCAACAGTTGGTATTTTATTTTTCATTTTTTCAAATATGGCAGTTTTACTACACATAAACCGGTTTCTTTTACCGGTTAACCTCCCTTGCCTTTCCTCCTCATCTTCCTCCTTACCACATGAAATAGGTAGCGCATTTGCTTAGTATCCTAGGCTTCAGGGTAGCTCAAAAGTCAGTGCAGAGAAAAATATTTCGAGCAATGAAAAGATCTTTCTGAATTACGAAGTTAAGAATACATTTTGTATAAAATAATAGTGTAAGTTTTTCAATGTACGGGGGTCTTGGCCTATACAAGTTCAAATGTTTAAAAGGCAAAGTATAAATGATAGGCGCGTCAAATGGTTGCGCAATATTCTGTTTGAATATATGACGTATAATCGCTCTCCAAATACTGCCACCTGGTTACTGGTTAAGTATGATTTGCCACCGCAGAAACTGTAGGCACTACCTTGGAGTCGCATCTTGCTACATCTCATATGCTGTTCGTCCTGAATTGAAATAATTATGGGGCCAGCGACAGGCGCAACACACACAACGATTGCTGTCATTTGTGTTAGTTAATCCGTTGTTCGTTTCAAAGCCCGTAGCCTGAAAGTAATCAGTGACAACCAAAACCTCCTCGGCGCATTCCTGCTTAAAAAAAAAAAAAAAAAACAGCAAAAAAAAGAATAAAAGTAAATAACTGTTAGCTGCGACCTTTCGCTTCATTTTAAAAAGATAAATACAATGACATGTATGATTACAGGAGCGACCGGAACTTGAAAATATCTTCGGTACTCGCATTTACAAACCATCTTTGACGATTGGCCACTTCGAGCCGCCTGCCATTTAATGTCGCCACTCTGCGAAGATCTTGTGAACGCTCATTTTAACGCCGTGTCTGTAAAATGGATGTGCTGTAGAGACATGTAAACTAGCCCATACCTTTCATCGCTCTGGCACATTCCTCTCTAGCTACGTGATGCAGTATTTTTGCAAATTTACGGATATTATCCAACAGCTGCTTGCACAAATAATAATAATAAGGGCTTGTAGGAAAGGAAAGACAATTTAAATGCAACACTTCTTTGTAGACGCCTCACCCGTGCCGTAAGAAAAAAGAGGAAGGTAGGAATGAAACAAGAGAGAGAGAGAGAGAGAGAAAGGGGTGCCGTAGTGGAGGGCTCCGTAGTAATTTCGACCAGCTGGGGAACATTAACGTGCACTGACATCGCATAGCACATGGACGTCTTTGCGTTTCGGCTCCGTCGAGAGGTGGCCGCCGCGATAACATTGTGTGATTTAGTCGATTTAGCTTTCACTTGGGAACGAGCTGGCAGAAACGCGCGCTCAGTGACTGGAGCTGGCTTAGGTAAGACAGGTGAAATGTCGGCCGCCGCCATTGAGTAAGAAAAGCTGTCAGGAGCCAACATGAAAATTATAGTTTATTAGCTCAAAAGAACGTAGAAACGAACTGCACAAATAGCATTGCCCCTGCACATTTGCACCATCCGAGTCACCCGCAAATCCGGCCCTCAACTTCCAAGAACCTAGTGCCTACCAGGCTATGCATGCGAAGTAGCTGTCACTATTCAAGTAATGTCAGGAAGTTTAAATAACGGATCTTTTTAAGCGATCTGTGTGGAACGTGAGTATTAGTTAAGGCGCTTAAAGAACGCAGCACCTCTCAACACTTGCGAACGCCGCTCATATAGCTTAAAGAAAAACTGCCCGTGCAAACGCATACTGACGGTTACTGCCCTACAGCTTCGATGTTTTTGGTCGCGCGAGAATTCTCCTATCCGGCGTGGCATGGTAACATCGGTGCGTCCCGGACAACACTGGCTTGTGGCATCGTGAAGTGCTCTTACCCTCCCACGCGCCAACTGTTTGCGCACTGTCGGGATAGTGCGCTAGGAGAGGGTCATAAATATTTGCCGCGGTGACGCGATAAGGACGCCGAGGCTGGAGTGACCACTCGAACTCGCAGCCTTTCCCCAGGGAAAACTCTCGCCGAGATGGTTGGGTCTCGTTTGACCGTTGGCTCGCTATTTACCGGGGCCGCCCACAGAGGGGACAATCCTCCTGCCATACGACTTTGCTCGTTCGCGAACTGCCGGCATGGTCAGACGCTGTTAGAGCACATCTACTGTCTTGTTAGAGTGTCAGTTTGAAAACTTGGTACTTATCAAACACAAATAAAAAACTGTAATTATTATTTTATGGTTGCTATTGAAGCAGTGCCCATAAATATGACTCCTGGATAGCTACACCTCAAGCGCGAAAGAGTAAACTTTTCGCCTTTGTCCCTAGACATAACTCCTCAAAATTCTGAAGAGACAGTGACTATGCTTACGTGTGAGAATGCGAAAACGCCGCTCGTTATGTGGCAGCCATTTCACTTCAAGTGCTTCTAAATTTAATAAAGTTTTATGTCTCCGAGTGTTTGTTGCCCACCAGACCGGTGGTATTCGGACCTTGTCGCTTCGAAGCGGCGAGAGTTTCCGAGTTTTCACGGCATGGTAGCAAGAAGTAGTCGAAGTGCATTCCAGGCTTCATCTCTGTTCATTTCCCGCAATGCTTCAATGCATCGATACTGGTCATCGTCAATCATCGCGTAGGCGCAGCCACCATCTCCCCAGTAGCATCCGATAATTATTGATACTGTATCAATATAGTATACGCTTTCGAAACAGACGTTAGTAAGCTATGCGTACCAAAGCGCGTTCATTAGATCGCTGACTCATGAACTATCTGCCCTTCGTGGCCTATGCACTGCGTTCCTGCCTGTCTATGGCCTGAGTTTGAACCTCAATGCTGACCAATTCCTTGTAATGAATTAGTTCTATCTCCCGGCCGTCCCACTCGCGGCCTTATTTATGAGTATCATCAAAGTTTACGGCGCCGACTACAGCAACAGCGGATTTTCGCGTAATGGGGTTATGGTATCGAATTGCTAAGCTACGCTCTCTGGGCCGCTGTCTTACCGTTAAGGGTTTAATTCGGGTCAGATGGCCAACGACAATAGTACACCTCCGTCAATGTGGAGTCACCGAGAGGTTCGACTGTCATTTGAGTACACTGGTACTACAAGAATACATTTCAGTGTTTAATGAAGCTGGCCATGCGGGCCCTGGATTACTCGTAACGTTAATAATTCTTGCATTGATATCCCTAAGAGCGCTAATGGCAGTTATTGTACATGTCATATGTATTTTAATCTATCGTTCAAAGGCTCAGCATATCCGAATTTTAATATTCCAATTTCATTAATTGAAAATCGGAAATTTTTAAACAGGGCGCGTTGATTTCGTGAAGCCATGCATGTTATCTTGAGGCGAAAACGTAAGCACCATGTAACCCGACGCTTACCCGTATAGTTTAGTTGTAGCGAATTGATTGGCGAAGACAAAGATGGGCTTTTGCCAACCGAAGCTAACGACGTGACGTTCATTCCGTCGTTCAAGATACGCATCTACAACCTCCCATTCGGAAGAAAGGCTTTTTGATTTAGGCACACGAAATTTTCGGCGCGGAGCCGGTTTAGTGCCGGAGGAGCCAGAGTAGCGGTAGCAGGAATGATTCGGACACCGCTGGAGGAGCGAGCAAGATCTTCAGGCGTGATGGGCGAGGAGGGAGGATCCCCTTCTTTGGAGGTTGAAACCGATGTTAAAAATAAAAATACACAGTACAACTGTTCTCTCTATCAATGGCCCTCATATGAACTCGTTGAGGTGAAATTAACTTCAACTGTTAATAGTAGCTGGTAGGATACACTGCAAAAGGGGACGGAACTGAGAGGGCGTATAGCGGATCAGTTCAGCCTGCAAGGAAGAGGAAAATATAACTGGAGCCGCAAGAACGTGTTCAAAAAGCTCACTCTTACATGGTAGAACACGAAAATCAGTTCTATATCGATGTCTTCTAGCTAACGGAACACACTATACACTACTCAACTATATTTCTTTAGTTATAACCTCTTCAGTCAAAAGCGCCATGAAAAGCGAGTGCACCTACATTTAGCCGAGGAAACTGAGTATGATGGTGACTCAAGCAGAGTGAAGCGTCGCAATACTTTCTACTGTAATAGGTAAACATATGGCAACATTTAGCGGTGTGCGTAAATCCGTTATGCTTTGCGGCCCTATAGTTGCACGCCTGCAGCTGTGTTGCTCTTTAGGTTGCGATATTAGCCGAGACAGTTAGACGAACCCGTTTAACGGAGGTCGTGCGGCTTAAGCAAAACAGAGGAATTGTGGCTCGACGTGTAGGCTGTTTCTGCTTTCGTCGCAAGACCTGAAAGTCAACTTTCATCGCCAGGTTAAACGAATAGAACGGGTTATCGGCACATCGTGTCTAATCGCCATAGCACTACCAGCACATGGCACTCTGAAAATGCCAGCGCTTCAATTCGAAAATTCTGCACCCTGCTGGCATTCAACGTCGACGTGGCAAAGCGCTTCTCTCGCGTTGCCTTCTCCCCTCTTTCTCAACGTGCGCGCACAATATATCGTGTCCAGCACCGCGGCGAGGAGCGAATATATCCCCGCTAGATCCTGCTGCGCGGAAAAGCGGGGGCAGGGGCGGCGCTTTTTGGGGTCGCCACCAGGGGTCGCCTTGTTTCACCCTGACTCTGATCTCGTTAATTGAAATTGATGGCCACGAGGGGTATACGCGTGCGCGCTTGGCCGCCAGCGACGACAGGGGGCAGCAGCCCCGCGTCATCAGCTGCTCTCTCGCTCTTCCCTCTCCCTTTGTGTTCGCTTGGCCTATGAACGCAGCGCTGCCTTCGATTGCCTGCGTTACCACCCCATTCCCTCCCATTTCTTCTCCTTCATTCAGTTATCCTTCTTTATATCAAGCGACACACAGTATTCCGTTCGTCGGTAGCTCACTGGCTCTCATGACGCTCTTTGCACTCGTCCCTTCTGCTGTCTTACAATGTGAGCGTGTATTCGGGCTGGCATTCGGCATTTTTGCTTCATTTTATTATTTTGTTCTCATCCACTTGCACTTCCAGCTCGCGTAGTATATATGAGCTGCCGGATTCCACAGAGCCTACAGGCGCCTGGAGAATGGAGAATTTCTTTCTAGCCTCTTTCCCTTTGCAGAAACCCGCTTTCGTCCTGCCGAAATCGGGATTACGCCACCCTTGTCTTCGGCAATCGTTTATTTACACAACGCCAAAGCTTTTTTTTTTTTTTTTAAGCTTCTTGTCTTCAAAGATCACATTCTTTAAAAGTTACAAGGCAGTGCGGAGTTTACTTCTGGACCGAAAGCGATACGGCGGAGAGAAATAAGATAAACGGAACGCTCAACAGAGAAGCGACTTTTACGATAACGCCCTTCGGTTTCTGTTTGTTCTCACAGCTCCGCACGTGTCCATCTGTCCCAAGCAGTGCACTTACAGCAGGAAAAGCCGCCTACTTTATGCTACGGGTAGACTGGAGAGGAAGCTATACTAGCATAAGAAAAGAGTAGCTCTCAGGGGCACATTGCCTAACCTTATACCAGACGATTAGCGCACGTGTACAGTTTTTATTATTTTTTGTCGGGTCTCATAATCTACATTACAATGTATTTTGTGCATTTTTTATTGCTTATTCTGAAACAAAACCTTAAAATAAAATTTTTGACGCAAACATACTAAAAAAAATGTCAACGGTGGGTTTTAACACGAAAGTGTTTAAAATGGGGTTTTAATGGTTTTTGAGGATAAGTAGTGAAAAGTGCACAAAAATGTATTTTAAAGCAGATATGGCACCTTACGAAACGTTTAAGGGTTATTGGTAGTTGACGATATCCTTAATAAATAAAATAAATCAGTAAACTTTTCAGTGGTTAGAGTTGGCACGCTAGTGTGAACTACAATCTTGGGTTAGCTCGTAATCTTCACTATTCCAACTGGTTGAACTCGACAACTGAGTTACAAGGTATTCGTCTCCGAATTTCAAAAGACTTCAACGGTGTAACATTACGGTGTCAAAGACCTCCCGACTGGCATAATTGTTATGCAGAGCATTTCGTCTGCCAGTACAGCCGGTATCCTTTTCAAGATAGTCGTGTACAAACTAGGCACGAGTTTCGCGCTAAACTTCTTGGAGGGAATACGCGAAAAAAAACTTGGAAATTTGTATGTGAAAATTTCAATTACTCGATGTGCTATGAGCACTGCACCAAATGATGACAGCCGACACGTTTCCAGTATAAATTTGCCCGCTAACCACACTGTTTAAATAAAGTATTATTGCTATCAGTTGGCTGAGAGCTTCTGGACGGCCATTGTTCTTTCACTCTGCGTCCACATCAGCGCGTAACTTAGTGCTTGAAGGACTCGGGGAAGTGGCGATTGCTTTGTTTTACATTTTGACCGTCATTTTTTGAACCGTATTGTGTAGTATGGACGCCGACAGATCCAGAAAATGAAAGATATATTTTACCGGTAACTGTTATAATATGTTTAGGAACTCGTTGAAAACTCAATCATCGAGATTGTACAGCAGTTGCAGGTCGTCCTTCGCGCGCTCGTTCAGAGGCGTGGTGACAATACTTGCCATTGCTCATGGTATCCACATAGAAAGCTGTCACGCGGGCAACCATGGTAACATTACAAGCACGTTATAAGTTCATGCTGTCAGAACGGGTAAATGCGTGAAGCTATGGCGCGAAGCCATACTGGAACAGGAAATGCTGATTGCCACCAACATCTATGGGTTGGAGTCAGTGGAATTGAGTTGGGCCATCAAGGACGCCTTTGAAAACGTACGCTGAAATAAGATGATAATTTCGGCATTCGGTTCCGCCGCTACCAGCATCCGCAAAGATCCCAGCGCATCCGATCGTATACGGTGGTAGTGTCTTCCTCATAGAAGACTGATATCATTCACGCCCAATTGGTCTGGCCCTTCTCATACAAAGACTTACGCGTACATCGCAGATGCCTCCTTTTGATGAAAGAGTGTTCGATCCTTACATTTAAAGGTATAAAATATGAGACTTGAATGTACATGCATGGCTCCTAACAGTTTTCAGCTCGGTTTGGTTTGGTTTGGTTTGGTTTGGTTTGTGGGGTTTAACGTCCCAAAGCGACTCAGGCTATGAGAGGCGCCGTATTGGAGGGCTCCGGAAATTGCGATCGCCTGGGGATCTTTAACGTGCACTGACATCGCACAGCACACGGACGCCACTCCGTTTCGCCTCCATCGGAACGCAGCCGCCGAGGTCGGGTTCGAACCCGTGTACATCAGCTCGGTGCAGGATTACAAATTCCTTTAACGGCGCGGAATTCGCCTGCCTTGACGAGCACGTGAGTACTGAATCTTGAAAATTTAGGTTAGTAGCGGAAGTGAGGGCCATGTTTAAACGCGTGGTACAACGGGAGTGGAGCGCTTCGTGAACCAAGGTCTCCTAGTGTGCAACTCCAGAAGCTAGAGAAAAGAGCCCCTTTCCGTCTGCCTGAGGCAAACGCGTCACACAGGATGTCCCCGCCGATGGATACAGCTGTTCTGGAAGTCGGCTGATTAACGTGACAAGTGTCGTTTGTCTTCGTTTTCTATCACTAGAATATCTTTCGTTTTTTTTTTTAATTCTGGATGATGTCCTGTGCATATTTCAGGAGTATTTCCAAAATTGGTTACATGAACAACTACGTAATTTTGCTTTCGGACCTCCCCTTCTAGCCCCAAAACCCAACACAACATGGCCTGACCTTCATAGCTACGGCGCACATTTTTTTCTTGTCTAATAGCATGGTCGGTGATCATTTTTTCTCTATTTTTTCTGCCTTTTGGAGCCACAAAAAAAAAAAAAAAACGGGAGTGTGAAGTGTACCTACCTCCCAAGCACGAATACAAGAACTTTTATTTCTTTATAGTTATTGATAGTAAGTCATTCCAAACTATTCGCAAACGAAACGTGTGTGTGCCTATGCGTCAGGACGACATCACGATCGAGTTCTTGATAAGTATGGTGTAATAACCTTTCTAACAAACAAAAAAAAAAGCTAACCTTCTCCCCATAAGTCGCAATTCTAGAGGACAAAAGCGCAGCGCCTACCCTCACTGCCGGAAATCAGTGCGAAATGTACCTTGATAGTACTTTCCCTGAATAATTCAGGCAATACATATGGAACAGGGGCAATTATTTTCGAAATGTTGGTGTGTCATGAAAAATTAACTTCTAGACCAGGAGAAGTTTATTGCAAGTATCTTCTGAAGCGCTGCTTCTAGATATTTTTGATTGCAGTATAATGATGTGCCTTAACAGACACGACTCTTGGCTTAAATATCGTTTTTTAGTGACCTGCTTAAATGGGACGCGTACATAGCACCAGAATTGTAACTGCGTTTATTGGCTACTCTAGACAAACACAGCTTTTGGGAGGCCCTTTTATGTCTGGTAGAAGATCGTATTTTGTGAATGCATCGGTGAGGTATGCATTTGCACTGCAGTGTAGTGCACTATTCGCGACCGTGTTGGTATTTG
The DNA here is from genome assembly GCF_055883805.1 of Amblyomma maculatum. NCBI lineage: Eukaryota > Metazoa > Arthropoda > Arachnida > Ixodida > Ixodidae > Amblyomma > Amblyomma maculatum. Next base: position 90,495,833 of record NC_139350.1, read on the forward strand.
TTCCCTTCAGAGGACTGATGGCAACTATTTAATCAATAATAATGGCCGGGTCGGGTCCTGGACAGTGGCACATTAAATGGAAGATGCAAGCTGAATTACTTCAGGATTATTTAGAGTACACTTCAGACGGTTACAATAGCGTCATTATGTGGTGATAAATGAACGTTCGAAAAAATGACAGCCTATTTATTACTTTTGACACAAATACACTGTAAGCTTAATTGTTGTGCATCATACCCAATTCAAGAATGCGTCATAATCTTGACATAACTGCGCCCCAAAATCTCAAGGAAATCTCAATAAAAAAAAAAAAAGCGCCTTAGCCAAAAACTCAGAGGTCAGTTTTATTGGGTAATAGATTACGAACTAAACTCAGTAGTCATCAGAAAGAGAAATTTAAAGCCATACTGCTTAAGCTAAAAAATCATCACACATATTTTGAATGGTTCCTTAAATAAAAATGGTTCTTTGGACAACTTTTGTATACGGAAATGAATATGACGGACAGTTAAAATATAAGTATAAAATTGCAAATCTCAAGCAATAACTAATTAAACTTTCATAGTGTTGGCTGGCATAGCTACTATGTGACAAACAAAACACCTGGGGTAAAACCCGAATTCTTTCGATATTCATTCAAAGCTGAAGCGGGGGGCTGCCTTTCGAAGCTCAGCTCCTGATCTCCAGGGGACTAGGACATGGATTGGGGTTAGAGGGTAACGGAGGCCTACCCAGCATAGGACCTCCCTCATTCCCTTCCCTTTTACCATAACTCACTCACTCACTCACTCACTCACTCACTCACTCACTCACTCACTCACTCACTCACTCACTCACTCACTCACTCACTCACTCACTCACTCACTCACTCGCTCACTCACTCACTCACTGACTCACTCACTTCGCAAGGTATTCAGAAATGAAAGATGCCTTTGCGCCATAGGCTACAGGGGATGAGAACTGGCTGCGCTTAAAGCAACCTTTCTGAGTCGGAGTCCTAATGCTATGATTAATGCAAGCCCTGGACTCACACTCCGATACACAGGGACGCTACAAGCTCTTGACTGGACTTTTTAGTTCACAATGTTACGTTAGTTGCATGTCATATCTGTAGGTCACACGTCCAGTAACCGAGCAGTTACAGTGGCGTACACTCTTTTTCATAGGTATGAGTGTATATCCTCCCGTCTCCCCTCTGCGGAAACACCCAGTTGTAGATCCGCTGCGTCGGTCCAAGTAATATGACCGTAAGTAACTTTGTTCCGGCCTTTACGCCTGCGCCTAAGTTGGCAGCCGTTAAATAACCGAATAACCCGATCAGTTGGTAGTGCGAGGTGAGTCCGCCTGGGCGCTACCTCCACGATGCGTCGACCACAATGGAGCGCTCAAACTTTCAAGCCACGCGCTCGCGGACGGAAACAACGGAAGCGCTTCGCAAGCAAACTTTCTAAACGCCCTCGGCAAACACGGCCGATTGATCTGCCGCCGCGGTGGTGCCGAGGCGCACGTGGCAGCGGGACATTCGCGTTTTCATCGTGACCCCTAATTTTCCCCCCGCAATATATAGGCTTCAGACGTGGCTGAAACCGTACACCGCCTCCCAGCGGTGGCCTCAAACAAGGGCTTGTCTCTCCGGTTTCGCACGGCGCAGGTTTCGTGAGTCAGCTGACCAAGCACGCGCGGGGGACGGCGCTAGCCGCCGCACGTGCCAAGCGTCAGCCGACCCGGCCATTCACGCAGATCCTCGAAAACTATGCCGCCGGCGCATGCCGAGTCCCTTTGGTGCCCTTTCCTCCCCCGGTATAAACGGTGCGCTAAGCCGGCGAGCGAGGACAGTCGGGGTCGCGGGGCATTCCAGGAGCGCGAAGAGGGGCAAGGAGCCCGGCAAGGGTCGGAGGGAGCGCGCGTCCGGAGAGATCCTCCCGAAACGCAATATCACAGGCTCAAAGTCGTTTTATATTGGTTTTTCACCCTCCCCCGACTCAGCGATCGAAGGCCAACAAGGGAGGCATCGGTCCCCCTGGGCGCCTCTTTGCCGCCGTCGTCTGGTGGGAGAAAGTATGGCAGGAATGCGAACAATGCGCGCGCCCCGGGCTTCCTGCGACGTTCAACGATTTATGAAACGCCGCGCTCGCTTCGTCTCCGCCTCTTCCTCCTTAGCAGCCAGCGAGGACAGCGCTGGCAAAGCGAACAGCAGCGCACCCGCTGCTTTTGCTTCGCGACGCTTGGCCCCGTTTCTTTTGCCTTTTCGTTTTTCTTCCTTTGCCTCCTTTCGCTCGTCTTCCCGCCTTGTTCTTCGTGGCGCTCTTCGCTCCTTCTGGTAGACGGCGTTGTTTGCTCCCGTTTGCGCTTCAGTGCTTCTTGTCTCGCTTCTTTTTCTTCCCTCACGCGGGTAGTCCGTTCGGTGCTTCTTCACGTCCTGACAGCGCTCAGGCTTTTGCGGAGTTTCGGGCAGACGGGTCGCTGCTGCCGAGAAAGGGACTCGGCTAGAGTGAGGAGGGGAAGTCGGTGAGCGCGCGTTTCATCTCTGTCTTCTTTCTTCGCGCTTCTGCACCGCCGGCTTCCCCCTGTTTCTTTTCTTTCTTGCTTTTCTCTTTTTGCTGTCGTCCACGCGCCAGACAGGTCGCTGGCTGGTGTCCCCCGCGTGTGCTGTTATGTGTTGGCTCTCTCGCCTTCTTTTTTTCGTCCATTTCGTCCCTACCGTTTGCCGCAGCATCTCCTTCACCGCATGCCACGCGTAAGCATGTACAGTCTTATATAATTCTTTGCTCCGTCGCTCTTTTAGTCCCTTTGTGTGCGCGGCCCTCCTGCGGCACGCTTTGCTGAGTCTGCATGCAACAACTCTTCTCTTATTTCTTCGCCGCGGGGCAGAGCAATGTGTTTGGCGACTCTTTTGTCATTTCGTTTGTGCGCGCGCCGTCGTTCCTCCCACGTTTTGTGGTCCCAGATCGTGCGCGAGCGCTCCCTTCAGTGCATACAAGTCTGAACCTCATATGCACGACGTCAGTCAGGACCCAGGGACGGCTGCGCTTTTTTTATTGCCGGCGATGAAGCTCTTGGCGCAGTTCCCTCCCGTCTTATTCTCTTGCTCGCGAGTCGCTAACACCCCCCGAAAGAGTGCTACGTGCATAATGTGGCCTGCTTTGATGAAAAGACTGCTCTGCCTGCATGGATATAATCGCTGCAACACAGGCACGCTCCGTATCATCCAGAATGTAAGGCCTATGTAAATTTTGCCGCTGTTTTTTTCACAGTGTTTCCCGTGAGATCGGTCTGCGTGGCTGACAATTCTTCATATATTCGTATTTAAAATTGGGCCATTGCAATCAGGCACGTTAATTGTCGACGTATAAGTTGAAGTATGTTGTTAAAGCTTCACAACCTATACCTGTTCATCTTTTAGTAGCACATATCCAGCACGAATGCTTGAGAGCAGGTGATAATTTAACGCCGTAGATATACGCTGCTTAACTGTATACTAAAAAGCTCATTAAGATATTTTAACTCGTGCGCCAGTCCAACTGTTTTGCTAATGTGGCAGAGCATGTCAGTTTGAACTCTTTTATAGCTGTGGGCAGTAAATTTGTGGTGTTCCGCAGCGCAAGTAGTAAATTACTGTGATACGTTAACTAGAGACTATCTGTAGTGAAATTAGGAGAAACGCGCCGTTTCCATCTTTAAGCCGTGAAAACCTGTGCGAAATCGCGCTATGTAAAAAAGTACCCGGAGGTGTAAAATTTCGCGATAAAACGTTTGCCTCTAAACGTTTCTCCTTCTCTTCCATGGCCATTTTAACCCACTGAACTATGAAGTTAGAAGGACGCTGTCATCCCGCTGTTAACTAGAACCTTTAACGCAGGGCTACCGTGCAGGGACGAGCTAAGAGCGCATGCGTATAGATTTCAATCAGAGGCCAGGTGAGGCAAGCTAGGCAGGAAGGCATGCCTGGGTGCCAGGATTAAGAACACGAGCTCCTGTCGGTGCCGTTTTGGATGCGTTGAAAGCAGTGCCAGGGATAATGGTCTTCGCTGTTCTGGCAATGACAATAAGGAGTTTCTCCCAAAGCTCTAATACATGCTTACTAAATTAACTTTGCAAAGGAATTCAGTTCACAGATAATTACGTTACTACGGAATCAACGTTAGGTTACTTAAGTAACGCAGAAATCTGGGCGAGTTGGTGAACATTCATGATGTAAAAAATAGCGCGAAAAACACACGGAGAGAAAGGGCGACGCAGTACAGCGCGTCGCCCTTTCTGTCCGTGTGTTCTTCGCGCTATTTTTTATATCATTAGGTTACTTTCGTTAAGCGCCCGTCCCTTATATACTGCTCCAATTTACTTCTCACAATATACGCCGATTTCTATAGATCTCTTCCTCAGGTTACTCGAAAGCCTTGCGCGCGTCACTCAGGCCTTTTGCAGCTAGGGATTTGAGTGATCATCAGCCATTCAACAAAACTATATAAGAGTTAGCGTGGAGGCAAAGCGCACCTTCGTGTGATATATTTTAACACCCGCATGAAAAAGAGATAATTCAAAAAAAGAGCCCAATCATTTGCACATTCTTAACAGTGGAGGTCGCGATGGCAATGCCTTCGGGGGTAGACAAAAAACTAACCCGGTCTGGATAACTAGAAAATATTGGACTTGCAGCAGTGCGTGAGGGGAAATTCGACTGCGGATCCGCGGAACCTGGGCCGGTGCCCGCACTGGTGGTGGAGCTACGAGAAGAGAGGCATGACCGCAGATTCATTATTAATATAAACAGCGCGTTCGCGCTGTTTATATTAATAATGAATAAGTACCAACTCACCCAACAAAGTATCTTAGTATGACCGCAGATATGTTCGTAACAAGAAGGAGGAGGGAACAGGGGAGGGGGGGGGGGGGGCATTACAAACACGAGAAAAAAAAAAACAGGTCAAAAATGTTGCGTGCTTCAGTTGGCTGACTGGCCCAGATTTGGAAGCTTCACCGCAGTATGTGCGCGCATGCGTCTTGACTGCAGCTTTAAATTCCTAAAAAGGGACGTTGGTAGCCAGGAAATAAAGTATGCCGTTTTTTTCTCATGCCAACCAAACAATTGGCCTTGCGTTTCACCCATGTAGTGAAACTATCACGCCACTACTTAAAAAGATCTCGAAAAGTGAGGGAAAGGGCTCCCTTCACTTTACGTTGATTTAGAGCTTAAGAGGAACTGCAGAGAGTTCGCTGCACGGCTAAGGACACCCCTCCCCCCCCCCCCCCCCACACACACACACACCCACAATAAGCCACAAAACTCTGCTCATTATTTATACAGCTAATGGACCAAAATCATCGTTAACTTCTTATGTTTCGAATTTTGGGGGTTAGTCCCAATGGAGATTTCGAAGTCGTGAATAAGATGATACCTTATCAGTTTTCTTCTACTCCAATCAGTTTCCTCTAGAAAGTGAAACTGTGGACGAGACAGCCCGACACAGAATGGTCGTCCGGTGTTGACATCTAGAGACCAATTACGTCGCGTCATGCATATTCTTTTGCCTTGCAGCTTGGTGCAAGGGAAATTCCAGTCATTGTCAGCTGCGTGGTCATTATTTTTAAGAACGACGGACAGAAATAATGGGCATGACACGTCACTGTAGAGCAGGCTGTTCGAATTTGGCGCCGTAAACATTACGACATGTCACCATGCAACGGACGTAGAATCTGTACCAAACTCTTGAGCGCCTCTTAAGTTCAGTTTTGGTTTCGCGCGGAAAAAAAAGGGACCGCACTTTCTCGCGGTGCAGGAGTTATTTTTAGAAAATGAGTTTTTTTTTTTTCGTTTTAAAAGCATCAGTGGGCTCGACTTGTTCACGGCTTCCTCATAGGGATTAACCAGAAGCTGCAATGATTAAAAGAGCTAATTAGTCAGTTTTAGTAAACCATGGGCTCGCTTGTCTTAGGATGTGTATGCAAGAATATGCCGTATAGTGGGTTATAACTTATAAATTATAGCTCGCGGCGCGCAGAAGTAGTGAAAGCATGCTTGTCTAGGAAATGTATATAGAAAGTTTCTAATTTCCCATGCAGTTTTACATTGCCATGAGTAATACATGCACAGCCTGAGACTTCACGCGAGGTGCAAGCAAGAGCAGAGCTTCCAGTACCCCCCTTCTGTCAACGCAAGCTGAGCTTGTAGTGTGCAGAAAGGACTTGACATAGCGCACTGCGCGAAGGTGCACCTGACATGAGGCTTCCGAGAGGAGTCGGGGCAATGAGCGGGGAAGAAATCGACCGTGCTGAAGAAGCCTGCTTTGTTGCTCCCCGCTGAAGCAACAGAAGCCCTAGAAGCAAGCGGCTACGTGAAACCGCGACCCTTTTTCCCGGAGCAAGAATCCGTACGGGAATCGAGAATGGCATGCAATTCGACCACCACGTGTCTTCATGCTCTTGCATGATGGCCAGTGCGGCCGAGGAAACTTAATGGAAGGACTCCATTCTGGTCGGTTGGACGAAGGCATAAGCAAGGAGGGGGAGGGGGGGGGGGGGAAGGGGAGTAGCGTTGCATAAATTGAAACCCTTTGAGAGCGGGTATTCTAATGGCGGATTTCGATACCATAGTTGACTCACGGCTTGTCCAGACAGTGGCTTAGTACTTGTTACTCTGCCTCCCCTCCCCCCCTCCCTCAAACCAGAGAAAATATAGCATGGGATCTGTAGAACTAAACGGTAAATTTGATGCAGCTGCCTAGAAAACACACATGGACGGGGAATTATGAAATGGGGACCATGACAGCGCACCAAAGCAAAAGAAGACCCCCCCCCCCCCCCCCCCCCGACCACCTGCTACAATGTTAATCACTCCAGTCTGTCTATATTCAGTTCCCTGTATACACCACCTCGATATTCTTCTGCTGCTACAGTGTGAAGTGCTACGTCAAAATTTGTAAGCAACACGTCCCTGTTATTGCTCGAACAGCCCACTAGGAGTTAATCAACTGTGCGCGTAGGCCTTCGTGCCCTGTGTTAATCTTAGAATGAACTAATCCAGCTGGACGGAAATCAGTTGATCAGTCGACTTAAAAAAAAAAAAAAAAAAAAAAGCAATGACCGCAGGAGAATTAGTAACACATTGAAATAATAAAAGTGACAGCGTGCTTCCCTCTGCGCAGCCCCTCTCTCCTCCTCCACCGAAGTACCCAGAATCCTCCAGGAAGGAGACAAGCCAGAAAGCTGGGTAACGCGAGCAGCCCGCAGGCGAGCCATTAAACCCGTGCAGGGATAGCTCAACGGGTCATACCTTCATTTCTCCCCTACATATATGTTTGTTGCCGCGGCAAGGTTTATTATCTTTGCTCCGCCCTCGGCGGTGCGCTCTCGCTTCCGTCCAAGCGCTTCCGCCCAAGTGGGCCGCGACGCCGTCGCCGTCCTCGACGCCGAGAAGGGGCACCCTGACTAGAGCTCGGTTGCTCTGCTTACTCTGTAAACGACCGGAGAGCGGGCCCCGTATCGACGAACCATCTAGGGTCATCCGGTCGTCTCACCGGAGCGTCCGTGGGTACTTCGGCAGCACGACACAACGCGAAGGAAAACAAAACAAGAATCCCACTAAGGGAGGCCGGAGCGAGGAAAAGAAACAAAATGCTGGCAGCCGCAACGATCCTAATACAAACAGCCGCGCCACCGTGAGAAGAGAACGGCTACAGCGACGCTGGTTCGGAGCGCAGAACACGGCCAGAACTCCGCCAGAGAGGAGGAACTGGGCGGAAGAGAGAGTGGGCCTTTTGGCCCCTTGCGCCCGCCCTCGTCCTAGTCCGGGTTGTCTGGCGCCGCCAACTAATAACAGGCCTTTTAAAGCGCTCCTCCTACGAAAGCTGGCCGCCGCCTTCCGCACTTGACATTCCCCCCACCCTGCAGTCTGGCAAGACCTCCCCTCCACACTGCGAGTGTTGCCACTTTGCGTCGCGAGATGGTGCCGCCACAGACGACTCGCTAACATAAATAAGCGGCTGCGATCGAGAGCCTTCAAGGTGCGACCGTGGTCGCTGTCCTGAGTGTTTGGCCGTGCAGCGCTTACAGCCGTGGTTTCTCCGTAGATCGCACTATGCGGCCTTTTCCTTCTGTTCAGAAGTAAAGACGCCGCATAGTACGAGGCGCGGTCACTCACCACTAGTGCAACGCTGCGCGATATTCGCCCGAAAAAACGTGGCCGAGCGATACCACCAGTTACGAGTAACAGGAACCGAACATGATTCCTTCTTACTCTGTATGTGCCTACCTAAGCTACAAGTAGTTAATCATCCTTGCTATAAACCCAGTACATTATTTACCTTTACTTGTCAGTTGGTGGCTTTGCTATACGGCTGTTTTCTAGGCCTTCAACCAAACGCCACGTCAGAGTGCAAAATGTCCCCTCACTGATTCATCGTAAAGTTAGTTTTCATACGGTTGTTAGTTTGTATAGCTTAAATATATCCAGTGCCCTCAGCACACACACACACACACACACACACACACACACACACACACACACACACACACACACACACACACACACACACACACACACACACACACACACACACACACACACACACACACACACACACACACACACACACACACACACACACACACACACACACACACACACACACACACACACACACACACACGCACACACACACACACACGCACGCACGCACGCACGCACACACACACACACACACGCACGCACGCACGCACGCACGCACGCACACACACACACACACACACACACACACACACACACACACACACACACACACACACACACACACACACACACACACACACACACACACACACACACACACACACACACACACACACACACCGCTATTCCTCCACACCCAGTATACAATCTTTGAAACGTGTGTGTACTCAGAGTTACGAGTTTCATTTGAAAACGCAGTGCTGCTCCTTTTTTCCGTCAGGTACTGTAGAACGCGTGCAGAAGTCCACTGCCACCACCTCACGCATCTCATGACTGCGCGGAACCGATCATATTGGAGCGTATATCAATGCATGCCAGCAGGCAATCAGCTACATTGCTTGATCATGAGTAAGATTGAGCTTTTAGATACATCTTTCTGACCTCTTATCTCAGGCATTTCTCACTGATGATGAAATCACGTGGATAAAAAAGGAAGTTGGAGCAAGCATAGGCATTTGCTAATGTTCAGCTTTGAAACAGATGTGGTACACATGCTTCCAACACAGTATTTTTTTTAATATTGTGCTAGAATAACGGATCCAAAGGAAGACGGGCTTTAATGAAATTGACTAATTAAATATTGCAGTCGCTCGCTCAAACATGGTAGACATACTAAAAGGTGAAATTTATAAATTTGTTCAGCTAACAGTTTGTTGAAACAGTTGCTCCCGTTTGGAGTAAATGTAGCTATTATTGGAATTTAAAAAGGTTTTCTCGTTTTGAGATCACGCATTGCTGAACGTTGGGAAAGGAAGAAAAATAGACACAATTTTTTTACCTTCCTCTGATTAACAAAATGACAGCTACAGCTCTATTGTAGCCCCTAATGAAGCAGCAGCCACTTCCACTATATAATACTCATTCATGAGATATAGACTGCGGGCAGGAAAGATAAAGATATTGATTTAGTAACTTGAAAACCACAGAGTTCGGTGCTTTCGAACACATGGATCATGGCTAAGTGAATTACACGCGCATACTACAAAACCGCTCTGAATGTCTACAGGCTTTGAAGTTCAAAACAGCTACTAAGTTATCAAGAGTAAGCTTTCTTCGCAGTTTTGTGTTCGATGAAAACCTACCGGGTGCCGGATGAATGCTCACTAAGCCGAAAATTTGCACTGCTTTGCGTTTGTCGACATCAATAACGAGTGCTGGGTAGGTTTAAGTTCAGTCTTATTGCGCAACATTAGGTGGAAAAGCAAGTAATAATTCGTCAGGGCCCACTCGAGTATAGCCCACATGGTTACAAAGAAGAGTTTTATAGCTTTCTAATGAGTCCCCTAATTGCCTAATTTAAAGTACTCTGCCTCGGGGTTTTTCTTTCAAATATACTTTCGACTTAGACTAGATTGTTAGATCAGGTTTAATAATCTGTTTTCATTACAAGCTGTAATAATTCATCCAGCCCTGCTGCCAACATTTCAAGGGAATAGAATGGAGGTTATGTGTACAATTAAAAAAGAATCAGTATTCTCGGGTGAATTCAAAGGCTAGATATAAGGACATATTGGTGTGCTTTCGTCCGGTTTTATGCAGAGACTGGCATGATTATCTGAGCTGAACTGTTGTCTCGCGTCACTTTCATTTCTGGATTCCAAAGTACAGCTACTGGTTACCTCCCAAGTTTATGGTTGTCATCTCACTTTGCCCAAGACTGTTTTCACATGCAGGTCAAAACATTTGGAGCGACTCGTCTAAAAGTTGCGCATCTGAGGAAGTTTCGATTCTCGCAGTGACTCACTCAGCTACGACATACCGCCTCAGCGCGCGTGCCGTCTCTGCGGCTTCTCGCGGGAACGCATGAGCGAGCCGTAAGTAACCACCGAAGCGGCAAGAGTTCTCGGACCACGCTTACAGGCCCCGCTCTCTCCAGCGGTGCAGCAGACTGCGGCACAACCTCCCCTGTTGCGCGGACTACAACGACTTCCCTTCTGTCCGGCCAGCCTCCCTGCCGTCCCGGCTACCCAGCAGTCTAGCTCTGTTTATATTGCAGCCCGAGCGCGGCAGGAGCCAGTGTTGACCCAAGATCGTTAAGTAAATACCTCACAGCGCCTCCGGCTGGCGGCGAAGCGCGCTGCAACTGCAGAGACTCCCTCCTCTGCCAGCGCGTTCCTCCTCCTCCTCCGTGCTAGCGCGCAACACCGCCACGAAGCGGGGCGCTGCGGGATGTCTTCTTGGCCGCTCGCACGCGCCCGGGCAAACAGAGAGCGCCGAGTGCTCCGGCTTAGCCGCCGACTGTGAGTCCTTGCAAAATCGCGCGCGGAGGTGGGAGCAAGCGTGCGTGCGTTCTAGTGTGTAGAGGGGTCAGCAGGCGGGGGAAGGCATTAATATTGTATCTCTGAATCACTCACGACGCCGGTGCGCGCAAGCGAGCATACAGGATCCTCTTCATTGGACCGTGGCTGGCAGAAAGAAAGATGTGTCGTTAGGATTAGCACTGGCGCTGCGCCCGCGGTCTTTACACCGTTCGCCCCGGGGAAACACGGTGCGAGGAAATAAAAAGCACGGCGCCAGAGAGAACACCAAGTTTGCTCCCTGTGGTCGGTCGTCGATGCGAACGAGGGGAGGTGGCATGAACGATAGCAGGAGCGGCACCTGAGTGAGAGAGGTGTTTTCGTCGTGAGCGTGATGGTTCGGAAGGAGGAGGGTGCAAGGACGGAGAAAAGTTAAAACGTCAAAAGCGGTTAAGAGGCGCGACTCTGTGCGAGAGGAGGAAGGAGGGTGTTCAGTCGGCCACCTCTTTATTCTTGCGCCCGGCAACGCCTTTGCCCTGCTGCCCTTTGAGCGGGGGCAGTCAAGCGATTGCCCCAGGGTAAGCTCCCGATAAGGGAGGGAAGAGGCTGGTGGAGGAATTGAGGGGAGAGCCGCAAATCGGTCATTTGGGGATTTACCGCGGATTTGTTCTCCCAGATCGGGAATCAAGGAGCCGGTATTTCCCTCAGCTTTCAGCCGCATCTCTTCTTTCTTTCTTGCCCTCTTTTATTGCCAGCACAGTGCAAATGAGAAATGATCTACTTTGACCTTAATTTTTATTTATGTTCTTTTCGTCTGTATAGCACTTACTACAGGAGAGCTCCGTGCTTATTGATAAGCAGGCAGTGCCGCCAGTATAAAACGAGCTGCAAAAGATTAGGAGACCTGTCGAAGGTCTCCGGTAACTTTAAAATAGTCGGAAACATGAAATATTATTTCCTTCAGTACACCCGCATCGTTCCGTAGGGAAGTGCTTCTGACGAAGCGGCGGCGTGTGATGATGAGGGTCGTGCAAGTGGCGAGCGTTAAAAAGCCTCAAGTTTTACTTTCATTTCATTTAAAGTCAGGTTTAATAGCTCAACGTTATATTTAAAGAAAGTACACATAACTACACACATTTTATTAAGTACAATTTCAAAAACATGCTGCGCTTGTCGTGACGTCTTAGTTGACAGGCTTTGGCTTTCCCGCATTAAGGTTCAATGCGAGGTGAAGTATCCTTGCGGAGGGAACTTTGCGCGCTGCGGTCAGAACGTTAAGGCACCGATAGCGGACTAAGGGCATGCCATGGTGCATACAGTGAGATGGCATTTAATTAAAAGAGGTTATATATTCCACAGAACTGAATGAAAGACAAGAGGTGATTCCCTATTGCTTTCCTATAATTCCTTGACCTCTGACAGCTCGTTGGGAGTACAAGTAGAATGCTTTGAAGCGAGTAAACGAAAGGAGTAGCAGGTACTGATGAAATGCAAAATTACGACACATAAAAGAAAAAGGTTTGTCTGAAGATAGTTGTTCCGTAAAGGGAGGAAATTAAAAGCTAGAAACTATGCCCTCCCGAATAAAAGAATAAAAACACAGGAGACCCAGCAAATGTTGCGGATGTGCAAACTCGTGCACACCTAATAGATGGAAGCGAGTTCATCCTGTTGTGAGCACTTGGCGTCCGAGAATGGCACGTGTACATAATGCACTGGCAGAACAGGCACTTAAAGTTAGGAATCTGAGAGGAGGTGGCAATGGAGGACTATGAGTAAGGTGAGGGAGCGAAGGAAGTGGAAAAGGACGCCAGCAGCGAGGAAGAGAAATCTCTTCTTTCTCAGAGAGAATACGACAGGTATAACCATGACTACCCTTCCCACACCGTAGGGCGACAGTTATATATGTAAAACCCACAACAAATTACATTTCGACCACCTGCAGTATGGTTGAAGAACCACAGGTGTTCGAATGTTCCGGAGCCACCCACTAGCTGTGACATCGCTCATACTCTGCGTCGGTTTAGAAAATTAAACTTAGTAAAGTAAACCAAATGCTAACAAATTACGTGCGCCTTTCTTAAGAAGGCGTCGCACAGAATTGACAGTTTAATCAGTAGATGATTTAGGGGGGAGGGATAAGTTTTGCGACAATGACACGAACTAGAAGGACATGCCAGACATCTTGCCAACATACGTAATTGAGGCTAAGGTATATGTAAGGGACCGATGGGCACAACAGATAAGCGCGGGAAGTCGAGGAAGGTATGTGGCTATGAGCCCAGCTCCTCTTCGGAGTCTTGCAGCATGAGGAGACGCAGGTGGTGCGCAGACAGAACGGCGTCGAGAGGGGTGGGGCGCTTTACTAGCTGAATGACAGGCAGAGAGTCTCCGAGGAGGGAGACATAGACGGTACTGTGCACACCAGCTTGAGCGCGCCGTCTCGACCCTCAGTCGCAGGTGAGACGTCCATGCACGCCAGAACTTGAGGGAATGCGGTGGCGAGCCCTTAACAAAAGCGGTACGGCCTAGCGACAGGCGAGCGATGGTAGGGCCACTGACCGCTCTTTTCGTTTTTTTTTTTTTTGTTTTTTTTTTGTTTTTTTTTTTTTTTTTTTCACCGCTAAGCCGGAGTCGCGAATGTGACAAGTCACTGCAGGCGAGGGGTGAGAGATGGCGGCTGCCGGCCGGGAGTCAAGATTACTCATTGACTCCAACTTTGTAACGGCCAGGTGCACAGTATAATGTAGGGAGAACGTGACCCAAGGAGTTTGGCGTTCCTTTTTTTTTTTTCTTCTTTCAGCGAGAGAGTGTTTAGTCCTCTTAAAGTTGAAGTGAGAGCTGTACGTCACAACGAACCAATCAGGTTGATGGTTGTGGTGATTGGACGTTGTGGAAATTAGGGCTGGACCTCAGGGGGTAAAACCGAGCCCGAGGGCCCAGTCCGGCGTTCTGGGCTAGGTTTAGATGCTCTGCATCGTTGGCTATGCCGAGGTGGGAATATTTCCCAGTTAGCCAGTTCCACCTTGCATCTCTGTTGTAAATGTTGTAAATATTTGCTGTGTGTTTAAATATTCAGTTATTATTCTCATGAACTCCTGTCTTCAAGTCTTCGTTCATACCGTCTCCGACGGGGCGCCTCTGGCGCAAGAAACCTCCGCTGAACCACGTTGTCGTCTCTGACGACGCACTCCTTTTGCACAAAGGAAAAGAACCAACAAAGGAACTTCACTATAATAGTAAAGTTTCCGCTGAAAAATCTACCCCCTTCACCAAAGTGCTCGTAGCAAGCACAGCGATGACTAATGTCGTATAAATTCTACGAATATGTCGGTGCTATACATTGTCCCTGTGATTACATTGATTTTGAGTGCGATGCAATAACTGGTATATGGCAGTATGTCGTTTTGAGAAAGTTCTGCAAAGCAGTTTAGTGAGAAGGGTGGCATGAAATAAATTGTGCTTGCATGATTATCTCTTGTATTGGAACAAAGAGCAAGTAAGCACTATTGGAGTTACTGAAGTCATGCACTGCAATATTTTAATTTTTTATAGCTCTTAGTGACGAAAATAACCATTGTATTGCAAATGGCCCGACTGCAACACATTAACGCGAAAAAGTATGAAGCCAAGCCTAACTCTCGCATGCCTTAAAGCTAACGAACCGCTCAGAGATGAAAAGGGACTATACGCTCACATTGTTAGCGTCATTTTTCCGCTCTTTACACGAAACACTTGGCAGCGCTGAGCCATTCCTAACGATTCGCGCGGTTTGGCAGCGCCAGCTCGCTTCGATGACGATGGTTGCGAGCGCGCAGCGACGAAAGGGTACGAACCCGTCGGAGTGGCGCGGAAAGGCTTGGGCACAAAACGGCTTCATGGTCAACTTAACTTTCGTGCCCCCAGGGTGAAATTGGGCGTGAGGGGCCGAGTGCTTTTAAAAGTCCATTACGCAACGCCGGGGTTGGTGCAGGCGCACTCCCTCTAAACGAGTGGCACCGGCTACGCCACGGCTGTTGCCATACGCGCGGGTGTGTTGGCCACCGCGTTTTTCGGCGGGAAAAAGAGTGAGCATTTGTTCAAAATGGCGATAAAAAAAAAACGGAAATGCACGAAACAAATGTCTTCACCTCTCTTAAAGACTAAATAGTAAAGCGGGTCCTTGCAGAACCGACTTGTAAAATGTGCGAAAATGAAGCCGGAGGGACCATACGGTGCACCAAAAGGTTCTTCATCGCTGAAAAACGTATCTGTGCCCGCAGCAGCCGGCTATTAAGCAGTTGGCATCTTCGCAAATTGATGACTCCCTCCACCATGCCCGAGTTTCGAAGTAGCAACTACAACAGATTTACAGCGGCGATCACTCACTAGTTCCGAATTTCCTCCCCCCCCACCCTCCCTCCTCTTTCCTCTCTCCTCTATACGAAGCTACCTGTTAAGTTTGAAAAGGAAAGCTTTATATAGAATCTGCCCACTTTTCAGGTGCTACGCTTTGAATTAAACAAACACAGCGTCAAAACGCTGTCGACTATTTAGCTTTGCTAATTACTAATTAGACACAATTCCATTCGTTTTTTTTCATCAGGCTTAAAAGTCAAAAGGCTTAAAAGTCCTGGGAGGTGTACTTGCCTTTTTATTTTTCTTGGAATGAGAGAAAGAACGCCTTTCAAGCATAGTAAAATCCACATCGCTGGACAACAGTAAAAAAAAAAAAAAAATGGTGCCATACGGGTTGACCGGAGGGAGGGGGGGGGGGGGGTGACACCACAAAGTCCACTTCGTGGCCTCTCAAGTTCACTTGAGAGGAATGAAAGAGTTTATCCCAGAAGCACGGAGAAGGCAGGCACTCTCCTCCTCGCTAACCTTGCATGTTGTTTTTGAAGCTGTACTGCTATGGAAGGACTCAATTCACACCAGATGTGAGGATCATGTGCCATTGGCCGATAATTAAATATTTTCGCGGGAATATGGCGCTGTGAACTCGTGCTTTTCATCACCAGAGGCAGCCTGTAGCTTCGGTAAAGCTGCAAGCTCAAGACAGTAAAAAAAAAAAAAGAAGAAAAAAAGGAAGAAAAAAAAACGAGCAGAGGGTGCCAGTGCTGACCAGCGAGTACCCTCACATCGAGCTTCGGCTTTAATAGCGTTTCTTGGGCTAGTTGGTTCATACTTGTACTGTGAAAAACTGCGCCGAACCTAGCACACCACAAGAAAGAAGAGTCTTTTTTCTTGTGGTGTGTTAAGTTCGGCGCAGTTTTTCACAGTACGAGCTTCGGCTGGCCCGTTACGTCATAGCGGCAGCAAAGACCACTGGTCTGCAGTACTAGAAGAACCACCCACCCTACTGGAACCAACCGTTAAGTCTTTTTGGTGTCAGTATATGTTTTCCAACCCAACCCAGTCCAGCCGTAACGACAGCGGCATAGACTATTGAAAACCGAAACTAAAGCTTGCGCACAGGAATAGAAGTGTATGATCCGCCATTAAAAAAGTGCTGTAGAATCAAATTGTCTGCCATCATTTTCGTTTTTCCTCTTTACTTCTTATATATATTCTCACTGTTAAGCTCACGATGCCTATTTTTCACCTTAACCATCTTTATTATATGCTTCTGCATTTAAAAATTCAATAAAAACTCTATAGTCACAACAACGACAACAACGACATCTAGCATTCAAGGTCTTTGTCCACTAGTCACAGAATGACAATTCGCGCATAAATGCGGCGTCGACGTGATTTTACACTGAATATTATCTCTTTTTAGGAACGCTTGTCCAAGCTAAGGTGGATACAACCCGCCATAAAAATTGTCAGCAAAGGAGCCTGTTTTAAAAGCTTCGTTAATCGCTGCCCGAATAAGTCGAACTAATTTAGAAAGCACCCAATATGTTCACTCATGGGACGTAGCGTCAATGAGGAAATACACGCTATCACAGACGTAGGAAACGCTTTCGCATAAAGGACACCAGTGAAAGAAAGGCTACGAAAAAGGTGCGTGAACATCTGAGCACATGGGCATGTTGGCGCAATGATAGATTGTGGTGATAATGCAAGAACATGAAGAACAAGGCTCGCCCCGAGGAAACGCCAGACGTATACAGTTGCGGAGGTAATTAGTATGAGTGAGCATGCAGTTCGTAAATGTCTACCGGTTTACAGGACGCCATTTCACGCTTAGCGGCATGGGTGAACCTCCGTGCTGCCAGTGCCCGGCCGTGAACAGCCGGCGTCCAGTAAGCATGCTGCAGGTGTGCGTATGAACTACACGATATGCTAAAGATATCTGGCATTAGTTCAGTCTGAGGACACTATTCGCATACAATGAGCTGAATCAGTGTCAATCAGTGTCAAACCTGCAGTCTGCAGGTTTTCCAATAATTTGACACTGATTCAGCTCATTGTATGCGAATGGTGTCCTCAGACTGAACTAATGCCAGATATCTTTAGCATATCGCGTAGTTCATACGCACACTTGCAGCATGCTTACTGGACGCCGGCTGTCCACGGGCAATGGCAGCGCGGAGGTTCGCCCATGCCGCTGAGCGTGAAATGGCGTCCTGTAAACCGGTAGACACTTACGCAACAACTTTGGCACTGTGCTAAAGGCATCTTCTATATATCAGACGTGGACAAATGAAATAAGCTTTTACCTTCCTACTTTTCATTGCAAGTTTAGAATGGAAGTTTTGGTTTTAGCAGCACAAAGTCCTGCATAGCTCTTTGCCTACCGTGTGGCCTTTGTTTCTGAGCATTTAGAGAGGAGAAGTGAACCATAATTCCCAGCTCGCATGATTTTCAGGCACTGAATACGCATCTTCATTAACTGCTTTCTCACCCTGTTTAACATCATGCGGCAAATCCCTCATCCTCTGCAGATTTATCTTCCGTGACACGGTATACAGGATCGGCGACCATTGTCTACAGCGAAAATCCAACGCGTAACAGTAAATTCCACTATTTGAAGTTATCCTGCCTGTTTCTTGCCATTATAGTTACGCACATACTCTTTGCGTTCATAAGAAAACCATTGTTTGTATTTAAAATCCCAAGGTCATATGTAAAGGCAGAAAACTGTAAAAACACTTTAGCGGCCGCCAGGCGAAATGTTGCTCAACATTTCGGCCTTTGCGCAGCGTCGTTTGGAAACGGGCGGGCGAGGCGCACATCGCACGCGCCACCGGGCACGCTTGTACGTACACATGGTCGGTGCCCGCCGAGAAGAGCTCTCGGGGTGAGCTCGTAAGTGTTGCAACAGGGCGTGCAAATGATGCCTGACCATTAAGGGCCCATTACGACGCCGGTCCGGCCAGCGAACACGAGCCATGGAGGGAAGAGGGGTGGCCGGAGACAGAGGGAGGGTCAAGAACAGGGAAAGAAGGCGAGGGGATGGGTGAGAGAATAATGGGAAACAGGAGGAGAGTGTGCAAAGTGGGAAACATAGAGATGGTTTATACAGCGGAGGGGGAATGAGAGCGTTGCAGCGGATGTATAGGATGTAGGAGAGAATACGAGGAAAGGATTGGGCAAGGGGCGCGGGGGCCAGAATGCTCTACGGTAACGACATCATCTCGGCTCACTCGCCTTATAATTTTCAATGGCCATTGCCCCCGTTCCCGGCGGAGGAAGCAGCTCGCGCTAATGCGTCAATAATAGCCGCCTGCCTAATTTCGCGGCTGGATCAGCCGCTAACAACCACGTAGCTCGAGTCGCGAGCTCTGTTCTCGCTCGTTCTCCTCTGTTTTATCGCACGAGAACAACCGTCTCAGCAGAGTTGCCCAGAATGGTGGCGGGGAGCAGGCTACAAAGCAAGTAGCAGAGCTAAGCCAGATTTTTATTTAGTTGTAATAGAAGAGGTTTGACTCTTTAAAATAAGGGGTTATAGCCGCATAAGACAAAATAGGACAGTTTGGACAACGGCAGTGACAAGAGAAACACATCGCTTCAGGTGTCAAAGGTGTGCTTGAATTGTTCATTAGCTAAAGTAAGTTAGCGACCACCGACAATATCATCAAAACGTTCGCGGAGATAAGGACTTGAATAAACTTGAAGGTTTTGAATAAACAGAACATTTAGACGTGTGCCATGACCACTGATAAAATAAAGGTTACAAATGTTTTTTCGAAGGCCTAGTAAGCGCAGCGCAATAATAAATTTGAAGCTAGTCATAAAATAAAACCAGGATAATTATTCTGAACTGTACAAGTGAGCCACTATTTAATATTTCTGCGAATTTAGTTGGCCTTACACACATAGCATTGGAAACAAAAGTTCTCATTCCTCTTCATATATATATACAAGACAAAATTACTTTTGAAAAGGAATTAAATTGCATTAATAATATTACTAAATACTTTACTGAAAATCACAGAAAAGTATTTAAATTACATTACTCATTATTGCTCCCAAAAGTAATAAAATTACATTACATTTAGTTCTACTGAGTAATTTAATTACTTGTAAATTACTTTCTAGTTTCCATCCATTCAAAAACTAAGCAAAGCTAAGTAGCAACTTGTTCTCCAGACGCGAAGCACACACATTATCTCGTCTTCCCTCCAAATTCCATCCCAGAGAGCTATTCCTTCCCTCTTTCCTACAGAACTTGCCATAACAAAAACAAGACAACAGCAAGAAAAAAATTAGAGGCTTATCAAGGTTAAGCCCAGTGGATGCGAAGCATGTTAAGCCGCTGCCTCAGTGTGGATGGGGCTAAGTAACGGAGACGTGGTTTTAGGTTAATCGTCGTAGGCATCTTGACCGCATACACGCCCGGCGCAAGGACGCTGGCGCGGTTGCGGGCACAGAGACTGACGCGACGGCGGGCGCGCGCCGCTTCATTCCTGGCGTGACGTCACATATCACGTGATGCAGCGATGGTGGCGCCGCCGCCGCGTCGCGCGCGACGGCGCGAACTGAAGCGTGGAGGCCTCCGCCGGGCGAAGTCCGACGGCGCGATATGAGGTCCCATCTGCAGCCGGTGTGACGTCATCACGTGACGTCACATCATGTGATCTCACTTCAAGGTCAATGGTGGCCACCGCCGGGAGGCGACCGACGGCGCGATATGAGGCCCCATCTTCAGCGGGTGTGACGTCATCACGTGACAACACTTCACGGTCAATGGTGGCCACCGCCGGGCGTCGCGCGAAGGCCCGAAACCTACGTTAATATGCTTCGCATAAAAATAAGAACAAAAGCAGAAGCATGGTCGAACGATAGTGAAATGACCGACGCACCCAGCGTCTTGCTGGCCCGGAGCTGTCTCCGCCATTTGAAGGGTCCAAAGAAGCTAGGTTATTTATTGCTTCCGCAGTCCCAAGAATGGACGTCGGAACCTTGTGCTCACTGCTGAGTAATGCTCAAGCCACGGTAGCTCACTCCATGGACCCTTCCGTCTATCTCCCCCAACCCCAATCCTCCCTGGCCCCGTGGTGACTAGTGTAACCAGGCACCACTGTGCCCTAGCCGACGTAACAGGGAGTGCCACTGCGCCGCGCTCCCAACTAGTTTTCAACCAGCCTTCTTGCACCATCTCTCCCTTCGGCATTCCTTTGAAGCCTTATATCCTGCTTTTTTTTTTTTTTTTTTCAGTTTGGACGCTCGTTTGCTGCAGGGTGCGCTTTCCTCAGTGCGCCTGTTCCAACACCACGGGGGCAGCATCACGGTATGGCGTCAGAAAAGTAGAACGGAGAAGCCAGTGGGCCTATGTCAGTTTGCTCGTTCTTTTCATCGGTGCTCGCAACCACAGGTGAAAACACCGAAGGCAGCGAGCCTCGCAATAGACCGCGGTGAATACAACTTTCTCTCTCGCGTGTTCCGCTCTCTGTAACAACGCAGAATTATTCTCAAAAGTGTTGCAGTGCATGACTCAGTTGCATTAGCACCCCGTGCACGGCGCACGATACTGAAACCGGTGCAATGGGCTGGTGTTTATTCTATACACATGTGGTATGTAGTCTTTCTCTAACGTTGAGAGTCCAGAGGATTGCTTCTAAGCTGCGTAGCGACACTTCTTTATCGTTCCTAGAACTCAATCCCATTGGAAAGGGTAGGACAAAAGAACCTTATTTTGAGGAGTTAAAAAACACTGAGAATGCCTTACGGGCCATGCGATGTGGCTCGGAAGCAAATTTCCTGGGCTCTAAACCTTTGACAAAGACTGTACATCCTACTTGTGACACAATCTCATGTAAGGCCCCACAAAACATTGTGAGACACTGTTTTTTATGGTATTTTGTTTGAGCAGGATATGACAAAATTAGGTGTACTGCACCCCGTCCAGAGAGAGACAAGAAATGCTGATAGCGGAAGTAACTTTAGCAATGTAGTGGCAGACAACCACGAGCATAACCAAATTTTTTTATTTTTCATCGCGGAAAAATTATCTTACTCCACTGTATCCAATTCTTCGGGAATTCGTCCTGGTAACAGCATCTTCCACCGAGTGTTATTCATAAACGGAAAAAGTATTCTCAGAAGAAATCACATACCCAGAAATGTTGAACTTTTCCAGGGCAAGGGTGTTAGTGTGCTGAGAAGTACTCTCTTATGATCACTCAAGCCGAGCATTGGAATTGTGTGTGCCGTTGCTCTGATTGGCTAAACTGTTTCTTGACGTCACACTCACGTATCCACGCGCGTGTAATTGAAGCTAAGGCCGATATAGCATAGCCAACAGCTGACCAATAATTTACCATGACCTGGCCTTTGACCTTGATGGGACCTCTGACTTATCTGGTGACCTTGAACTAAGCCACGAGCTAAACTACTACTCGGCACACTGTCATTGGTGTAACCGGGTTAAGTCTCCACTCACATTTTTTGAGCGCGAATTTTTTGCGCACGTTGATTAACGTCACGACAACAATCAATATATCCGTAGTTCGTTTGTCGGCACGTTTCTATAGTTTCTGTTTAAATTCAAAAACTCGCCCCATTGGTTTTCTGTTGAAAGTCTGTATACCCGTGAGTGCAAGACAAATTTCGGGATAAAAATATCACTATGTAGCTGCTTCTTAGACCACTTATATAAAAAAGTTCTTTAAAGGTATCATAGAATATTCCACATTTGCCTCATAAATATTTTCGAAAGCGAAGCCCAAGGTTTTCTATGGGACCTTTAACTACTCGATGTGAGCGAAACAAAATAATCAGGAGCAAATCTTTGGTATGCATCGGAAACCATTTTCATCAACGTGTGCGTAAACGTGTCTGGTAATATCCCACAGTTGCCGCACAACTAAAAGATCTCCGAGAATCCAAGACTTGGTCAGAAGATGAGATACGCAAATAGGCCGCGTTTATTGCTCGGTACTTTTAGTTGTTACCGTAGTGCTGCTGGCTGGCAGCATCGCTTCCGCAACAGGCCTTTGCCACAAGTTCGTCTCGGCCGGTCCATGCTTCCGAAGGGAGGGAAAACTTAATTCCGAATTCCCGAGCCCCTTCTTTTTTCGGTTTCCATTTCGTCGTTGCACTCTAGAGGCACACTGCATCTAAGAGCTGTGTTAATAACTTGCTTGAATATGCCATGCGATTCAAGGTGACGTTTTCGGGCCGCTGTGCTCGCAAGAACGAGCACGCGAGCGATGCACAGCACTTGCTGCATGCTGTGCTACTCGCAAATCTCCTAGGCCTAAACTTTGGCATTATGAACCAACTCACTGCTTTGCTAGATTGAGGGGGGGGGGGAGGCAAAAAGTTCCCCACGGCGTTTTGCATCACTGCCCCCTCCTCCCTCCCCTCCTGTTCTGCTTAGCTCACTGCAAGCGCCATGAAAAAAAAAAAATAAAAAAGAAGACGGAAGAGACACAAAGTAAAAAGGGGCGAACTTGCTGCCACCCCCATCGCCAGCGGTTGCCAGCTCGCTATGAGCTCGAAGACTTCACCCCGGCGGGCATGTCGGGGTTGCCTCCACCTGCGACACAGGCGGGGTGGTGCCTGCCTCCTCGCGCAATCCAAAAGGCATCCATCAGAGCAGCAACGAGCCCCGTCGTCTAACTGCGAAACGCGAGCCGGTCCCGCATCTCCCAGCCTGCCTCACGTCTGCCTGGGTGGAGACGGAGGCAAATTCCTCGCTGACTGCGGCCCAGTGCCGCTGCTTGTACCGCCTTCACCCGGCTACTGCACGCATGCGTCACTGCTGCACCTCCACGCGAAGTACTATATGCTTTTGAAACAACAGCCCGGCCTCATGGACGAGCCTTGGGCCATTGGTTTCGAGGCACGTGCCAGCAGACACTGGTGGTGCTCATCAGAATCAATGCACATGCTTCCACCTGAAGGGAGCGCCACGAGACACAAGCACATAAAATCAAGAATACGCAGCGTGAAACAGGCGTCTTAATGAAAAAAAAAAAAAAACAACAACAAAAAAGCACAGTAATATATGAAATGTCAGATCCCACCATTTGCTAACAGCTATTATGTATTGTGTTAACGAGTTTTCCTAATTTCTTTCTTAAATTAGTTTCTTCAGTTTTCTTAAATGTCTTTCTTTGATCAGAAGCTTATGAACGATGCACTGAAACCACCCGAATAAATGGCTAAGCCAACTGACAATGCTTGACCAATTAAATGTGTGAGCAAACAGGAACCCCTTCCAAATGACCACATTTGCGCCCAGCCACGTTGTGTATCTGGCTGGAGACCTTGCAGTGAAATAACTAGCCTGACAAAAATACTTTGTACGTTTTAATGCTTTATCGTTTTAGATGGAAAGCTATTATTCAATGTACGCTCGAGTAAAAACGCGGTATTAACTGCCCATGCGTTCCGGTCTACCGTATGTTTGTCGTATGCACTCTATTGAAGTCTCGGTGGCACCTCGGTACAGCATGTCTGTTCCTGCTTCAGCACGCGATTACACGCTATTGCTTGGTGCGGGACTTGCGCTGAGGACTTGAGCAGACGAACACTGGATGAGTGCAATTTCCATTCCTAAGATAACCAGCCAAATGTCAAGTGGCGTTTCAAGATCTCCCACAAAAACTAGTCTCTCGCAGCAGTGAGCCAAGAGATACACGGATGTTCTTGTGTAATTCAGAGCATGATAGATATATTGCTGTTTGTAGGCCCAGTACTTCCCAGTTTTAACCAAATAGCGCCGATAAACACCCGTCGGCAAGTCGGCAAAAAAAGAAAAAAAAGGACTATAGGATAGGTTGAAGCTGAAAAGCAATTATTTATGACCCGCTGATATTAGCAAACGCTGGTTTTCACTTCAATTTTTTTTCTTTTTTTTTTATTTTAAAACAGAGAGATGACAAGGTTGCACTGACAGCGGTATGCTTGCTAGATTTTAAATCCTCGCCGACGAGAATATTGCTTCAAGGCATCGTTTCCTCTAGCAAAGAGCTAAGCTCAGGTGGCCTACTCGATGTTAAGGATATGTTTTGTGGGTAGCACAGATTTGAGTGGTGGATGTTTCGAACCATTCTTTTTCCATCTACGGCGTGGAAATCGCGCATTCGACCGAGCTCAGCGACCCTGGCTTTGTAATGTTTCATTGTTTAAGCCCGCGATGAGTTTTTCAAGTTCGAGCTCCCATCCCTTTTCATTTCCTTTTTCTTTTTAGAGGGCCGATCAATCAATGCCTGGCCATGGCAGCTGCACTACATCCTAGTCGTGATTTTTAGTTGATTGCTACCCCTATTATGAACAAAACCTGATGTAGCTCTCTGGGCCCGCCCCATGCCGCAGCGATGCTCTTGCCATGCATATGGGGAAGCGAATAACATATTCCAGGGGTGCTCTCAAGTCAGTGCAGTAATGTGGAACCATTTCTCTTAATGCTGCCGAGCAAGGGACTCGGACACATGACCTCCTTTGGGACACGAACCCATGAATTTACTGGAACGCAAACCCTTGACAATACTTGAACCCACGACCATGTTTTTTCGGAATTCGAACCCACGATTTTTACTGGAACTCAAACTCATGACCATCTTCGACCGCGAATACAACGACCTTTTTGTTTGTTTGTTTTTTGAAATTCGAACCGATGGCCGTTACTAAGGCTCGAACCCTCTACCCCCCCCCCTCCCCCTCTCTCTCTCTCTGTCTCTATCTATCTAAAACCAGTGTTGATATTAATGATTTACAGTTCGTTCGGATAGGTTCTGACAATTTTCGTATTAAAACTTCATCGCTAATGGGCTTCGAACCGAGGCCGGGGCAAGCAGTGCAGCTTGACAGGCCACTTTGTTAGACCACTGCTCCATCCCGGTAGTATTTCGTTATTTCCTGTTCACAATAAATAATACAGTGCGCCGAAAATTTCAATTAGGCAGCCGGTCTCCTCACATGTACAGTTTCCAGTCTTTCGCGCTGCGTTTCGAATGTCGTCATCATCGTCTTCATCGTCCCTGACAAAGTCGCACTAAAGACCGGAACGGGTGGTATGCATTTTGAAAGCGTGGCTGTGACATCTAGCCAGAAGTTGGATATGAAAATGACGGCACTGGTGTCCCTGCTCATATTTGCCCGGGCTCGTTGGCATTGCCTGCGCAGATTACCAGTCGAGCTCGATGACGATAACAGCAGTGGGCAAGACGACGGTGACAGCGGGGGTTTAACGGATAATAAGTTCGTGGCTCAGTAATGCACAGCAATGACCAACCAAGGAAAGCGGTGCAACTACAAGATATTCCGCGCTAAGCTATGCTAAACCATCTGTAATTTTTTTTTTTCGCTGACAACATCGACAATGCTGGACTATGTGGAGAGCGGGGCCTTTAACGCTCTCGCCTTATAACCACGGAATGCATTCCTTAAAAAGAAGTTGCTGAAAATGTGAAAATGCAGATAGTGGCGTTAGATGGGGAAATGTCGACCAACTGACACCTTATGGCGGGATATTCGTGTCTGGGTCAGCATTATATTTGAGCGAAGACGGCACCATTGTCCAGCCAGTTCGCGGCGTCGTCCCAATGCGAATGTCATGGCGTGCTTGGTTAGCGTCGAGGGGAACTGAACCCCGGCTCAGAGCATCGCCGGCATGCGTGCGCTCCCACTGACGTATCGCTACTCGACTAACTTTCTACTTCCTCCTCTGTGCGTTTTTGAACAAGCCACGCAGCGGGCGTACACGGCAGCGCGAGAGAGTGCTTTGCGCGGATTTGTCTTTTCTGAGCCCGGAACCGGGGTTCGGGACCGGGAGCGAGAACCGGCTGTCGGAATGCCTCCCGCAGTCGTTTAGTGGCCGGCTGGGTGGAATAATTAATTCTTCAGAGGTACGCGACGCTGGAGAGGGAGGAGGGGTAGATATTCTGAGGGCGGAAAGCAGGGAAGCGGGTGAACCAAACCAAGGCACGCACTCCTGAAAAAGGAATAAGGAGAAAAGGCGCACCAAAACGCAACGTTCGTCACCATGCGGGCACTGCCCGAGAGCTTTGTCTTATGTCGATAACTCAATCCGCTTTTGACTATGGAGCTGTTCTTACCTTTTTTTTTTCCTATGTTTTTTTCTTTTCACACTGGCCTCTCCTGTGGACGCAGGTGCACCCTAGACAATAGTGGCGAAGCTGCCATTAGCACAGTTGTTAAATACGAGTGCAAGTAAGCGTATCACTTCGTAGACGAAAACTGCCTTTGTTGTGCTACAAGAGAAGAAATAATATTGAAGCTTCTTTACCGCAATTTTTAATTAATTGAGCGCTTTTGGCTTTTGCAGAACCTCCTAAAATAGTATACTGATGTCGCTACATACATTAAGCCTTTTTTCATAGGGACGTTAAAAGACAGGGCTGCGGTATACATACGCATTATCTTCACAAAACACAAATTTCAGGACGTGAGGGCCAGGTGGTCGCAAAATTGGAAATAAAAGTTTAACAGGACAATCTGAGTTCCGCAATTCGTATTTTCAGTTAGTTGCTAGCCACACAGCTCCCTCCCCATTTCCCTGTTGTTTGTTTTTCTCCCACTCTTACCCTAATGATTTGCAATAAAATGGTTCACATTGTTTGAAGAAAATTGCAATTATTTTTTCTTACACCACTATAGTGCCCCCGCTTTCTTGCGTCAACATACGCATGCGAAAAGAATAACCATTTAATAAGTTTTGGCGCAGGCTATTGAACTATTCATTGAGAGAAGATGAAAATGCCATGCCAGCGGTTGTGGCACGCATACGCTTGTATTCCCGTTTACTATATAGGATGTGGCACAGGCGAAAGGCTGGCCGTATACGCAACGCTAAAAATATTAGGTTTTTGCATTCTCCGGTTGCACTACTTACAGATGCACATGCGCCTATGCGCTGATCGCCACTGTCGCTGATATTTCCACGGGCTGAGAGTCAGGTATAGTGAAGAGTCAGCGCATCAAACACGTCTTTGGGCAAGGCTTTTCGTCATGAAAGTACAGCCCTCTACACAGGTGCCCTGAGAAGGTTTTCTTCTCAGCTGTGTAGTGAATAGCATCCTAGCTTTCGGAGGGGTGAGGACGAGGGTTACACTCCGCGCAGCATGGCCCAGGAGCAAACGCCAGGCGTACCATGCTTTTCACAAATGCTGTATCACATCTGCAGGCCCATTCAAACCTTTCGTAGCTACACGCCTGTCAGTAACCTATTCACGGCTTCAGGAACAGCCTTTGAATGCCCCAACTCCGTTTAGTGCCACATATTTCAAATCCAGCACAGCTCGTCTCAGCCGGATGGTCTATTTGCTTTCCAGAGAGTTGCGCCGGCCTTGCCTTGATATGATCAGAAAAGCGCTCTTTATTACTGCATATGAGAAAAATGTCTTCAATACAGATTTTTCATTCTGTGACAGAGTAGGTTCAATACGTAAACTTGAGAGATCAGAACATAGGACAGCCCACAAAGGGCCATTCGATTGCTGGAGCATCAGGCTAGCCCTTGTGAGTAATGCTTACTCATACTGGCACTGGTAAACAATTTTCAGTACTGAGCTAAAAGGGCGGTTCGCGACAATGAGGTATCTGTTAGTTTGGGAAGCTGTGCGGCAGACAACCCCAAGAAGCAAAGTGGAGGAAGCAAGTGCCTTCACAACCACAACTTCTATACAAAGCTACAGCGGAACGTAAATGTCTTTAACCAGTACACCGTCCATACGAATGTTCTCCGGGAATATTCGCAAGCGCTATTTGTCAGCGCCCTTGTCAACAAAGGGTCCAGTAAAGCGACACGCGCGGGGAATACGGCGTTACTTGGAGGAATCAGGGGCTACCCTCGCTCAACCACGCACTGAACAATGCGGATGGCCGCGCAACGAGCATTACGGCCCGGTGAAGCCAGCGGATAGAATAGGCTAGCTCATAATAGCCGCGGTGCCCTGAACTAAAAATCTATGCACATTTTTCCGACTTACGCGGTACGCATCAGTTGGTAACTACGACATGTATCAGCTCTTGTTCAGTTAAGTGACATGCATTTTTCTGAGCCTCCTGAAACGCACCGATATTAATTGTCGAATAAATATTCTGTGATTTAGTAGTAGAATGCGGTTTATGAAGCACCGTGTTTTTATTTACACATCGGTGGAGGTCGTTGCTCAAGTCTGAAGTCAATGTCTGCTGCTGGCGAAATTCTATAGTCTAGAAAGAATTGCGAAACGCTTCGCATTTGGAATCAAGCGTGAACGAATATTTTAGCGGTATATATACCTCAAATGAAAAGGGAGATGCTTACTCGGCGTGTAAGAAACACAACAATGTCAGAGTACATCAGCCTCATCGGTGTACCACAGGTTGGATACAGGCACGAGAATTCCAACGCGATATTGATCGAGTGTGCGCTTCAACATCTTTGCGCTGTATGTCGACGAACACACATTTCAAAACAAGCTGATTTCTCTAGAAATATGAATTACGCACTAGGTGCTAACAACCATAACTCAGCTCGGGTACAGGCGTAAGATTGTGCGCTATCCTCCTCAGGACGCTGATTTAGAAATTACTGTGTACGTAAGTTCACATTTCCAGTCTCGTCCTCATCTTTAAAATCCTCTATTTTGCTTCGAAGAGAACGATCTTATCCAGTACTGTCAGGCGGAAAGCACGGTCAGAAAGCTTTTTCTCTCAGAATATTCTTCATGAACAGTGCTTTCAGAGATGCCTCGAGTCCTCCAGGGGTGACGGACACCGGCCTCCCGTATCGCTTTCACACGCTTATCACCACGACACGCACTAAGCCACGCACGCAGACCATTAAATGCCGGCCTCCCTTTTATAACCGGAGGGCCTACAGCCTGCTCATTGTGATGAGATGTGCTCTTCACAGCCGCGCTTTGGCCAGGGAGGCAGGCGTGACAACGAGCGCGCCCGGCGAACAAAATGGGCCGGCTCCCATATCCCCCGTGGAGAGCACGTGGCACGACTGGGCACACTTCCGTCGAAAACCCGGAGGGTTCGCACCACCACAAGGTCTTTGGCCGCAATGGCACCTGTGCAAACGTTTGCCACAAACGAACACGGAGTGTCGTCACTCGTCCGTCGTTCTGCATGATCACACCAACACGCCGGATGGCTCCGAACGGGGTCGCATTAGAGAACATACTCACACTCGCATTTGAGTGCGCGTAAAAATGCATATTTTCTTCAGGTACAAAATTGTGTGGTGCTGTCGGTGACCCCCGTATTCTGGCGCGTTTTTTTTTTTATTTTTATATGCCGTATGCATTTATACTTAAGAGTGAGATGAGTATTGGCAATACGGCAACACAAAGACAAAATAAAGCAGACGGAGTTATTATCAAGGAATTCAATCGTCATCAACAGACGTAAGCAAGATCCTTTTTTGGCTAAAGCAAAACCACCGTGTCACGGGATATCACTTATTGTCTCGATGGATGCAGTGTCGTGCCATTTCTTCGGGTATGGTTTCCCATGCAAGTGCGGTACAACGTGTGACTGCCCCTCCCAAGGTCAGTGTAGTGGAGCAGGGTTGAAGCAGTCATCGGTTGTCGTCGTGACGACGGAACGCGTGCCATCACAAAGACGTCCCGCGGCGTCGGCTGCTTTCGGAGGCAACGGGGACGGGTGGCGCCTTCCTGTGCGCTAGGGATTAGGCCGCCCGCCGCACCCAGCAATGCGCGACCCCAGGAAGCGAACTATGAACCGGCCTCCCACATAGACAACCACCTGCTGTGCACTGCGTGCTGCGGCGTCACGGGAGCGTCAGAATGGACGGAAGCATTTTTCTCACGCTTTCTACGACGCTTGCACATCAGATGGATGAATCAGGCGGATGAATGGCCATCTCTTGGGGATCACGAGAGCTTAGAGAAGTTACTCTGCCGGGAACGACTCGTGGTGCAAGCTGTACGTTCGTCGACTTGTAGATTCGCACCGGATGCGCACGTTCAAGCTCCCCCTGCGCTTGAAAGTGTAGGTTTTCATGGCCCAAGATGTTAGGGCAGTTCGAAGACAGCAAAGGAGCACACGCGGATTGCCCTCTGCCTATACACAACGCACAACAGTCTTTATCGAATAAAATACAAGGAATACAAGGAATACAATGAATAAAATACAAGGACAACGAGAATGTTCCGACAACGAAACGGAGCTGGTGTTATTAGTGGGGCAGTTATTTGCTCGGAATTATCGTGAATAATCTACTGAATGCATTAATTTTTATGAAAATGAAAACTCTGGGAAAGGTTAATTTCTAAAGTCGTAGGATGTCATAAGACACCGCATGATGTACTGATCTCGTTTGCCCGTTTACAGTTCCCTGCGATTTCAGAAATAGGTTATTGGCAGCCTCTTATATCAGCCTTGTAATAATAAGAATATTCTGCGGCTTCATAGAATTTCTATCATTTGCATTGCCTTCCATTGTTTTCTTGTGTGTGGGCTGCAACTTTATAAATATATATATATATAAAACACACACATTATTGAGCAAGCATCCACAGGCTGTATGCGGCCCATAAACGGTAAGATAAAACATATGCAGGTTTCTCCCCATAATATATTGTTTTTTATCTTATTTCCTGTTTATTTGTGAAGTTTTGTTTTTATCAATAGAGCAAGCAATTTCTTATATATATACAGCTACACGCTAAGTTAACGAAGTACACGGCTCTGGCGAAGCAAGACTCTTGCATCAGAATCGAACATCTGAGTGTTCAAACTGGGCCATTAATGTCGTGGGAACTTCGTGACGGGATTCCCGGATTCTTCAGAATTGATTTCTCTTGCGCAAAAGATCACTGTTTCATTTAGGATGACAATGCTCCTGGATCATAAGGCTCTCGTCGGTTGCCCTATATTCTTGCAGGCAACTCAACATCTGCACCCCGCCTATTCCATTTCAGTCTTTCCAGAAACAGGCTCTATACTGTTGCTCAGGAAAGTGCTATGGGCGCTGTTTCACTATTACAATAGACAAAATCCTGCTGCCATTCGTGAAGCAAACGCTTTGAAGCTGGCTTTGCCCAAGACACTACCGTGTTGCAGCGGAGCACGCTTTAAAGGCAGCTATGCTTTGGGTGTGTGCAAATCTCTTTGGGGTATCGGACGTTAATTCTTGACCAACTGTTGGAAATAACGTTGAATATTTTAAACATTTTTGCTTGAAGTTGTTGCCTGTCGCCGGCTGTCTGATCTCGCCAAGCTGTTCTTGCAGCCTTTTGTCTGAGAGTCCGTCAACATTTTGAATTTTGAAAATAAAAATGAATTGAAAAAGGCTTCACCTTCATGTATCCAGAACTGCATTGCTATCGCATGCTTGCTGCTGTCCTTACGAGACCCTAAGCAAATAAGATGGGCCCACTTTTTTATTACCGGTATCGCGTAAATTTTGGGTCTAAATAGTGGAAGCGAAATTCATTTTTACCAACAATAGCGCTGCTCAAGGATAGCACAGGCGCTGACCGGGCACGCAGCCTTTTCACTTTAGTGGTCTTTTCTACACAGCGACCATCTGCAGAGGTAAGGCCAAGTTAAAGTGTCACTACACTGCATTCGTATTTCGCGGTGTCGCTCTGGAATGCGGACAAAAATATGTAAAGCGTCGGTACGAAAAACAAAACCGGAAGTCTTAGGCAATATAGTGTTGCACTACCCGGAATTGTGAGATAAAGTTGTGATTAGTATCTCAGCAATTCTGAAAAATAAGATGAATAATGAACAGGAAGGTGCAATTAACACAACCGAAAGTCCCCACACGCCCTTTTAAATCTACCTCGAGCGAGGTCCTCGTTGTTTCTGAAATCAAAGCAGCTCTCCGTAGCCCACGCAGTGAAATCAGCTTTGGGACAGGGGCGACGCAGGAGGTTCAGGGCACGCGCCATTCACCACACTAATCCCCCGCTTCAACGTTTCTTTGGCATTTTCAAAAGCAGAAACAGCGCAGCTAGCGCTTAAACCTGAACATCTCTTTTCTTTCTGCCAAAGCCCATTTCACTCCCCCCTTTATCGCGAAAACGCATGTCGTCCCGTCAGCGGGCGTGAAGAGACCAGCGGCTGCGCGTACGCGGGGCTAGCAGGATTCTCGGGACGAGTGGCAGGGGACCGGAGCACCGCTTTTCCCTGTCGCAAGGACAGCTGAACATGGTGAATTGTTTGTTTCCGGTAACGTGACGGCAGACTTCGCGGTTACGAGTGGCGTAATCCGACGCAAAAAGCAGCGTCGCCGGCGTCGGCCAGACAGCGCCGGAGCACGCCCTTTCCTTGTTCGTCTCGTTGAGTGCGGGGCCACAAGTGTGAGGCTTAGCGATGGCGGTCGCGGTGAGCTCGCGTGAAGGTGCTTGGGGAACGGAGCGGCGGGATGGGCTTGCGAGGATGACGACACTAATCCAGTACAAGCAGTTGGCGCCCAAACCAATGTTCGGGACGCAAAAAAAAAAAAAAAGTGTGGGTGTGTGTGTGTGTGTGTGGGGGGGGGGGGGGGGTGCGATGGGTATGAACAGTGTCATACCGAAGAAGAAGAAAGTAAAGGCGCCTTTCCAGCTAAACTGCAACGTTTGTTGTATAAAATATTACTCGTACTCTGACGATCCCAAATAATCTGCAGTTTGAAGCATTTCATTAGAGTTCCGCTTTTTTGTCGGATTAGTTATGCTGTATATCCGATTACATTGAGCCTCTGCCTGCTTGTGAAAGATACTTAGATCCAATATCAAGTTTAACTTGATAACAGTTACGTAAGCTTGTAATATGACAATTTAATGCAGTTGTAGGTATAAAGCCTACATTCCTGGCAACGAAATTGAGTCGTCTCAACATACAACCGGAGTGCCCCTAGTGGTCGTGCCACGAAGCAGAGCGAAATAGCGGGAATTAATATTCACCTATAATGGCGATCGAAAGAAGTGCCTGGTAGTGCACTCGAGCTCTGGAGATCTGAAGTGGTTCGGTTACCTGCTGCGCTGCCATTCCGTGACCACCATATTGCGTGCGATATGTGGCGCTCGCGGGACATTGTAGGAGACAAAAAATGCAAAAATGCTGCTGAGTGGAGACAAAGGAAAGCCAATCGGTGAGGCAGAGCTTGATGCGTGTCCAGATGACCGCGAAGGGGCAAACAAGCACCCTATGGCACATGTGCTATATTTCCGCCGCAGCATGATGTTTTCCCCATCTAGAAGCACGCAAGAGCTTATCTTCAAAGGATTTCCTATAGCTATTATTGTTGGCCACGTTGCTTAAATATCACGAGAGCGGGGAGGGGGGGGGGGTTGTTTTTTTATCTCCTTTAGCTCTTTCGTGTCTTCTTAGGCACGCCTCAAAGTGGAAGATCCACGAAGAAGAGTAGTAACCTACTGTCCATAATGTTTCTTTAATCTTGCACACAAAAGGAGCAAAATTTCGTGTGGCATTGGTTTTGTGTTCCAATCTTCGAACACTGAATTACAATTGTGTTTGGTGAAAGCATTTGGTGAAACCTGTGATGCTTCGCCTTACTTCGAAAATTATTGATTTATATGCTGAGATTAAAATACCGAAAATAAAAAATCCTCTAGACATTTTTTTTTCGCAATCTATTGTTTTGAACTGTGAGAAAGCATTAGTTTTTGCATTCATGATTCCGTAAAAAAAAAAAAAAAAAAAAAAAAAAAAAAAAAAAAAAAGCCTTGTAAGCCGCTGGTATCGCTGTTGTTCGGGACATTTATTCTCATTTTAGCTTGTCCAGGATAGGTAATTAGGTCAGCCGATATTCAAATTGGGAGCCACAAAATATAATAGGATTGATTTCATTCGCTGACTATTACAGCTATTGTATAAGCCCGCGATATCTGTTTTTTCTTTTTAATATGTACACCCCTGCGCAAAAGTGGAGAGAGCACGCGTTTTGACCAAACTGCACGCCAGCTTTTTCTGATGGTCAAGCGGTTTGTTGTAAGTTATGCATAAGGTAGCCTCACTAACGTTCTTGCGATCTTGCCCCGGCAAATTATTCAGGTGCACTTTTTATAGAGAAATATAATAATTGCATTGCTTCGCATGGTCTCACCACTTTTGCGCACGGGTGTACATCCTATTTCTAAGGTTGTATATTATCTCATCGCTGCAATGAATTATAATACCAAGTAATTAAACAAAAAAAAAAATACAGCGGCATAAATGCATCTAAAAGTATACTATGACTATACTCTAGTTAGCTGCCGTTTCAACAGAATAAATCATGCTCTAATCGGCCTCCTATGACCGCATTACTCTTCTCCGAGACACTGCGTTGCTCGCGCAGGTACATTGCTAGAACCGGTTCTCAAGCAACATCATTTGCACTTATCGTACTAGACAAGAAGGAATACTTGTCCGTAAAATGATTGACGGACTGCGCAAGGCTCATGGCTAGTCAGCGTTTCCGCATCTATGCTCCGGAAAACAGACGGTTGGTGAGCTGCGTCTGGGCTGTGCAACCGGCACCTCTTCGGAGCTCCGTTCGAAGTGCTGAGATATTGCTCGACTTCTTCCTTGCGGGGGGGGGGGGGGGGGGGGGGGGAAGGGGGAGGGGGGGGGGGTCCATGTTCGATTCA